>NC_073378.1:52940831-53279056 GCF_028641065.1 Leucoraja erinaceus | reverse complement strand
GAATTGTATCACAATTGAGTTTGGAGGTTGAACAGATCGCACCTTTTTACATCAGAAAATTCTTCAGGATGAACATGAAAAAAAGTTAGACAGTAGTGAAATTCTCTCTATGTGTAAGTCTATCCAAAACTAGTCATACATAGAAACATAGAAACATAGAAATTAGGTGCAGGAGTAGGCCATTCGGCCCTTCGAGCCTGCACCGCCATTCAATATGATCATGGCTGATCATCCAACTCAGTATCCCATACCTGCCTTCTCTCCATACCCCCTGATCCCCTTAGCCAGAAGGGCCACATCTAACTCCCTCTTAAATATAGCCAATGAACTGGCCTCAACTACCCTCTGTGGCAGAGAGTTCCAGAGATTCACCACTCTCTGTGTGAAAAAAAAGTTCTTCTCATCTCGGTTTTAAAGGATTTCCCCCTTATCCTTAAGCTGTGACCCCTTGTCCTGGACTTCCCCAACATCGGGAACAATCTTCCTGCATCTAGCCTGTCCAACCCCTTAAGAATTTTGTAAGTTTCTATAAGATCCCCTCTCAATCTCCTAAATTCTAGAGAGTATAAACCAAGTCTATCCAGTCTTTCTTCATAAGACAGTCCTGACACCCCAGGAATCAGTCTGGTGAACCTTCTCTGCACTCCCTCTATGGCAAGAATGTCCTTCCTCAGATTTGGAGACCAAAACTGTACGCAATACTCCAGGTGTGGTCTCACCAAGACCCTGTACAACTGCAGTAGAACCTCCCTGCTCCTATACTCAAATCCTTTTGCAATGAAAGCTAACAACCATTCGCTTTCTATACTGCCTGCTGCACCTGCATGCCTACTTTCAATGACTGGTGTACCATGACACCCAGGTCTCGCTGCATCTCCCCCTTTCCCAATCGGCCACCATTTAGATAATAGTCTGCTTTCCCGTTTTTGCCACCAAAATGGATAACCTCACATTTTTATACATACAAAACTGTCACTGACAATTCAAAAAAGTAAGAATGGATAATGTTGTTTATTCAAAAGTATGGGAATCTATATCACAGGAAGTGGTTGAGACAAATAACCTTGATATTAACCCCGCCCACTCCACCAACACCATCGTCAAGTTTGCGGACGACACGACTGTGGTTGGACGTATCTCAGGAGGAGATGAGACAGCCTACAGGGAGGAAGTCCAAAGACTGGCAGTGTGGTGTTCAGACAACAACCTCATCCTAAACACCACAAAAACAAAGGAAATGATCATAGACTTCCGTAAGAACAGTGCAGCCCCCAAACCCCTATTCATCAATGGGGACTGTGTGGAAAGGGTCTCAGACTTCAGATTCCTGGGCACACAAATTACGGAGGATCTTTCCTGGACTACAAACACCACCACAGCAGTCAAGAAGGCCCAGCAGCGACTCTACTTTCTGAGGATCCTCAGGAAAAACAACCTGGAGAAGCTGCTTGTGTCCTTCTACCGCTGCTCCATCGAGAGTGTGCTGGCGTACTGTATAACCACATGGTATGCCAGCGGACAGGAGAGCCCTTCAAAGGGTCATCAACACCGCACAAAAAATCACTGGCTGCCCACTGCCCTCCCTGAAGGACATCTTCAGCTCTCGCTGTCTTGGCAGGGCAGCCAACATCCTGAAGGACCCTTCCCACCCTGGACATAACCTGTTCCACCTGCTGCCCTCTGGCAGACGGTACAGGTCTTTCAAAACTCGCACAAACAGACTCAGAGACAGCTTCTACCCCATAGCCATACGTGAACTTAACAATGCAAAATAAGAAATAACACTCACATTCAACTGAATGGTTCTACCTCAGCTGCTATTGTTATTTATCTGTAATTTTTTTTAATATGTATATATTTTTACCTTTTCTTATATATTTAAAATTACTCTTGTGAATCGCACCGTGGGATTGACTTTTAAAATTTGTTGTACCATGTGCAATGACAATAAAGAGATTCATTCATTCATTCATGTTTCCAAAATTAGACACATACCTGTACTTGTTGGAAAAGGGAATAGGATGATAAATTGAAAGGCTCATGTGTGCGGGGTGTAGTGAAAAGCTTTTGTTGCATGCTAAGCAGACAGCAGAGACAATACATGATTGTGAGTTTATTTCTCAATAGAACCATAGCATAGGTGTTACAGTTCTGAAAGTGGTGAAACGGAATAATTAAGGAATTGGTTTGAAATGTATTTGAATGTTCTATGCTGTTACTGTTTTATTCTGCAAATGCCTTGCTAAGCAATATGCGTTTGCTTTTGATGTTTCACAAAGCGAGCTACAGTTTTTGAATGCAGATGTCAATGTGTTTAGTTCTTACTTTATATCAGGCAACCTAATTTATCACGTCATAACTAATTTATGATTGGGGCCTGCAGGTCTGATGCAAACATAATCATAAGAAATTTGAAACAGCAATACAACTCAAGATTTGTGCCTTTGGGGAAAAGGGTAATTGTTTTCTACAGAAAATACAATTCTTTGAATATACTGCCCTCTACAACCAGTTATGTGGCCTTGATCATAGAACAGAACTATAATTACGAAATAAAGGGGATCTGATGAGGTATGTTATAAACTACAAAACAAAGTGATAAATCTTATCAAATCAGACATCCACCTTTATCAATCGAAGGAAGGTATACTATTGGTCTTAAAGTTGGAATATGGCTAAATTTATTTAAGGTATGTAATGCACATATATTTACTAAATGGATCTTAACCAATGCTATAATGTTCAGATTGAGTCATGTGGACAGCTGTAGGCAGTGAAGAAAGCGAATGGTATGTTAGCATTCATAGCAAAAGGATTTGAGTATAGGAGCAGGGAGGTTCTACTGCAGTTGTACAGGGTCTTGGTGAGACCACACCTGGAGTATTGCGTACAGTTTTGGTCTCCTAATCTGAGGAAGGACATTCTTGCCATAGAGGGAGTACAGAGAAGGTTCACCAGACTGATTCCTGGGATGTCAGGACTTTCATATGAAGAAAGACTGGATTGACTCGGCTTGTATTCGCTAGAATTTAGAAGATTGAGGGGGGATCTTATAGAAACTTACAAAATTCTTAAGGGGTTGGACAGGCTAGATGCAGGAAGATTGTTCCCGATGTTGGGGAAGTCCAGAACAAGGGGTCACAGTTTAAGGATAAAGGGGAAATCTTTTAGGACCGAGATGAGAGAAACATTTTTCACACAGAGTGGTGAATCTCTGGAATTCTCTGCCACAGAAGGTAGTTGAGGCCAATTCATTGGCTATATTTAAGATAGAGTTAGGTGTGGCCCTTGTGGCTAGAGGGATCAAGGGGGTATGGAGAGAAGGCAGGTACAGGATACTGAGTTGGATGATCAGCCATGATCATATTGAAGGGCCGAATGGCCTACTCCTGCACCTATTTTCTATGTTTCTATGTAAGGATGCAGGCTCTTGGAGACAGTCGTGAATGGCGTGAATCACAGTGTGATTCAGTCGTGAATCACAGTGAATGGAGTGACAGTCGTGAATCACAGGGAATGGTGGTGCTGGCTCGAAGGGCCAAATGGCCTACTCCTGCACCTATTGTCTATTGTCTATTGTCCATTGGCATCTTATTTTAGTTTAGTTTAGAGAGTTTATCAGAAGACTTGGACAAGTACATGGATAGGAAACGTTTGGAGGGATATGGGCCAGGCACAGGCAAGTGTGAGTAGCTCAGTTAGGCAAGTTGGTGTGCAAGGATGAGTTGGGTTGAAGGGCCTGTTCCCATGTTATATCGCTGTATGGCTCATCTTTTAACACTTTCCTGCTTGTCCTCTCCCTTTTATATGCATACTTCAACTTATCCACCTCGACTGCATCTGATTTTGAATGCCTTCTTAAGCTGGTCCCTTCTTCTTGCACAAGAATTTTCAGCTTTAGAGTATTTCCTCTTCCCTTCCCTTTTGCCTATGTTGATGGAACTCCAACCCAAAACCTCCACTTCACATCTCAATTTTCATGGCCCTATAAAAATAATTAGCATGTATTTATTTTTTTCTAAAACTTTAAAAATGTGATATTTTAAGATAATTTTAAACCAAACTCGTTTTTTTTTTTATTTTAATCAATGTAAATGAATAGTGAGGGATATAATGGGACGAGTAAAAGAAAAGGAGAGGTGCAGTATGTATGATGGAGTAATAACATACAGAGTGAATGGATAAGTGGCAACCGAGCCACTGCGAACAATGAAGGAAAGATGAGAGAAATGTAGACGCTCGGGGCATGTACTGAAGGTAGCAAAATCAAAGAGAAAGTTTCAAAAAGAAAGAGTACAAATGATACACAGTTTTCATCAGAGTCTTTTAAATTTCATATGCTTCGCTCCTGCAACTTTTTTTTTGTTTCCAGCAAATTCATGTTAACAGCTGCTTCTCAGCTTGGTCAGCTTGCTGACAGAGTTTGAAACTGGGATTTGATTTAAATTATTGGGTTGTAGAGCTGATGGAGAGGCTGTTAAATCACGAGAGGCTCTCCCCCCCCCCCCCCCCCCCCCCCCCACCCCCGCAAACCCCACCCCCCCCCACTAGTAGGTGGGTTGAACGATATTGAATATTTGTTCATCTGTCTCTCCAGTGCCTCCATGTAGGATAGTGTAAAGGGCCTGTCCCACGAGCATGCGACTCTATGCGGCAAGCACGACTTAACGTGGTCAAACGAGCATGCTTGAGCCGTAAGGCCTCGCCGGGCCGGTCTCACTTCGATCGCCGGAACCGTATGGAGTTGTACGGAGCTGGTCCCAACATCGTGCGGGGCTCCGAAAAACTGACCGTGTTCAAAAATTCCGCCCGGCAACGGCCTGCCGGCCCACAGCCACCTCGACGCCATACGTCACGCGCGAAGTTCCCGCCGACTTCGATCGAACTTCATGTCACTCACTCGACTTCCGCGCGGCCCCCACTTCAGGTTTGCTCGCGCTTGCCGCATGCAGTCGCATGCCCGTTGGCCAGGCCCTTTAGGTCACGCTTGCCGCATGGAGTCGCATGCTCGTGGGGCAGGCCATTTAGTGTGCAGGGATCGCTGGTCGGCACAAACACGATAAGTCAAAGGGGATGTTTCCGCGCTGTATATAAACTAAACTAAACTAAACACAGTGTAAGGCAACATCTCTGGAGAACATGGATATGTGACGTTTTGGAACAGGACACTTCTTCAGGGTCCCCTCCCCCTCCCACTTCTTACCCCACACCCCCCTCTCCCGTGTGCCCCATCTGGAACAGTGCCTATTTTTTCCTTCCCCCCCCCCACCTTCCACCAGTATTCCTTCCTCTCGATTCACAATTCACAACTCTTCATTTATTATGACTCACACCCTCAATTACTTTTCATTGATGACCTTTATCCAACCATCTGCCTATCAAATTCCCCCTCATCTGTACCCACCTATTGCTTGCCAGTCTTTGTCCTGCACTTCCTGTCTTTCAGCTCTCTTCCCCACCTCCAAAGGTTTCAGAACCAAAACGTCACCTATCCATTTTCTCCAGAGTTGCTGCCTGACCTGCTAGTTACTCCAACACTTTGCGTCTGACAGTTTGTAGATGGTTCTATTACCTCAGCACCATTTTTCCTTATCTGTTTACAACTGTTTACATCCATAATGATAGCTAGAAAAAGCTATCGGGTTCTCTTGTATATTTATAAGAACTGAGCCGCCATATCCCACAGATTCAATACCCCGGGCTATAGAAATTTATTCTCAAAGTCAGACCTCTTATTTTGAACGAACTTTGAAAATCTGGCTCCAGTTATATTGAGACCTGGTTAGACTGGATTAGGAATGATGTCCACAGATCAGTTCTCCTTAACTAAGTAAGAATATATTGTGACAGAAGGGGCACAACAAAGGTTCGCCAGGTTGATTCTAGGTGTGGTGAGTTTGTTGAATGAGTAAAGTTTAATAGAGAGATTAAACGAGAAATTACCGTTTGAAGTTTGATCTTTATTTTATGAGAAGTTGGAGTGAGAGACTACGTGAAGAACCTGCCAGCACGCATGCGCATCAATCTTCAGAGCAACTGTATGAAACCACAGACCACTTGAACCAAATTTAAGCTAATGAAAAATTCAACCCCAAATGATATTTATGAGATTCAGGGTTGGGAGTGTACCGACCTTCCCACCATCAAAGAGATCTATAGGTAGCATTGCAGTACAAAGGCAGCCAGTACCATCAAAGACTCGCACCATCCCAGCCACAGTGTAATTTTGCTACTACCATCAAAAAGTATGGTTCCAAGCCTGGGAAAGAAGAAAGAGGGTCAGAACAGAAATGGGCAATGACAGAGTTCAGTCATTCAAATGCCTTGGAACAAAAAGAGCAGAAATTAGTGGACATTCCCCTGTCTATCATGGGTGCCGACCTCTCCACCATTAAAGAGATCTACAGCAAGCACTGCCTCAAAAAGGCATCAAATATCTAGAAAATGCTAGAAAACTCAGCAGGTCAGGCAGTATCAATCAATCAATCAGATTTATTCATCACATACACAATAAAGTGCAGTGAAATGAACTTGCCAGCAGCGGTACAATAAAAAAAGAACACATAATACACAATAAACATTTAACACAAACATGCACTACAGCATTCTTCACTGTGGTGGAAGGCACAAAGTACAGTCAGTCCTCCTCCATTGTTCCCCCATGGTCGGGGCCATAAACCTCCGCAGTCGCCGCTGCGGGCGGCCAGATGTACAGGCCCTCTCGTCTGGAAGGTAAGTCCCGAATTAGTGCTTCCCTACCGGAGACCGCGGCTTCAGGATGTTGTAGGCCGCACGTCAGCGGTCGGAACTCTTCTCCAGGGATCCCCAGCGAGGGATCCCGCTCCGATGGTAAGTCTACGCCGCCTGCGGACCCAGTGGTCTGGAACTGCGATCCTTCATGAGAACATTGAAATTATTTAACATTTAATAGATTTCCAGATTATCAAAAACAACACAGCTCCCATTGACAGCAACAGGAGTTAAGTGCAGCCAATGATTTTCATTAGTTCATTGTATCAGTTTTACTAGCACCTCAAAGGCAAAGCTCTTAAAAGATAAGATTCACAAATCAGCCTTGGCTAGCTCAAATGATAAATGCACACCATTAACATTTAGGTCTGAAAACCATCATTAAGAGCAATTAGTAAAGTCTTTATTAAAACTGTTGGTTAATTCTCAGAAGATGTTACATTGGGATTTGGATTATATAACACTTCACTGGTTTTCTCTGCTGTAATATTTTTGTCAATGCCTAAATTTACATGCTATAGGTATTTGCTAAAGAAGGATCTGAAGCACGATTCAAGGTTTAATTATTTTTAAAGAATCAACTTTATGACTTTGCTTGGGACTTTTTTTTCTGGTTCCAGGTCTAAATCATATATGTGCATGGTACATAGTTCCTTGAAAATGGCGTCACAGTTGGATAGGGTGGCGAAGAAGTTTTTAGACGTGCTGGCCTCCATGTGTTGGGGATTTGTGCATTGAAGTCGGAATGTTGTGTTACAGTTGTAGAAGACATTGTTGAGACTACACTTGAGGTGTCATGTTCAATTTTGATTATCCGGCTCTTTAGGAAGTATGTCAACTACCTTCATAAAGTCACACAGCATGTAAACTGGCCCTTCAGCCCACATGTCCATGCCGACCATGATGCTCTTTGTAAGCCCATCCACTGTATGGTTAAGGTGATCACCTGGTGTGGATCAACAATGTGTGGAATTGGAGATAAAGATGTGAGTGAACATCCTTAGTAAGATACTAGACTAAGTGGGACCCGTTGGGTCCCATGTTCACACTGGAGAGCTGGTCCCGCAACGCAATATTCCACCTCTCCACCAATTCCAATATTGGCCAGTTGGGAGGTGGGGGGGGGGGCTTTTTGGAGCACTAGTATGGGTGTTGTGGATTGAAGGAACTGGTTTCTAGAGGGATAGTATGGACATTGTGGGCTGAATGGATTCTTGGGCTGGCAGCTCAGTCACTCAGGCCTGGTGGGCTGGCAGCTCAGTTACTCAGGCCTGGTGGGCTGGCAGCTCAGTCACTTAGGCCTGGTGGGCTGGCAGCTCAGTCACTCATGGCTGGTGGGCTGGCAGCTCACTCACTCAGGGCTGGTGGGCTGGCAGTTCAGTCACTCAGGGCTGGTGGGCTGGCAGTTCACTCACTCACGGCTGGTGGGCTGGCAGTTGACTGACTCACGGCTATTGGGCTGGCAGTTGACTCACGGTTGGTGGACTGGCAGTTCACTCACGGCTATTCCTATAAATTCCATTTCAAGCAGAGTGCAGGCCACCAAATTCAATTTCATACCATTTCAAGCAGAGTGCAGGCCACCAAATTCAAATGCAATTTCATACCATTTCAAGCAGAGTGCATGCCACCAAATTCAAATGCAGTGTCATACCATTTGGGTTTTATACTCCTGGCCCCCCCGGAAGGGGCATTACCTTCATCATGGTGATTGACAGGCGAGAGGACCAATCAGCTATCTCAAGATTTTTTAAACACTCATAACTTTTTTATTTTTCATCCATCAGAAAAATCCTCAGGGCTGCCTCAGCGGAGGAGGACTGTGAATAAGATGGCCAAAAATCATACCTATATAAGGTAGCATTATTTTCTAAAATCTATACACAGCGCAGTCAGGAAGTGATCAAGATGAGTTTTAGTTACATAGATTTCATCTTGTCCGCCTCTGCTCCCACGATGTGTTGGTACAGTGCATAGTATTTCACGGATAGCCCTGCTGCCCGACAGCTTGCATCATGGTGTCCTCGGGGAAGAATGTGTTTTCTTCACTTCAATGTTCCAGTGAGGTATAAAGGACAGTCTTCCAGCATCTCATTTCACAATCCTTAAAAACTCGGACGGTGTTACTAATCCAACTATATTTTAGTGAAGAATGCTGAAATATGGGAAATACATATATAATGAGGAAACCTGAAAATCTTTGAATATAGAGCATAAGATGGGTCCTGTGGCCCACCGTGTCCACACCGACCTTTTTGTCCACCTACACTAATTCCATTTGCCCACATTAGGACCATATCCTTCCATGCCTTGTTTATCTAAGTGTCTATCTAAGTACCTCTTCAATGTAATCATTGTATCTGATTCTAACACCTCTTCTGGCAATGGATTCCAAATATCAACCACTCTCTGGGTAAAATAAAAAACTACCTTTCCTTCTTCTGACATTAAACCTAAACGAAACAGAAGAATGGATCGACTGAGATATTCACTGGAATTTACAAGGATGAGGGGGAATCTTACAGAAACATAAAATTCTTAAGGGATAGGACAGGTTAGATGCATGAGAAATGCCCCTGATGTTGGAGGAGTCCAGAATCAGGGGTCACAGTTTAAGAATAAGGGGTAGGCCATTTTGGACCTTTTTACCCAGAGTTCTGAATCTGTTGAATTCTCTGCCACAGAAGGCAGTGGAGGCCAATTAACTGGATGTATTCAAGAGAGAGTTAACTCTCAGGTCTAACAGAATCAAGTGATATAGGCAGGAAAGGGGTACTGATTTTGGATGATCAGCCACAATCATATTGGATGGCGGTGCTGGCTTGGTGTCAAATGGCCTACCCCTCACCTATTTTCTATGTTTCTATGTTTTAAACCCCCTTTTTTGACAGCTCTACCGGGGGGGGGGGAAAGCATTTGACTATCTACAATATATACAAATTGCACAAACTAAAATGATTGTATTACATCTCTGTTGTTTGGAGCGTTTGGTCACAGACCTGTAATTTAAAGAAAAGCAGAGTACAACAAAACTACTTTACAAAACAATCAATACCAGACACCTAAGGCCTTAAAGAGAAGTTATATCAAATCACAAAGTCTGCACTATAATCAATATAGTACACAAAAGTATTAGCAAGAAACATTTTGCAAATGGAGAATGGCAAAAATTATGCAAATTGTATTTGTCATGCCAACAAGAAGCAATTTCTGAAAATAATTTTTACGGGCAAAGTCACTCCTGCTTCAAACCCACGCATTTTAAGAGGCATGATAGGTATGTCCTGGATACATGTGGAATGGAACAACTAAATCAAACAGTTTTTAATGTTTTACTTCAAAAGAGAAGGCACTGAGATTTGTGTAGAAAGCAATAGGAGAGCATGTAGTACAAGATGAGCAAATTAACTGTATTTTAATAATGCATCCTGTGACTTACAAGATGTTACTTTAATGCATTCATGTACAGTGAACTATTAGCGTTTCATAATTTGATGTGCTATTATCGTGTGCAAGTAGAATTATAGAATTGCAGATCACACGTATATGGCACTGTCAGTCTAATTATGTGCTTTCACAAGGTCTTGGTGACATAGTTTTCACATTGCAAAATCTTGGTAACCTATGCAATAAAAATAGATTTTTACTTCATGATTTTAAAGCAGTAATCTTGTTTATAAAAATAAATTAAGAACTGTTTTGAAATGCCAATTGTGGTTTTTTGTTTCATGTTATCAGTGTTTCATGGCCAATATCGCAGCCTATGTTTATTTTCTCAAAACTATCAGCATAGGGTGGTACATTAGATTTGCTGTCCTACAGCGCCAGAGACCCGGGTTCAATCCTGACCATGGGTGCTTGTCGGCCCGGAGTTTGTACGTTCTCCCTGTGACCTGCGTGGGCTTCCTCCGAGTCTTCAGCTTCGTTCCACACTCCAAAGACATACAGGTTTGAGGGTTAATTGACTTGGTATAATTGTATTTTGTCCCTAGTGTGTGTAGGATGGTGTTAGCATGTGGGGATTGCTGGTCAATGTGGACTTGGTGGGTTGAAGGGCCTGTTTCCACACTGTATGTCTAAACTAAACTAAACTGAACTAAAGTAAACTACCATGTATTTTTGAGATTTAAAGCCTTTTATAGTCTTTAGGAAATGCCAGTAATGGTCCAGTAAAGCCAGATGTCCTCGGGGTAGATATATGATAGAAACTGGGGTTGATGCCATCTCCAAATCGATCCAGTCATCCTGCTGTAGAATACATTTCCATCCTTGGATACTGGAAGATGGCTTCTGCTTTTGGAATGGGGAGTCTGTGGAATTCATTGCCACAAATGACGTTGGAGGCCAAGACATTGGCTATTTTTAAAGTAGAGATTGATTAGGTTCTTGATTAGTAAGGGCATCGGAAGTTACTGGGAGAAGTCAGGAGAATGGGGTTGGGAGAGAAAAATAGATCAGCCATGGTTGAATGGCAGAGTAGGTTCGATGGGCCAAATGGCCTAATTGCACTCCTGCGTCTTATGGTTTTCAAACTTATAATTCATTTTAGTCTTCCCATTTTATCACCAGTTTTGTGCCTCATTAATTGTGGGGGCTCACAGATGATGAATGTCTGCACCTTCATGAACTGAAGAAATTGAAGCAGGGCAAAACTGAGTTGAGAGTTAGGATTATTATACTAATTATACAAACTCTGCACCATGATTTATTTATCTACTTACTCTAATTTGATAAAATATTTAAGGACATCTATAAAGTTTGAAGATCACAGTTTCTGAGCTTCCAAGTCTCGCTCCCTGTCTAACTAATATTATGATTGTAATTGTTTAGTTTAGAGATACAGCACGAAAACAGACCCTTCAGCCAACCGGGTCCGTGACGACCAGCGATTCCCGCATATTAACACTATCCTACACCCACTAGGGACATTTTTTACATTTTCCAAGCCAATTAACCTACAAATCTATATGTCTTTGGAGTGTTGGAGGAAACCGAAGATCTCAGAGAAAAACCACGCAGGTCGCGGGGAGAATGATCAAACTACGTACAGATAACACCCGTAGTCAGGATCGAACCCGGGTCTCTGCCACTGCTTTTGCAGTAAGGCAGCAACTCCACCGCTGTGCAACCATGCCACCCTAATTGGGTTAACTCTTGTCAGCCTGTCAATTATATTGAGCTATAGTGCAATTTGTAGTCTTTGATAGTGCAACATATATAAACTTTTGAATTTGGTAAGAATAAATCTGGAGTAAGCTCATTGATCAACTATTTACTATTAACAATAATTAAGCAATAATATAATTTAACAGAAGCAATATGACTTAGTTTATATTTTCTGCTGTGATTTGTGTGATTTTTCATTAAATTATTATTGAATTTCAAATCTTGTTGATTGTTGGCAAACATAATTAACTGGAAAATAAATGTTTAATTGCACGGTAATTGGTCAACATCCAATGTTCTTCCAGTGCAGTCCATCTTGATTTAGCACTATAAATTGCAAAATCTGGCTGGTTAAAGAGAACTTTATACTAACCATATTGGAGCTTACCCAGGAACATTTTTACTTCAACATAAAAATATAATTTTGACAGCAAAAGTTAAAAGATATGCATTTGAGTAATATTTTATTTTTAAATTGTGGATATGTACAAATGTGCTTCACTGATATCAATCAATCATGATCAAAGACATTTGCAGGAGTGGGTGGTTAATCTAATGCAATATTCATGTGGTGATTCCAGTTATAGATGGTAGATGAGTATTTTGAATTATTATTTGTGGCATTGGAGCAAATTGAAAATTATAGCTAAATACTAAACAATGAGATGAGCATGTACTTTAAAGCCCTGCTTCATCTGCTTTGTTAGTTGTAATGCAACACCAATGACATTCATTAATATAGGACTAAAAGCCTCTTTGGACATCAGACAGAGGATTCTGAGATAAACGTAATATGGAGAAGGGTATCTTAACGAAGGCCGGGGAGGTTGGGAAGGAAATTCAAGGTTCAAGACCTTGGCAGTTGTTGAAACAACTATCAAATAAGAGATACATAATTCTGCAGATTCTGGAACTCTGAAATTAATTAAAAACAAAACAAAAATAGAGGAAATATTTACCAGGTCAGGCGGTGTAGATAGGCAAAGAAATGGAACTGATGTTTCAGCTAAATGACTTTTCATCAGAGCTGGAAAAAGTTAGAAAAAAAGGACGTTTCAAGTCACAGAGAAAGGGAGAAGAACAGAGAGAAGATGGAAGTTCTAGGATTGCATGGAGACCAGGGGAAATTGAAAGGCATAAACAGTTGTTTAAGAAGGAACTGCAGATGCTGAAAAATCGAAGGTAGACAAAAGTGCTGGAGAAACTCAGCAGGTGCGACAGCATCTATGGAGCGAAGGAAATAGGCAAGGTTTCGGGCCGAAACCCTCTTCAGGTTGAAGTAGGGGCGGGGGGGGGGGGGGGGGGGGGGAAGAAAAGCGGAAGAGGAGGAGCCAGAGGGCTGAGGGAGAGCTGAGAAGGAGAGGAAACAATAAGGGCAACCGGAAATTGGAGAAGTCAGTGTTCATGCCGCTGGGGTATAAACTGCCCAAACAAAATATGAGGTGCTGACTCCTCCAATTTCCAGTGGTGCTCACTCTGGCCATGGAGGAGGCCCAGAGCAGAAAAGGCAGATTCGGAATGGGATGGGGTGTTGAAGTGCTGAGCCACCGGTAGATCAGGTAGGTTATTGCGGACCGAGCGGAGGTGTTCAGCAAAACGATCGCCAAGCCTACACTTGGTCTCACCGATGTAGATCAGCTGATATCTAGAGCAGCGGATGCAATAGATGAGGTTGGAGGAGGTGCAGGTGAACCTCTGTCGCATCTGGAATGACTGCTTGGGTACTTGAATGGAGTCGAGGGGGGAGGTAAAGCGGCAAGTGTAGCGTTTCTTGCGGCTGCAAGGGAAAGTGCCCGAGGAGGGGGTGGTATGGGTAGGAAGGGAAGAATTGACCAGGGAGTTACGGAGGGAGCGGTCTTTGCGGAAAGCAGACGGGGGGGGGGGGGGGGGGGGGGGGGGGGGAGATGGGAAGATGTGGCGAGTGGGGGGGTCACGTTAGAGGTGGCGAAAATGACGGAGGACTATTTGTTGTATGTGACGGCTAGTGGGGTGAAAGGTGAGGACTAGGGGGACTCTGCCCTTGTTGCGAGTGGGGGGGATGGGGAGAGGGAGCAGTGTTACGGGGCATTGAAGAAACCGTGGTGAGAGCCTCATCTATAGTGGAGGAGGGGAACCCCCCGTTCCCTGAAGAATGAGGACATTTCCGATGCTCTGGTGTGGAACACCTCATCCAGGGAGCAGATGTGGCGTAGATGGAGGAGTTGGGGGTAGGGGATGGAGTCCTTACAGGAAGCAGGGTGGGAAGAAGTGTAGTCCAGATAGCCATGGGAGTCAGTGGGTTTATAGTGGATGTCGGTCAGAAGTCTATCACCTGAGATGGAGATAGTGAGGTCAAGAAATGGTAGGGAAGTGTCGGAAATAGTCCAGGTGTATTTGAGTGCCGGATAGAAGTTGGTGGTGAAATGGATGAAGTCAGTGAGTTGTGTGTGGGTGCAGGAGGTAGCACCAATGCAGTCGTTGATGTAGTGGAGGTAGAGGTCGGGGATGGGGCCCTGGTACGTATTGAACAAGGATTGTTCGATGTACCCTACAAAGAGGCAGGCATAGCTGGGGCCCATGCGCGTGCCCATAGCTACACCTTGCATTTGGAGGAAATGGGAGGAGTCAAACAAAAAGTTATTAAAGGTAAGGACCAGCTCCGCTAGGCGGTGGAGAGTATCTGTAGACGGGGATTGGTTGGTTCTCCGGTCGAGGAAGAAACTGAGGGCTTTGGGACCCTCCTGGTGGGGGATGGAGGTGTGGAGTGACTGGACGTCCATGGTGAAAATGAGGGGATGGGGGCCTAGAGAACGAAATGCCCGGAGACGACGAAGAGTGTCTGAGGTGTCTTGGACATAGGTATGGAGGGTTGTTCCCTGTTGTGTACTGAGGGCGATAAAGGTCTGTTTGGACAATATCTAAATGACAGAGGCAAATTAAACCTTAAATTATAGTTGGAGCAGGAAAAATGAATGCAAGACATACTAAAGTTTTTTTTGCCTTTTACATCTTATCCTAATGTATTATATTATTTATTCCAAGTTAAATTTAAAAGTCAAATATACTTGCTAATTAGTAAGAGTAAAAACTATGTGAAACTCTTTGCACAATCCATGTACTTCAGTAGCATAATTCAACTGGCCCAATGCTTCACACTCAAGTGATCCAAGTTTAATCCTATCCTCCAGTGTAGTGTGTCGGAATATTGCACATTCTCATTTTAACTGCATACATCTTTCATTTCTTTGCAGAATTTCCTCGCAAATTCATGCAGTTTGGTAGGCTAATTGGCCACTGCAAATTGCCCTTAGTGTACAAATGAGGGGTAGAATCTGGAGGGAGTTTGGCCCTTCGAGCCAGCACCGCCATTCAAAGTGATCATGGCTGATAATCCCCAATCAGTATTTAAGATGGAACTGCAGATGCTGGAAAATTGAAGGTACACAAAAATGCTGGAGATGCTGCTGCACCCGCTGAATTTCTCCACCATTTTTGTGTACCATCCCCAATCAGTACCCCATTCCTGCCTTCTCCCCATATCCCCTGTCTCCGCTATTTTTAAGAGCCCTATCTAGCTCTCTCTTGAAAGCATCCAGAGAACCTGCCTCCAAATGTCAAATTTTACTTCGGAATCACGTGAGTGACTACGTGGAGACCACGCCAGCACGCATGCGCGACATATCGTCTCACACATTGCCCCACAATGGGCGGGGGAAGAGCGCTCCCGCGGCAAAATTGCAAAAAACAGACCTACAGGTAAGAAATTTTATTCTAAGGTCGTATTTCTTCCCCTTGTTGTGCTTTGTGTTTCAGCACTATGGACAAGGGGAAGAAAAATGGGTCGGGTCTGAACGGCTACGGGGGACTGTGAAAGTTCTGCAGCCCGACAGCCGGGGGCGACCAGCAGCACCTGGACTAACAAGAGTCGGTCCGGCCGATAGACTCGGACGAGTCCAGCCAGGAGGACGCGCTGCACGATGGCAGTGGAAATTACCATCTGAAGCGGTTGCTGAGGTCCAGTTACCGACGTTAACTCTGCTAAGCCGAGTCCAGCGCCGCGAGCTGTACAGCTCGAATCAGCGCAGCGGGCTGGAGGCAAAGCCCAGCAGGAGTTGGTCCGGCCGATATACTCAGATGAGTCCGGTCGGGAGGGACGCGCTGCCCGAGTGCAGCAGAGGTGCCGCCTCTCCTGCATAAGCGGTTGATGGAGCAAATGCTCCAACGTAACTTGCTCCGGGAGATGGAGCAAGCTCACTATGGGAGTCTTCGCACTCCCATAACAGCACCTTATCAAGGGCTGCCCAATGCATCTCCCTCGACAGAGGGGAGCATTGCGGGCCAGGGCTGGGCTGGTCCTGAAGAAGGGGACGTGGCTGAAGAAAACGGCAGTGTGCTGGGGGTGCAGGATCCTAAGAAGCTACTGGGAGTGGTCACCAAATTTGCGGATCTCCGGAATCAGGAGTACCATTGCAGACCAAGCTGGCGGCCAGCATCGACTACCTGTACTTCCATCCTCTGCAGGAACAGGTAGTTAACAAAACTACAGAGAAGTATATGCCTCCTGCAGTGCCTGCAGTAAACAATGCGATCTGGGGGTACAGTGGGACTGTTCACCAAGATATTAAAACCGGCCTTGGCAATACTTAGGAAACAAAACATATTGTCATGGCATATTTTGATGATATATCAATTGGGGGGAAAACCCTGGAACTAGCTAAATCAACAGTTTTAGCTACCAAACATTGGTTTGAAACTCATGGGTCCATTATCCATCCAGATAAATCTAAGTTGACGCCATCCACAACTATGGACTATCTGAGATTCACAATTAACATTATCCACATGTCTGTAACATTGCCAAAGAGTAAAGCAGCAGACTTGGTGGAAGCCTGCAACAAAATTAATTATTACAAAATAAACCATCTATTCGACAGGTGGCAAGAGTAATTGGGAAACTAGTAGCAGCATTTCCAGCTACTCAGTTTGGACCTTTGCATTATCAAAGCTCAAAAAGGGCAAAGGTGCAAGCGCTAAAAAACCTTGCAGGTCACTTTGATCGACCTATGCAGTTACCAGCCAAAGCAATTTTGGAGTTACAATGGTGGAAGGGAAATATTTGGCATAGTTCCAGCCCCATCATTATTATTAACCCATCATTCACATTATAAACGGAGGTCAACGCTCATGGCTGGGGAGCTACTAACACTATATCCAGAACTGATGGTAGATGGAACATTAAGAATCATCATTACTAAAACACTGGGTATGAATTATTAGAGATGTTGGGTGCGTTTCATGGGCTAAAAGCCTACTGTTCACAATGCACCATCTGCATGTCCGCCTACAATTGATAATACCACAGTGGTGGCATATATTAATCATATGGGTGGAATAAAATCGATATGTGTCAATCTGGCCAATACAATTTGGCAATGGTGTGTTAACATACATATTTGGCTATCAGCAACTTACCTACCAGGTACGCTCAATACAGTGGCAGACACCAGGTCATGAAAATTTAATGACAGCACCGAATGGATGTTGGACCACAAAAATATTTGCTGATATTACTATACGATATGGTACACCAGATATCGATCTATTTGCATCTACACTCAATCACCAGTTACCAACATATGTCGCTTGGGAACCAGACCTGGGGCAGCAGCCATGGACGCTTCTCGCTGAAATGGGGAAAATTGTTTACTATGTTTTTTCCCCCTCCTGCCTCATCAGTCGGGTCCTACGCAAAATACATATGGACTCAGCATCAGGTGGCTTGGAAGTACCTGATTGGCCTGCACAGCCATGGGTCCCTGTGGTCCTTGACATAGTCTCTAAACCATATGTCCATCATGGTAGATCTGGACTGACAGACAGGACCATGAACATGATCACGGCGGCCTATCGAGAGAAAGCTATCAACAAAAAGCAGTACCTCTCCAGCATAAGAATATGGGAGTCGTATTGCTCAAGAACTGGTGTTGCGTATAATACAGCTACAATCATCAACGTCCTGGAATTCCTGTCCAACCTTCATATTGATGAAGGACTGAGCTGCAGCGCTATAATTGCGCTAGGAGTGCCCTGTCAGCTTACTGGTGGCAGGCACCATGACAGCTCTCCATGGGATCTCACCAAACTTATGAGGGTTATTTACAACACTAACCCTCCTAAAGCGAGGTACTCCCAGATCTGGGACGTCAGTGTTGTACTAACATTGCTAAGGGGTTGGTCACCAGCAGTGTCCCTATCCCTGGAAAAGCTCACATTAAAAACAGTATGCTGATGGCACTGGTCTCAGCTCAAAGGGTCCTGTCTCTACATAAATTGAGACTGGACAATATGATGATATCTACAGAAAAGATAAACTTTCGCATCTTGGAGCTGTTTAAACAAAATAGACCAGGAACATCAGGATGAATTTTGGAATTCCAGGCATACCCATCTGACACCCGACTGTGTGTAATGACACACCTTCTACTATACTTAACACTACTAAAACTTTAAGAGGTAGCAAATTGGCACTGTGGGTCAGCTATAAACAGCCTAATGGCTGGGTATCAGCACAGACCATCTCTAGATGGCTCAGACTGGTTTTGGGAGCTGCTGGGGTGGATACTGACATTTTTAAATCTCATTCCACAAGGGCAGCAGCAACATCGGCAGCTAGAGACATGGAAGTGCCTATGGACCATATCCTGGCAACAGCAGGATGGTCTAGAGAGAAGACCTTCCAATTATTTTATAATAAGCCAATAACCAAACCTCCGGTGTTGCAGAATCAATTTTTAATTCTGTAATATATTTAGCCCAAGGGAGCATTATTTTTGTTAAAATAAATTCTTATTGTTTGAATTTGATTCATGTCTGAATACGATAACATACTTCCTACCTTGGATGACTTCGGCAGTGAGTAAACGGCATGAAATCACAGATCTTTAAAATCTTCGCGTAGTCACTCACGTGACTCCGAAGTAAAATAGTAAGATTAAACGAGAACTTACCAGTTTGAAGTTTGATCTTTATTTTATGAGGAATTACGTCGAGGGATCACGTGCCCTCCACGCCCACCCTCTATCATAAAGGTCAACTGGTATCCTAGTTCTTCTTATCTTAAGATGTTTATTTCACTTACTATTACTGTGATTTCACCACTGCTTTGAAGAATGTCGCGCATGCGTGCTGGCGGGGTCTTCACATAATCCCTCGACGTAACTCCTCATAAAATAAAGATCAAACTTCAAACTGGTAAGTTCTCGTTTAATCTTACTATTATTGGAAAAAGGAAAATGAATGTCTAATAGTACCGACTTAAAAGGCAAATGTTGGGTTTTTGAGTTTGTCTTGAGATTGATTATTTAGAGGTATTGTTTAAAACCTAGAAAAGTGCCAAATGTCTTGATGTTATCATTTATTATGGAATAATAATGGCTGACAATGAAAAGCAAAGCAGTAATTCATTCAGGCAGTTTTGAAAACATTAACTGAGCCTTGGTGATTTATGAACACTGCAAGTACTCTTTGATTGATTTACTGCTTAATATGTATTCCTGGCTACTGTGTTCTGATGATCTTTCAATTCTACATTTCTTTTAAGAGTGATCTTGACCCACCCTCTTCTCTGTGCTTTTTTTCTCTCCTGAATGCGACTTCTACTTTCTGGGATACAGTTCAGCAACAGCACTTGGATATTTGTTCCAAGTAGATGGATATTCCTACATGAGCCCAAGCAACATGTACCAGAACATTTGATCAGTTTTATTTGCATCAACACTATCAATCATGTTGTGCACCACACCAAACATATTAAATGGGATGGTCTTGGACATCTGTAGCTCAAAACTGGAAAACCATGGGGCAGCTGCTGTGGAAGGAATGCACACTGCCACATTCTGCGTCCTCGTAGCTTGATGGATTCCTTACTCTTATCACTACTGTCAAGCCAGGAGATCAACTCTGGTTCAGTGAGGAAATGCAGAGGAGGAGCGCCAGGTCTATCGAAAAATGACGAGGAGCCAGCCTCATAACACAGTAGCACAGGACTGCAGCAAAAACAACCAGCAACAGACAGAGCTAAGTGATCCCACCACACACAATGAATCATATCAAGGTTCCCCAAGTGGTCTTGTATGATGGTGGATATTTAAACAGCTAATAGTGATGGGGACAGGGTTGACAGTTCCAAGAATATCTCCATCTACAACAATGGTAGGACACGTGCTAAGTGAGTACTTAGTGATGTGGTGAGCGCTAAGAAAAGGCTTAAGCATTTGCAACCATGTTTTGCCAGAAGTGCCAGATAGATGATCATCTTGATGTCCCACCCTTAGAGAGGCCAGTTTCCAGTCAATTCCATTCACACAGGAACTGGCTTCAAAGCAAGATTTAAAAAAACATAGTAACAGAGACAAGGCAACATTTGACATGTAATACTGAAGACTGTCACTCCAGAACCAGTCCAGGTAAAGTAGACATCCTAAATAATTACAGGCCCATTGCTTTAGCCATATATTGTCGAAAGTCCTGGAAAGAATTCTGCTGGATAGATTAAATTAATTTGTTGAAGGGACTGCAGGCACCGAATTTGTGAGTTTAGAAGAGTTTAGGAAAGTTTTAAAAAGTGTCATGGTCTTGTTGAATCGCCAAAGTAGAACACCTCCTACGACCTCCTTCGACTATGCAGAGAACCTCCTACGAATATGTAGAAGACCTCCTTCAACAATGTAGAAGTCCTCCTTTAATCTCCTTCGACCTCCTTTGACTATGTTGGAGACTAGCTTCGATTAGCTTCGGGAAAATTGGACACCGAATAGTGGAGAGTGAAAACGACCAACTTCCACTACCTTTGACTATACTAACACTATCTATGACTACTTTCGATTACCTTAGATTACCTTCGACTACTTTCGATTACCTTTGATTGCCTTTGATTACCTATGAATAACATGCCGACCTACTACGACTTACTTCGACTATACGAGTAAAAAAAATATTGATTTTTTTCCATGCCGACCAATTTTTACTCGCGGACAATTTCCAGCATGCTAAAAAATACTCCTTGACAAAACTGTGGCCTCGAGTTTGCGGGAACTTCTCTCGAGCATGAAGGAGTTACTTAGGACTTCCTAGGACCACGTGTCGGCCAGGCTGCGAGTTTGAGTCGAGTGCAAACTCTTCTAAACTCGCAAATTAGGTCCCCGCAGTGGGACAACTCCACAGATAACCAGTTTGGTTTTATAGCTAAACATGGCACTGACTTGTGTATATATGCCTTAAAGGAAATTGTAAACAAATATAGAGGTAAAAACTGATCGATTCTTCTGTGCTTTATTATGAGTATAGAAGTTGGGATGTAATGTTAAAATTGTACAAGGCATTGGTGAGGCCAATTCTGTAGTATGGTGTACATTTTTGGTCGCCTAATTATAGGAAGGATGTCAACAAAATAGAGAGAGTACAGAGGAGATTTACTAGAATGTTGCCTGGGTTTCAGCAACTAAGTTACAGAGGTTGAATAAGTTAGGGCTTTATTTTTTGGAGCACTGAAGGTTAAGGGGGGACTTGATAGAGCTCTTTAAAATGATGAGAGGGATAGACAGAGTTGATGTGGATAAGCTTTTCCCACTGAGAGTAGGGAAGATTCAAACAAGGGGCATGACTTGAGAATTAAGGGACAGAAGTTTAGGGGTAACATGAGGGGGAACTTCTTTACTCAGAGAGTGGTGGCTGTGTGGAATGAGCTTCCAGTGAAGGTGGTGGAGGCAGGTTTGTTTTTATCATTTAAAAATAAATTGGATAGTTATATGGACGGGAAAGGAATGGAGGGTTATGGTCTGAGCGCAGGTATATGGGACTAGGGGAGAATACGTGCTCGGCACGGACTAGAAGGGTCGAGATGGCCTGTTTCCGTGCTGTAATTGTTATATGGTTATATGGTTATTATTGATGCTTCTAAAGTCTTTGATCATGTTAATCATAAAAAGTTGTTTGTTAAATTGAGTCACAGAGGGGTGCCTAAATACATTGTGAGAATTCTGGCTCACTGGTATGCCCACCAGACTATGCAAGTAAAATGGGGCAATAGGATCTCAGCTCCATTTGGGGTTAACAATGGTGTTAGACAAGGGAGGATTTTGTCCCCTGTTCTTTTTAATCTCTATATTGATGATCTGTCCAAACAATTGAAAACCTGTAATACAGGCCTGCATGTGCATGATTGGTAATACTCCAGTGAACCATATTATGTATGCAGATGATCTTGTGGTCTTTAGTCCATCTAGCACTGGTCTCCAGCAGCTCCTCACTATATGTTCTGTGTATGGCGTGGAACATGATATAATGCTGGTAAGAGTGCTGTTATGATCTGTAGAACCAAAGAGGATAAATGTCTAAAATTTCCTGATTTTAAATTGTCGGATAATAATCTTAGTGTCCGTTAAGTGAATCAAACATACTCACTGATCTGGTACAACAGTATTTATTGAGTAACTAGACTAAGTGGGACCCGTTGGGTCCCAGTCACACAGGAGGCCTGGTCCCCCAACGCAACCCATTCCCCGATGCAATATTCCACCACTTACCTGTTCCCCCTGTTCCCCCAACGCAACAGCAGGAGCATTCTCTAGCCGGGGGACGGGAGCATTCTCTAGCCGGGGGACGGGACGGCTTCAGGCGGGGAGCGTCCTGCAGTCGGGAGGGGCGTGTGTGTTGAGGAAGGGGGCTGTGGGGGGAGGGGGGAGTTGGGGGGAGGGGGCGTGTGTGAGGGAGGGTGTGTGTGTGTGTGGAGGGGGAGGGGGGGTGGGGGAGGGGGGGGTGTGCGGGGAGGGGGTGTGTGTGTGGGGGGGGTGTGTGGGGGTGGGGGGGTGGGGGGGAGGGGGGGATGGGACCTGGGGAGGGGGGTTTGTGGAGGATGGGGTGTGGGGGAGGGGGGGTGTGCGAGGGATTGGGGAATGGGGGTGTGTAGGGGGGATGGAGTGGAAGGGGGTGTGGGCTCACCAGATTCCAGGACCCGGCTCCGGACTCACTCAGCGGCTCCTGCCCCAGTACGGGACTGTGGATGAAACCCAAACGGCCATAGCCCGTGTTGGTTTGAAGGTGGACGACTTGGCCACTAGAGAGAGGTTTAAATGGTTTGCTGGACATCGAAAAATCGCTTTTGGGCGTCACGTTTCTGCTGGCGTTGTTGCTGTACAACAAGTGGTGAACGAACCTGTGGCTGCAGGAATTGTTGGGGCACAGGCAGTGCAGCGCGGGTCTGTCAGGACATCAGGCGTTGGGCAGGAGACCCGATTGACTGGAAATATACCCTAGCAGTGATGACAGTGGAACAACAATAGCAGGTATTCCTGGGAATAATACAGGTGCAGGATCAGTTCATTCCCAAGAGGAAGAAAGATTCCAAGGGGAGTAAGGGGCGATCGTGGCTGACAAGGGACTTCAGGGACAGTATAAAAATAAAAGAGAAGAACAACATAGCAAAGATGAGTAGGAAGCAAGAGGATTGGGTAATGTTTAAAGAGCGACAGAAGATAACTAAAAAGGCAATAAGGGGAAAAAAGATGAGGTACAAAGGTAAGGTAGCCGAGAATATAAAGGAGGATAGTAAAAGCTTCATTAGGTATGTGGAGAAAAAAATTAGTTAAGACCAAAGATGGACCCTTGAAGACAGATTGTGGTGGATTTATTATGGGGAACAAGGAAATGGTAGATTAATTGATCCATCTTCACTAAGGAGGACACAAACAATCTTCCTTATATTCTAGGGGTCAGAGGATCTGGGGTGATGGAGGAACTGAATTAAATCCACATTAGGCAGGAAATGGTGTTGGGTAGACTGATGGGACTGAAAGCTGATAAATCCCCAGGGCCTGATGGTCTGCATCCCAGGGTCCTTAAGGAAGTGGCTCTAGAAATCGTGGACGCATTGGTGATCATTTTCCAATGTTCTATAGACTCAGGATCAGTTCCTGTGGATTGGAGGGTAGCTAATGTTTTCCCACTTTTTAAGAAAGGCGGGAGAGAGAAAACAGGGAATTATAGACCAGTTAGCCTGACATCGGTGGCGGGGAAGATGCTGGAGTCAATTATAAAAGATGAAATAGCGGCACATTTGGATAGTAGTAACAGGATCAGTCTGAGTCAGCATGGATTTACGAAGGGGAAATCATGCTTGACTAATTTAATGGAATTTTTTGAGGATGTAACTTGGAAAATGCAAAAGGTAGAGCCAGTGGGTGTAGTCTACCTGGTCTTTCAGAAAGCATTTGATAAGGTCCCACAAAGGAGATCAGTGGGCAAAATTAGGGCACATGGTATTGGGGGTAGAATGCTGACATGGATAGAAAATTGGTTGGCGGACAGGAAACAAAGAGTAGGGATTAATAGGTCCCTTTCAGAATAGCAGGCAGTGACTAGTGGGGTACCGCAAGGCTCGGTGCTGGGACTGCAACTATTTACAATATACATCAATGATTTAGATGAAGGAATTCAAAGTAACATTAGCAAATTTGCAGATGACACAAAGCTGGGTGGCAGTGTGAACTGTGAGGAGGATGCTATGAGTTTTCAGGGTGACTTGGACAGGTTGGGTGAGTGGGCAGATGCATGGCAGATGCAGTTTAATGTGGATAAATGTGAGGTTATCCACTTTGGTAGAAAAAACAGGAAGGCAGGTTATTATCTAAATTGTATCAAGTTGGGAAAAGGAGAAGTACAACGGGATCTGGGGGTCCTTGTTCATCAGTTAATGAAAGTAAGCATGCAGGTACAGCTGGCAGTGAAAAAAGCGAAAGGCCTTCATACGAAGAGGTGTTGAGTATAGGAGCAAAGAGGTCCTTCTGCAATTGTATAGGGTACTAGTGAGACCACATCTGGAGTATAGTGTGCAGTTTTAGTCCCTAATTTGAGGAAGGACATTCTTGCTATTGAGGGAGTGCAGCATAGGTTTAGGATGGTGGGACTGTCATATGCTGAGAGAATAGAGCGGCCGGGCTTGTATACTCTGGAGTTTAGAAAGAAGAGAGGGAATCTTATTGAAACAAATAATATTAAGGGTTCGGACACGCTAGAGGCAGAAAACATGTTCCTGATGTTGGGGGAGTTCAGATCCAGGGGCCGCAGTTTAAGAATAAGGGGTAAGCCATTTAGAACGGAGACGAGGAAACATTTTTCTCTGTGAGTCTGGAATTCTGTGCCTCAGAGGGCGGTGGAGGCCGGTTCTCTAGATACTTTCAAGAGAGAGCTAGATAGGGCTCTTAAAGATAGCAGAGTAAGGGGATATGGGGAGAAGGCAGGGTACTGATTGGGGATGATCAGCCATGATCACATTGAATGGGGGTGCTGGCTCGAAGGGCCGGATGGCCTACTCCTGCACCTATTGTCTATTGTCATAACAACCTTCTCAGCTGATCAACCGATTCGCTGCAGCCTTCGGATATCGTGCTTGGTGGCTGAGCCAAACCAGACCATGATGGAGAAGGCGAGGACAGACTCTACGATGGCCGTATAGAATTGGACCATTATTGCCTGTGGCAGTTTGTGTTTCCTCAGCTGCCACAGGAAGTACATCCTCTGTTGGGCCTTTTTGAATGTGGAGTCTCTGGTGGTCTCCCATTTAAGGCCCTTGGAGATGATGGTTCCAAGGAACTTAAAATACTCCACAGATGTGACTGGTGTTGATGGTGAATGGGGGCAGGGGAAGGGGAGCTCTCCTGAAGTCTACTATCAATTCCACTCAGACACGGAAATCGGTATCAATACATGGGGGGACACAATTTCTTGGCTGCCGCACGCGCATGAGCACACACTCGAGGCTTCGGCCGTGGGCCCTGTGGTTGGTAACATTGGAGGCTGATCTGGTTGGTGACCGACTCCAGCAACAGCAGCTTCGTTCCACCCGAATCGTGGGCTTGAATTGACTCGATGCAGCAGTTTGATTTTATGCCGCGCAGGGCAATGAAAGGCAATGTGACAGGGCCAAATGAAATGAATTTTGTGCCTGTATTATATTTTTGCCTTCTTCAGAATGACAACAATGTAAACACTCTAACAAAATTGATTGCCTCTGAAGAAAGAATTACTTTTGTTTTCCTATATAGACGGTTGAATTCTTAACAGTAAGTAGATTAATCTACTCACCTCAGTATAGAAAATATTAAGTGCTACTTGCTTTCTTTGGATTTGAAAATCGAAGCTCACTTCAATTTCCGCAATGAATTAAAGAGTCTTTCAGATATGTACAAAAAGAGCTCTTGATCTTCTGCACGCAGATCCGAAACCTGAATCTTTTCCAGGAAATTAAAATTGAAAGATATATAAAGAACACGGATTCAATATGCCTGCTTTACCACTAAATAAAGCTTGCTACCAGCAAGAAAAGCTCCATGCCTTTGTGTAATATTCCTGTTTTCAGAACTGGTAATACAGCACAGAAATCCTTAATTAATTAATGAGAAAGCACAGAATATGCTCTTTGGATAATGACCTTTCTGTTTCATAAATTAATTACCTATATTTTGAAGCCACAATGGCATTTACTGCTGATCTCAACTGAGGTTGTTCACGAAGATCAAACGATTTCCATGATGTGAACTTCCCCTTTATCAACATTGCTGCTGTGAGGAATTAGTTCAAGTGGATACCTAACACCCATCTATCCATATCCTTATCACTATAAAAGTCTGATCTTGGATGTGTTTTTATTTATTCATTTGTTCGTGTGTGATCACATCTTCTCGACAAAACGACACGGTAACGGTAAAATCTTTACATATTTCTAAAGAGATTTACCCCTTGGATTCCAAAATTGCCTTATCTGAAAAATTCATGCATTATTTCTCTAGTTATTAATCAAAATGTGAAAAAATCTGAAATAACTTAGAAAATAAAGCTGGCTGGCTTTGGCTGATGACGTGATGACATCACAATGGGTTAGATGTTAGACACAATGTTAGAATCAATTTCTCTTTGTCCAAACTGAAAACTTCCTTTGTAGCCAACAGTTTCAAACAATATCAGTGATTAAAAGCAAGATTCAGACTTAACAACATCAGGACACAGTCTGAGGGTTACTGAGTGACAGATGATGTTACTGGCTCGCCCCGCCTTACCTCTCTGAGCTGCTCCACCCATACACTCCTGCCCGGTCCCTCAGGTCAGCTGGTCAGCTGCTCCTGGAGGTACCGAGGTCTAGTCGGAGGCTCAGAGGGGATAGAGCCTTCTCTGTTGCTGCTCCGGCACTCTGGAACACCCTGCCGCTGCACATCAGACAGGCCCCCTCACTGTCCATCTTCAAATCCAGTGTTAAAACGCATTTGTACTCCCTGGCTTTTGACCATGCCTGAGGCTTTGCTTCTGTTTGTGGTGTTTTTGATGTTTCTTTATTTTACATGTCTTTTCCTACTATTTCTTTTGATTGTTATTTTTGGTGTGTATTAACTTGTTTGTCAATGATTAGTGATGTACAGCACTTTGTTGCAGCTATGTTTGTTTTTAAAGTGCTCTATAAATAAAATTATTATTATTATTATTACTGTCACGATCACTATCAACTGCAATTGGTCCCAACATGAAGTCTTGCCGTGGGGCACATCCTTAATGGAATTTGCAAATGTTGTGCTGAAGAATTACTTCTCTGATCCTGTATATTCCACTTGAAATTGACTTCAAGTGTTGTCTACAGTTCTGTCTGGTACACTTTCAGATGGTTGTAATTGTGCTGGGGAGAATGTAGTGGAGATTCACCAGGATGTTGCCGAGATTGGAAGACTTCAGTTATGGGGAGAAGTTATTTCCCCTGGAATGAATATGTCTGAGAAGTAACCCAATAGAGATATTCAAAATTATGAGAAGCATAGATGGGGTAGATGATCAGAATTTTTCTCCCCTTGTAGTGGTATCAAAAGCAAAGCATCATGTTGAGAGTGAGGGGTTTTAAATGGGATCTGAAGGGAAACCTTTCTTTACACAGGAGGCAGAGGAATCTGGTGCAATTGCCATGTTTAAAAGTTATTTAGACTGGCTTGTGAACATTAATGATACAGACCTTATGTGGACAAGGGAGTGTAAATGGGCGTAAGGCTGTGGGCATTCCCCCCCCCCCCCCCTCTTCAAAGGGCCATTTTCTGTGATTCTATGACTATATGATTCTATCCAATGCCAGGTCAGTCTTCGCATAGATTTGGGATCCACTGATTTCAGTGGAGATCCTGGGACTGTGGATTGGCCATAAAAAGGTTCAGATTAAAAAAAAATTAGCTTAGTTTTATGTTTTTAATTATAATTGTGCTTTAAATGAGAGAGTTGCACAACATTGAAGCTGACACTTTGGCCTGCTGAGTCAACACTGACCACGAAACACTCTCATCCGAAAACTAGGCCCATTTTTATTATTTCCTTATTCTCATCAACTCCGGCCAGATCATGCCACTCATCTATAGACTAAAGGCAATGTACATTAGCCAATTCATCTACGTATTTGGAACGTGGGAGAAGCCCATGCAGTCACTGGAAGTACATGCAAACACCACACAGATAGCACCTGTGGTCAAGAATGAACCCAGGTTGCTGGAGCTGTGCCACTGTGCTGCCCTTTTAATTTAAAAAAAATGTCATTTACTTGCATTAGATTTTAAATATTGTATCTTATATTCACCAGGTACCAATTCAGCTTGCAATTCTGTTTACATTGATTCTCCCTCGCTCTTATGGATCACTTTCTCTAACTGCCCACATCTTTTTCGCGAGCCATGCCTCATCCTTTGATTCTTTTACTGCATGTGGCGTTAGAATTTATTGAAGCCTTGCAGCCTGTCACTGTTAATTGCAGCCTCCCTGACATTTTTAAGTATTATTCAACAGTACAGCTAGATGGAGGAGAGCAAGACTGGGGATGCAATAATTCTGCTCCTTCTTGCTCAGTCCTCCATTCCAGGTCTGCAATTCCAATTTTAGTTTAGAGATACAAAGTGAAAACAGGCCCTTCGAACCACTGAGTACGAGCTGGTCAGAAATCAATCATACACTAGTTCTATCCCACGCACTAGGGACAATTTATAGAAGCCAATTAACCTACAAACCTAAATATCTTTGGACAGTGGGAGGAAACTGGAGCACCTGGAGAAACCCATGCAGTCACAGGGAGAATGTACAAAATCTGGACAGAATGCACCCATAGTCGGGTTCAAATCCACGTTTCGGGCACTGTAAAGCACCAACTTTATCACTGTGCCTCAATGCCACAGTGAATTTTATTTTAATTTAATTTAATTGAGAAATAAGGTGTACATGTAAGACTGCAACAACCAGGTTCAGGAATAGTTACTTCCCCACAGCCATCAGGCTATTAAACTTCGCTCGGACAAAACTCTGATTATTAATAACCCATTATCTGTTATTTGCACTTTATCAGTTTATTTATTCATTTGTGTATATATTTATATTATGGAATATGGACACACTTATCTGTTTTGTAGTAAATGCCTACTATGTTCTGTGTGCTGAAGCAAAGCAAGAATTTAATAGTAAGATTAAACGAGTACTTACCAGTACGAAGTTTGATCTGTATTTTATGAGGAGTTACGATGAGGGATTACGTGAAGAACCCGCTCAGTGCGCAGGCGCGGCATACTTCCAAGCAGCGGTGTGGAATCACAGATAGACACAATATATGAAGTAAACATAGCAAAGATTAAGGAGACATCAGTTTACTAGTTTGATCTATATAATGAGGGTGGGAGCGGAGGGCACGTAATCCCTCATCGTAACTCCTCATAAAATACAGATCAAACTTCGTACTGGTAAGTACTCGTTTAATCTTACTATTTTATTTCGGAGTCACGTGAGTGACTACGTGAAGACTTCAAAGGTCTGTGATTTCAAACCGTGTAACAGTTTTATTTCACTCACTGCCGAAGTTCTTGAGGGAGGAAGTGTTATCATAATTAACCAAAGAATCTGTTTGTTCAAAAAAACAGAAAGGTATTTATTAACAATAACAAAAATTAAATGCTCCCCCGGGCTTAAATTAAAGATTTGCAGTTTGCATAAGTCTCTCTGCAAACAGGTCTGGCTTCATCAGCGGTTTGTTATAAAAGTTTTGGAATGTCGATTCCCTCGACCATCCTGCCGTATTTAGGATGTGTTCAATCGGAACGTCCATTCGCTCAGCCGCTGATGTAGATGCTGCCCTGGTGGAATGGGATTTAAAAATGTTAGTGTTGATTCCAGCAGCTTTCAGCACCTGTTTTAGCCACCGTGAAATGGTTTGGCTTGTTACCCGACCATGAGGTCTTTTGTGGCTGACCCATAAGGCTTTTTTACTCCCTCTTAGTTTGTGGGTTGTGTCTATATATTGTTGGAGATGGGTCACCACACTCAACCTTGGCTCTGGTGGGTAGCCCGGAATACCACCAGTGAATTGGGCTTTCCTGGCCTGCTTTGTTTTTACCAGACCTAGAATGATGAACGTGATGCGGTCTGGGGTGATCACCATGTTATCCAGTCGTAGTTTGTGGAGTGACTGGACCCTTTGAGCAGATACGAGAGCCATGAGCATGAGCGTTTTTAACGTAGACTGCTCAAGACTGAGGGATCTAGCTGGTGGCCATCCTCTGAGATATGATAATACCACACTGATATCCCATACATGGGTATACCTGGGTTTTGGGGCTTGTTGTTGTAAATGCCCTTCATAAGTTTTATCCCCAGTGGATGGGATCCTATGCTCAGCTGTCCTGCTGGTTTTAGATAAGCAGACAGGGCGCTTCGTGCTGAATTTACGGCACTGTAGCTCATCTTTTCATCATGGTGTAGTTGGGCCAGGAACTCCAACACGTTGGTGATTGTAGAAGTTTCGTATGTTGTCCCTGCGTCCTGGCAGTATTTTCCCATTTTTTGATGTAGGTCAGGTACTGCTTCTTGGTGTATGTTCGCAGGGCTGCCGACATGGTGGTGATGGTTCTTTCTGATAACCCCAGTCCCTGGTCAAAGCTATGGGTTGCTTAGGAACCTGATAGGTGACTCGGCCACCATGTTGTGAAAGACTGGGAACCATGGTTGAGTGGGCCAGTCGGGCACAATCAAAATTCCAGAAGCAGAGTCACTCTGAATATTTTGAAGTACCCGACTGATGAGGCAGAAGGGAGGGAAAGTATAGAAGAAGAAATTTCCCCAATCCAGCGTGAATGCATCTACCGCTGCTGCCTCTGGGTCTGGTTCCCAAGCCACATACATAGGTAACTGGTGATTCAGTCTAGATGCAAACAAATCAATATCTGGCGTTCCATATTGCTTAATAATTTTAGCATAGATTTTTGGTTCTAACATCCATTCGATGTTATCATTGAATTTTCGTGACCTGGTGTCTGCCACTGTATTTAGTTTACCTGGTAGTTAGGCAGCTGATAGCCAAATATGTCTTTTGACACACCATAGCCAGATTGCATTGACCAATTGTCGCATGATAATGATTTTATGGCGCCCATGTGGTTAACGTAAGCCACCACCGTAGTATTGTCAATCTGTAACCTAACATGCACGTGCTGCATTTTTAGCTGCATATGCTTTTAACCCATAATAGGCGGCCAACATTTCCAAATAGTTGATGCCCAGTGTGTGTAATAATGATGATTCTAAATTAATCCATCTGTCACCTGTGCTGGATATGGAGTTAGTTGCTCCCCAGCCTAAAGCACTAGCATCTGATTTAATAACCAAATTAGGGTTGGTGATGATATTGAGGCTGAAACTGTGCCAAACATAGTCTGCCCACCACTGTAGTTCTGATATAGCTTCAGTGGGTAAATTCATGATTCGGTCAAAATGACCCGAGCATCGTTGTAGTGCATGTACCTTTGCTCTTTGAAGATTTTGATAGTGCAAAGGTCTGAATTGTGTAGCTGGAATAGCTGCTATGATCATCCCAATTACTCTGGCTACCCAAATATGCCATGTCTATATGCTTTTGTTCTCTTAATATTTTCATGGCTACTTTTAGTATATTTGTAAAGTCTAGGGGCTGAGGTTAGACCATTGGGCAAAGCTCTATACTCCCATTTTGCCCCATCCAGATGAATTTTAGGTATCTGCAATGATCATTGTGTATGGGTATAAGATAGTAAGCATCTTCCCATACGTATCCTTTGGAGATCAGTTGTCTGGCAGTGACAAATGTCTCCATATTAAGTGTATATACTCAACAGATTTATTTAGTGATGTTAGGTCAATGATGATGCGACATCCACCATCTTATTTAGTTTTAGTAAATATATTTGATACAACTTCCAATGGTTCATGTTTGGTCTTTTCAATGATCCCTTTTACAATGAGCCTTTCTAGTTCAGCTTGTCCTTCTCGTTTCTCTTTCTTCAGAGGGAGAAAAAATACCCTTTGGGGCGCATGCTGAACTGGCGGTAATATGTCCGATTTAAATTCAATTTTGTATCCACTAATACTGTTGAGTATATATTTGTTATTTGTGACAGTACCCCATGCTTTTTTTAAAAACAAGTGTAATCGCCACCCAGTTAGTAGAGCACCCTTATTCTGTGTATGCTGGCAGAAACCAGCCACACCTACCTCCATGTTTATTGTCGTTTCTTCTGTTGTTTTTTCTTGTAGGCTCTGTATTGTTGGTATGGTGGTGCTGTCGGGGGCGGCGCATTTTCCCTGGGGTCCGCTCTGGGCCCATGTCTAAAAGACCTTTGGGGATAATAAGCAGCGGTCCCCGAGCTTTCACCAGTCCTTGGATGTGGGTATCGGCTGGTGGATGCCGAGGGGTGCTGCCAGCTGGGTGTCGGATGAGATGTTCTGCTCGTTCCCGGGCCTGCCCTCATGAGGCCCACAGGTTTAGCTGCCTCTTCTATGTCTTTTAACCTTTTTGTCAGGTCACTCCCAAACAGCAATGCCTCTGTTTCCACTGCAGGGGTTTTGCATAGCCCCGCATATGTGGGGTTGAGGGCAGGTCTTATATTGTCCCGCCTTAGATTGTTGATCTCATATTGTGTATTGCACATTAGTGCTAATACATCCTGTTGGCAGGTGGTCATGTTGGTATGTTCCGTGGAACGAGCAAAGGCGGTGATTGCAGATGTTAGGAGCTTCAGAATTCGCTGCATTTTAAGCTCTTGACTGCGAATCTGCTGACCCAGCTGCCTCCAGATTTGACCGTTGACACTCTTTACTTTTAGTGCCTCACAATTCTCTGGCGCTGTGTACTCTTCTAAAGCTTCTAGAAGGACCTTCTCCTGCAGGGCTTTGTTGGAGAGATGGTTGATACTGGCTGCCATCTTGGGTTCCAGTAGTCTTCCTGCGCGTGGAGGTGCCGCATAGCGGCCCACGACACCCAGCAGCTCTTCATGATCCTGCTCCCCTGGCATACTTCTGCTCTCATCCACCTGCCCTTGTTGTAGACCAGCCCAGCCCTGGTCACCCTTGCTAGCCTCGAAGAGGGAGCAGGGGGGGTACTGTAGATACTGTGGAGGAGGCATATGCCCTACCTCCGTGAGATCGCTTTTGCTGCATCTCTTGGTTGAGCAATTGCTCCAGGAGCTGTTTTATACAGCTCAGGCGGCTGTCTCTCCTCTTTTTAGGTGGAGACATTTCCTCCTCCGACGACGAGTCGGAGATAACCGGCTGATTCGTCTTTTCAGTTGACTTCCTCCCTGTCCGCGGTTCTGAAATTGGCGGCACAGGGGTAGGCTCGGTTTCGGGAGTTGGGGAGCGCTCAAAGAGCGGTCCTGCCGCCTGTGGCTGCCGTCCTGATATAGAACCCTCCTCTGGAGGAGTCGGGCAGGGGGCAGCTTTCCTAGCGAGTCGCTTTTGCCTTGAAGCCATACTCGCAATTCTCCTACTTCTATTCAAAACACTTAACTGAAACGGTCGCGTTTTATCCTGCGGCTGGAGAGCCTGACTCCAGCTGCCGCCGCTGTTGCACTGCTGGCGTAATGCCGCGCCTGCGCACTGAGCGGGTTCTTCATGTAGTCACTCACGTGACTCCGAAGTAAAATTGTCCTATACAGGGACACATGACAATAAACTCACTTGAGCTTGAACTTGAACTTGAAGGCAGCTCCAATTATTTTCTGCCTACTAAAATAATTTTGAAAACTGAAACAGGTTAAAAGAATGATTAAATATAATTTCACTCTTGAAGCAAACACTAATGGGCCTGTCCCACTTAAGCGATTTTTCAGCAGTCACCTGAAAAACCGACAACTGGAATAGCGACTATCAGAGTGGAACACGAACACACACACACACACACACACACACACACACACACACACACACACACACACACACACACACACACACACACACACACACACACACACACACACACACACACACACACACACACACACACACACACACACACACACAGCTTCCTTCACCATCCCGTTATGCAGGCGGGAGACAGGGCAAGCAGGGGGAGCGTTGTCTAAAAAATTTACACGGTGCAAAGCCAAGGTGAAACAGACACACACCGGATGAACAGGAAGATTGGTGCTGTAACAAGACAGCTAAAGCACAGTGTACAAAAGAGGGGGGGAAAGATGGGGGGAGAAGGAGTGGAGACAAATTTTAAGAAGCCAGAGATACACAGCTGTGAAGCTTGGTGGACATTTAACATTACCGGTTGGTTATCCTTGGTTCTGAAAACTACTTACCTTTTTTTTCCAAATGAGCCAATGAAATTCACTGGTCAGCACCGGCTACAACCGACGAGAACCTCCGAGAACCTTCGACCTCCTAGCAACCCATTAGGACCTCCTGGCGACCCACTTATGGCTCGAGAATTCTCGCTAACTCTAGTTGCCACTAATTTTTGAACATGTTGAAAAATTCACGACGACCATAATGAGGCCGCGACTAGTTCCCAGAATGCCGGAACTCCTCATGACCATGAAGGTGACTCCCCGGCAACCACCCGCGAACATGTGGCGACCATGTGGCGACTGCATAGTCTCCTGCAGTCGCCTAAAAAGTCGCATGTGGGACAGGTCCATAAAGCAAATAGAACAACACAGAACTTCCATTGAAGACCCAGCACAACACAGCACAGGAACAGACCTTTTAGCCCACTTTGTCTGCTTCACCTTGATGCCAGTTTAACTAATCTCACCTGTCTGCGTTCCTCTATTACTTGTCTGTTCATATGTAGTCTAAATGTCTCTTAACCATTGCTATTATATCTGCTTCTACCTCCTCCCCTAGTAGCACATTCTGGGCACCTACCAGCCTTTGTGTAAAACAAAAAAAACTTGTCACAAATCAAGATCCTACTGTAATTCCTGATAGCCATTTTCACTCTCCATGATCATCTATATTAATGTCATCTGCAAACCTACTAATTACATCTTGTACATTTTCATTCAATTAATCAATATGGATGACAAACAGCAGTGGGCCTAGGACAGATTCCTGAGACACATGACTAGTCACAGGCCTCCCATCCAAAAAAAATCTTCCACCACCACCCTCGGAAAGCGCCTGGACCTGATAGTATACCCGGTCGTGTTCTCCAAACCTGTGAAGACCAACTGGCTGGAGTTTTTACGGACATTTTCAACATCTCACATCTGAGGTTCCCACCTGCTTTAAAAGGGCACAGAATAATACCGGTGCCCAAGAAGAGCCAGGTGACGTGACTCAATGACTGTCGACCAGTGGCACTAACATCTGTGGTGATGAAGTGCTTTGAGAGGTTGATTTTAGCGCATAACAACTCCTACCTCGACAAGAACCTGGACCCACTGCAGTTCGCTTACCGCCACAACAGATCAACGGTGGATGTGATCTCACTGGCTCTCCACTCCATTCTGGACCACTTGGACAACAAAAACTCATATGTCAGGCTGTTATTCATTGACTACAGCTCAGCGTTTAATACGATCATCCCCTCCAAGCTGGTTACCAAGCTCTCAGATCTGGGTCACTGCGCATCCTTCTGCAATTGGATCCTCAACTTCCTCATTCGCAGACCACAGTCTGTCCGAATTGGTGGAAATGTGTCATCCTCTATAACAATCAGCATGGGAGCACCTCAAGGCTGCGTGCTCAGCCCCATACTGTACTCACTCTATACTCATGACTGCGTAGCAGGACATAGTGCGAACTCCATCATCAAGTTCGCCGACGACACCACTGTTGTGGGACGAATCACTGATGGGGACGAGTCAGAGTATAGAAGTAAGATCGACCGATTGACCAAATGGTGCCAGCACAACAACCTGGCTCTCAACACCAGCAAAACCAATGAACTGATTGTGGACTTTGGAAGGGGTAGAATAGGGACCCACAATCCCGTTTATATAAACGGGACGATTGTGGAAAGGGTCAAGAACTTCAAATTCCTGGGCGTGCATATTTCCGAGGATCTTTCCTGGTCCCAGCACTGATGCAATTATTAAGAAAGCACATCAGCGCCTCTACTTCCTTAGAAGATTACGGAGAGTTGGTCTGTCAAAGAGGACTCTCTCGAACTTCTACATGTGCACAGTAGAGAGCATGCTGACTGGTTGCATCATGGCTTGGTTCGGCAACTCGAGAGTCCAGGAGTGGAAAATAATGCAGAAAGTTGTGACCACTGCCCAGTCTATCATTGGCTCAGACCTCCCCACCATCGAGGGGATCTATCGCAGTCGCTGCCTCAAAAAGGTTGCCAGGATCATCAAGGACCCACACCATCCTGGCCACACACTCATCTCTCCGCTGCCATCAGGTAGAAGGTACAGGACCCTGAAATCTGGTACATCCAGGTTCAGGAACAGCTACTTCCCCACAGCCATCAGGTTATTAAACTCGCCTTCAAACAAACTCTGAACTATAACAGCCTATTGCACTTTATCTGTTTATTTGTGTGTATATATATATATGGTCTTTGCTATATAGACACACTGAACTGTTCTGTATGTATGCTTATTATATTCTGTTGTGCTGCAGCAAGCAAGAATTTCATTGTTCTATCTGGGACAAATGACAATGAACTCTCTTGACTTGACTTGACTTGACTTACTTTCTACCATTGAGCCAATTCTGTATCCAATTAGCTAGCTCGCCTTGGATCCAATGCGATCTAACCTCCCAGAGCAGCCTACAACGTGGAATCTTATCAAAGGCGTTGTTGAAGTCGATATAGACCATGTCCATGGCCCTGCCTTCAGCAACCCACTTAGTTCCTTCTTCAAAAATCTCAATCAAATTCATGAGTCACATATCTCAGCCAGGGATCCCGCAATTTCTTCTTAATTTAGTTTATTGTCACATATACCGGGGTACAGTGAGAAACATTTTTGCTGCGTACTATCCGATCAGCAGAACGACTATACATTATTAAAATCAAGCTGCCCACAGTGTACAGAATTAGGATCAAGGGAATAATATTTAGTGCAAGATAAATTCCAGAAAAGTCTGATTAAAGATAGTCTGAGGGTCTCCAATGGGTAGCTCAGATTTATCATCCCATTGTCTCCTTGGATATACTTGTGCAGGGGTTTATCTCCATATAGTATATAGTATATCTTTATTGTCATTTTCCTGAATACTCACATACCCAGAGGAAACAAAAAAACGTTGCTCAACCAGTGTCCATTCAGTGTGCAGTAAAAATTAAATAGAAATAAAAATACATATATCATGAACAAATTAAACACTCTACTCTCTACTAAACATCAACAGGCGTTCCGATCGGCAGCGGTACGACAGTGGCTCTGCTGCAGTGTGTCCAGGTTGGTGGTTGGTGCGCGATACTTTGGCAGGGGGCAAAGTCTGATTATCAGTCTTATAGCCTGCGGGAAGAAGCTGAGGAGCATCCTGCTGGTTTTGCACCTAATGCTCCTGTACCTCTTCCCAGATGGCAGGACGGAGAATATGTGATGCAATGGGTGGTAGGGGTCTTTGATGATGGAGATGGCTCTGCTGATACATCTCTTCCTGTATATGTCTAGCAGGAAAGGGAGTGGAGCACCAATAATTCTGCTGGCGGTCTTCACAATCCTGTCTAGTTGGTGCCGTTCGTATGCCTTGCAGCTCCCGAACCAGGAAGTGATGCCGTAGGTTAATGTGCTCTTGATTGTCCCCCTATAAAAAGTTCATAGGTGTGTAGTGGGGAGACCTGCTTTAGGAGATATGTTTTAGGACACCAAGAACCTCCATGACATATGGATATACAGGGAATGGAGGGATATTAGTTACACTTGACGTCACGTTCAGCACAGATATTGTGGGCCGAAGTGCCAGTTCCAGCTCTCCTGCTCAATGTTCTATGACTGTACTACCCTCAAAATATTGCGATTAATTTTCCTAATTTCTCTTGTCAACATGTATTTCTCCAAGATAGAACCAGAGGAGAAATAGCCATCTCCTGATGGTCATCAATCTACTTTCTGCCTGCACCACTTCACTAAACCTCTTATCCATGAAGCTCTCAATATTCCAGATGATCCTCAGCATATCCAGCAACATTATTTTCATGCATCAGGCAGGAGCTGCAGCAGGATGAACTTCCCACAATTATAATCTGTGAGACACTAGAATTTTCCCTGATCTCCAATGTCATACAGGAGAAGCATGCCTCAGCCCAAACTACCATTTTCACTGCACTAAGATTAAAGAGAAACTGGTGGGGGACAAAAGGCCTTGTCTTAGCTTAACTTTTACCTCCACTGGGTCTCCTGAACACAGCCTCTCGAGACAAATTTCAGAACTTGCTCTCAAACACAGCAGTGTCACCTCAAGCAGAATGTTCATGGTCATTGTAGTGCCTGACTTCCTGTTATACACCACTAAACAAATACTTTGGTTCTATAAGTATAAGAAGTAAAGTAGATCAAGATCAAGATAGATCAAGATAGATACAATTTATTTGTCATTGAGACTGAGCTTGAGGCTGAGTTAGAGGTTGGTAGATATGACATTGTGGGGATTACTGTGACGTGGCTGCAGGAGGATCGGGCCTGGGAACTTAATATTCAGGGTTATACATCCTATAGAAAGGACAGACAGGTGGGCAGAGGAGGGGGGTAGCTCTGCTGGTGAGGGATGGATTTCTGTCCCTAGCGAGGGAAGACATAGGGACTGATGAGGTAGAGTCACTGTGGATTGAGGAGGAATTGCAAAGGCAAGAAGACACTAATTGGTGTTATCTACAGACTTCCAAATAGTAGACCGGATGTAGGGGTGTAAGGCAGCAGGAGTTAAAATTGGCATGTAACAAAGGTAATTCCACTGTGGTGATGGGGGATTTCAATATGCAGGTAGACTGGGAAAATCAGGTTGGTTCAGGACCCCAAGAAAGAGAGTTTGTAGAATGCCTCCGAGATGGATTCTTAGAGCAGCTTATAATGGAGCCGACCAGAGAAAAGGCAATTCTGGATTTAGTGTTCCATGAACCAGATTTGATTAGAGAACTCGAGGTAAAGGAACCGCTTGGAGGTAGTGATCATAATATGATTAGTTTTAATCTGCAATTTGAGAAGGAGAACGTTAAATCGGAAGTGTGATGCAGTTGAACAAAGGGGACTATGAAGGCATGAGAGGGGAGCTGGCCAAGGTAGACTGGAAAGGGATCCTAGCAGGAATGATGGTGGAACAGCAATGGCAGGAATTTCTGGGCATAATCCGGAAGACGCAGGATCATTTCATTCCAAAAAGGAAGAAAGATTCTAAGGGAGTAGGAGGCAACCGTGGCTGACAAGAGAAGTTAGGGATAGAATAAAACTAAAAGAAAAGATGTATAACACAGCAAAGAGTAGCCAGAAGCCAGAGGATTGGGAAACTTTCATAGGACAACAGAAGGAAACAAAACAGGCAATATGGGCTGAAAAGATGAAGTGTGAAGGGAAGCTGGACAGGAATATAAAGAAGGACAGTAAAAGCTTCTTTAGATATGTTAAGGGAAAAAGAATAGCAAAGTCGAATGTGGGTCCCTTGAAGGCAGACACGGGAGAAATTATTATGGGGAAGGAACTTCGGGTCTGTCATCACTAAGGAAGACACAAACAATCTCCCAGAAGTACTGGAAGACAGACGATCTAAGGGGGTAGAGGAACTGAAAGAAATGTTCATTAGGTGAGAAATAGTATTGGGTAGGCTAATGGGACTGAAGGATGATAAATCCCCTGGGCCTGATGGTCTGCATCCCAGGGTCCTCAGGGAGGTGGTTCTAAAAATAGTGGACGCTTTGGTGATCATTTTCCAATGTTCAATTGATTCAGGATCAGTTCCTGTGGATAGGAGGATAGCTAATGTTATCCCACTTTTCAAGAAAAGGAGTGAGAGAGAAAACAGGGAATTACAGACCAGTTCACCTGACTTCGGTGGTGGGAAAGATGCTTGAGTCAATTATTAAAGAGGTAATAATGGGGCATTTGGATACCAATAAAAGGATTAGTCCAAGTCGGCATGGATTTATGAAAGGAAAATCATGCTTGACTAATCTTCTGGAATTTTTTGAGGATATGACAAGTAAAATGGATGAAGGTGAGCCAGTGGATGTAGTGTATCTAGACTTTCAGAAAACCTTTGATAAGATCCCGCACGGGAGACTGGTGACTAAAATTGGAGCACATGGTATTGGGGGGGTAGGGTGTTGAAGTGGATAGAAAATTGGCAGCAGGAAACAAAGCGTAGGAGTGAACGGGTCCTTTTCAGAATGGCAGGCAGTGGTGAGTGGAGTGCCGCAAGGCTCGGTGTTGGGGCCGCAACTGTTTACCATATATATTAATGATTTGGAAGAGGGAATTAGGAGCAACACTAGCACGTTTGCAGATGAGACAAAACAGGGTGACAGTGTGAACTGTGAAGAGGATGTTAGGAGGTTGCAGGGTGACCTGGACAGGTTCAGTGAGTGGGCAGATGCGTGGCAGATGCAGAATAATATAGATAAATGTGAGGTTATCCACTTTGGTGGCAAAAACAAAGGGGGCAGATTATTATCTCAATGCAGTTATGTTAGTTAAGGGGGAGGTGCAGCGAGACCTGGGTGTCTTTGTACACCGGTCACTGAAAGTTGGCGTGCAGGTACAGCAGGCAGTGAAGAAAGCTAATGGAATGTTGGCCTTCATAACAAGAGGATTTCAGTATAGGAGTAGAGAGGTTCTTCTGCAGTTGTATAGGGCTCTGGTGAGACTACATCTGGAGTATTGTGTACAGTTTTGGTCTCCTAATTTGAGGAAGGACATCCTTGTGATTGAGGCAATGCAGCATAGGTTCACGAGGTTGATCCCTGGGATGGCGGGACTGTCATATGAGGAAAGATTGAAAAGACTAGGCTTGTATTCACTGGAGCTTAGAAGGATGATAGGGGAATCTTATAGAAACATATAGAATTATAAAAGGACTGGACATGCTAGATGCAGGAAAAATGTTCCCAATGTTGGGCGAGTCCAGAACCAGGGGCCACAGTCTTAGAATAAAGGGGAGGTAATTTAAGACTGAGATGAGAAAAAACTTTTTCACCCAGAGAGTTGTGAATTTATGGAATTCCCTGCCACAGAAGGCAGTGGTGGCCAAATCACTGGATGGATTTAAGAGAGAGTTAGATAGAGCTCTAGGGGCTAATGGGGTCAAGGGATATGGGGAGAAGGCAGGCACGGGTTATTGATAGGGGACAATCAGCCATGATCACAAAATAAATGGCGGTGCTGGCTCGAAGGGCCGAATGACCTCCTCCTGCAACTATTTTTAATGTTTCTATGTTTCTATCTTCATGGACAATGAACAAATGACGTTGGAAATGTGAGGGGAGCAAGATGCTATTGAAAAGGAGCAAGTGAACAAACTATTGATTAATTTTTGTGCAAGGATAGTCCAGTGGTAAGAAAACTAGTATCAGTACGACATCATCTGTAGGGCATACTACCTAAAATAGAAATAGTGTTTGAAATCTTGCCAAGTTGAATAGGATGTGGATGAATACCTGCAGGTGGGAGGATGACAAGTATAACTCCACTATTTTAAAAAGGAAGGAGATAACAGAGAATGACAGACCAGAGCTGTGGTATGCGGAACATCCAAGTAGCCACAAGGCATCTGCTGCTTCATGGTGCCAGAGAATTGGCTTTGATCTTGACCATGGATGCTGTTGATGTAGAGCTTCACATTCTTTCCTGTGACCATGTGGGTTTCCTCCGGGTGCTCCGGTTTCCTCACACAGACATTTAGGTTTGTAGGATAATTGGCCCTAGTGCATAGGGAGAGAATGAAAAAGTGGGATAACATGGAACTAATGTGAATGAATGAGCAATGATCGGTGTGGACCCGGTGAGCCAAAGGGCCTGTTTCCATGCTGTATCTCGGAACTGATCTTGTTATCACATTGTTAAAAATATGATAAGGTAATTTTTTTAGTATTACTGATTAGACAAAGTCTGGATTTATGAAAGTGAAATTATTTTTGGGATCTCTACTGGATATTTTTAAGGATGTAACTGGTATAATGGATAAGGGTGAATCACTGAATATGTTGTACACGGATTTTCCAAAGTCCTTTGATAAATCCCACAGAAGAAGTAAAAGGCCTGTCCCACTTACATGTCCTTGGCACGCTAATTACGCGACCTCATGGTCGCGTTGAGGCACGACGGTCCCGCGAAAGTTGCACGCGACTTCATTCAACCGCACAGCCGTCTGGAGCCCGTGACGTCATTTGAAGATGGACACAATATGCAGGAGTAACTCAGCGGGACCGGCAGCATCTCTGGAGAGAACCAATGGGTGATGTTTCCTGTCGTGGAGAACTGGGAAGGGGAAGGGAAAGATGGAGAAAGCAAGGACTATCTGAAATTGGAGAAGTCAATGTTCATACCGCTGGGGTGTAAACTACCCAAGCGAAATATGAGGTGCTGCTATATATCTGTTAAAATATCACATTGACTGATAGAATGATAAATGCATGGAATAAAAAGTATTTGTTCTCAAATATTGGTGACACAAACAATACTCCAAATAGTTTAATATAAAATAATATCCAGCAAAGAAAAATTGGGAAGAAATAAAAGAGAGCAGGATAAAAGAAAAATTGTAAAGTTAAGGGCCTGTCCCACTTAGGAGACCTAAACAGCAACCTCTGGTGACCTTGCCCACCCCCAAAAAAAAATCAAGGTCAAGGTGACCTGCAACCTCCTACCACCTCCCACACATATGTTGAAAACTTTCCTCGACTATGAAGAAAACCGGCTACAACTAGACCTGCGACTAAAAAAATATCGACTTTTAAAATGGCAATCTATTTTTAGTTGAGGCCGGTTTTAATCATGATGAAAAAATAGCAGCAACCTAGATGAAGTCTCAACCACGCGGAAAACACTTTCAACCATTAGGGAGAGTGACCAAAACCTCCTGTGACCTCATGGAAACCTTGGGTAGTGGGCAAGGTCACCAGAGGTTGCTGTTTAGGTCTCCTAAGTGGGACAGGCACTTTAATTTATTTATCAGAATTTATGAGACATCACACTTGCAGGATTCAATCTTCATTGCCTGAGTAGTTATTGAGCAGCTTTAAGAAGTATCAGGCTGTTTACAAATTTCCATTCAACTGAATGCACTGGACGATAAATGCCAGCATTTCCACTGATTATCATATCCCAGGACAGAATAGATTTTAGCTAATCTATCAGTCAAAACTATGCACTGTATCATCATGGCTGATCATAGCCATGTAATCCTAATCCTTGTGCTTGTTACATCTGAGTTTGTTGACAAAAATGCTCTCTTTACCAACTTGCCATCTTCTACCTTCCATAGCCTGAACACGTCCAAAACACTGTTGTTGGCATCCTCAAATTCACAACATGTCCTGGTCACCTTTCAACCCATTGGCACTTGTTGAAGCAGGCAGTGAATTGTTGTCCTTGCATTCTCATTGCCTCTTTGCTGCCCGTCTCTGAAGCTTCCTCTACACTTGCAACTCGTTTAGTATCAGCGCTCCGCCTGCAACTTATGTTGGCAGGGCCCTCTATGTATTAAAGTCCCCTCCTGAGTCCACTCCGACACTTCCCCTACCCTCACCCTTTGAGATACTTCTTTGACCACAGAATTCAGTCAACGGATCTGAAATCAATCATGATATTACTGTATATGCTTCTGTGAAGCACCTCGGTTTCATTTTGTTCAAGATACTATACAAATGCAATTTCTTGTAATCGTGATCACTTGCAATCTGCTCCCGAAGCAAAGGTGAAATTGACCCGTGCAGCTGCAATACGGCTTGCTTTGCAGCAAGCGTGATTTAAATTGACCTATAGGGAGAAAAATAGACATTGAAATTTAAGATCCGTAGGCCTTTCCGTTATAGAGATGTGATGAAAATATATATTCATCACAGGGATGTCAACTCGGGAGGTCAGTTTGCCTGGGATGGATAGAAATTCTCAAATTTCTCTTGATTACCTTGGGGACTCGGACCACTTCAACAAAACCCAGCTTCAGGAAATTAAATAGTAGATGAAGTCAGTGATGGAACCGTTTACATCTTCTGTGAACAAGTATTCTTCGTCAGGTGACTGGCCTTTCCTTATTCACTATTTCCTATTCACTATTTTTCCACAGTGACTTCAATTATTAACCACAAATAAATTATTTGGAAATTAAAAGGACAAGCAGAAGTTACAAGAATGGATAGAAATAGTGGCCGGTTGAAACTTTCTTGTGATTCAGGCATTTGGAAAAGAGTTTTGTAGAAGCAGGGTATTAAAGTAAAATTTAGAGGATTCTGTAAACGTGGGCAGGTTATTACTGATTCATTATAATGCGGTACATATGTTATTGATCTAGCAACAAAGAGGTCAGTGCTGGCATATTTTCTTTGTCATGTATTTATGGTATGCAGGTGAATGGCGGCAGTTTTGTTCAGCACCACTGGCCACAAGCAGCACTTTTCACGGCCTATTAACGCTGACCATTAAACTAGAGGATTGTTGTTAAAAAACAATTAGTTCAATATGATCCATTGTGATGGAAATCTGCCTTTGTGACCCAGTCTGGATTATCTATTTCCACAGTATTATCTATCTTCACTCCTTTCATAGCAATTAGAAATGGGCAATAAATGCTGGCCAACCTGGAATGCCCATCTACCTAGAATGCATGTATAAAAAAGCAAAAATGGCTCTCACTGAAATAATTTTGCAACAGGGACGGCATAAACTCGTGTACCTAAATAGTTAAACGGAAAGTTGAAAGGTCTTGCTTCACTTTACAGCAAATAAACTTGTCCATTTTGGCAAAGTTACGTCAACAATACCATGAGTATTCATTTTTATCAGTTTGAATGGGAAATAAATGACCGGCATTTATTTACTTAAAATATATACTTAAAATGTTTTTTAAATATTAGTGATATTTTAGCAAATAAATGAATATGCCTTTAAAATATTAGCTGTACTGAACTTATCCACCATCCTCTCTCCTATTTTAAAAGTTTTAAATTATTTTATAAAAAATAATTTTCGAAGAACCGGGATAGATATATAATTTTGTAGGATACACCCATTAAACCAATAGATACTTTTCATTCATGGGTCAGTGGTGGATAGACCTGGCCGCTACAAATTTCTGATGCTAGCCAGGATGATGTGTTCTGGGCCCATCACGTAGATGTCATCTCGCACACCAGCAAGTCAAGAGTCTTTAATTGCCAGTAATTCAGCAGGTGAGGCAGCATCTCTGGAGAGAAGGGATGGATGACATTTCGGGTCAAGACCCTTCTTCAGACTGATATCAGAGGAGGAAGCGGGACAAAGATAGAATGTATGCGGAGACAGTAAGACTAAAGGGAGAACTGGAAAGGGAAGGGGATGGAGAGAGGTCAATGTTCATACCGCTAGGGTGTAAACTATCCAAGCGAAATATAGAAACATAGAAACATAGAAATTAGGTGCAGGAGTAGGCCATTCGGCCCTTCGAGCCTGCACCGCCATTCAATATGATCGTGGCTGATCATCCAACTCAGTATCCCGTACCTGCCTTATCTCCATACCCTCTGATTCCCTTAGTCACAAGGGCCACATCTAACTCCCTCTTAAATATAGCCAATGAACTGGCCTCGACTACCCTCTGCGGCAGAGAGTTCCAGAGATTCACCACTCTCTGTGTGAAAAAAGTTCTTCTCATCTCGGTTTTAAAGGATTTCCCCCTTATCCTTAAGCTGTGACCCCTTGTCCTGGATTTCCCCAACATCGGGAGCAATCTTCCTGCATCTAGCCTGTCCAACCCCTTAAGAATTTTGTAAGTTTCTATAAGATCCCCTCTCAATCTCCTAAATTCTAGAGAGTATAAACCAAGTCTATCCAGTCGTTCTTCATAAGACAGTCCTGACATCCCAGGAATCAGTCTGGTGAACCTTCTCTGCACTCCCTCTATGGCAATAATGTCCTTCCTCAGATTTGGAGACCAAAACTGTACGCAATACTCCAGGTGTGGTCTCACCAAGACCCCGTACAACTGAAATATGAGGTGCTGTTCCTCCAATTTGCGCTGGGCCTCACTCTGACAATGGAGAAGGCCCAGGACAGAAAGGTCAGATTGGGAATGGGAGGGGGAGTTGAAGTGCTGAGCCACCGGGAGATCAGATAGGTTGAGACGGACTCAGAGGAGGTGATCATTGAAATGATCGCCGAGCCTGCGCTTGGTCTCGCCGATGTAGAGATGTTGACACCTGAAACAGTGGATACAGTAGTTGAGGTTGGAAGATGTGCAAGTGAACACCCCAGTGGTATGAACATTGACTTCTCTAACTTCAGATATCCCTTGCCTTCTCTCTCCATCCCGATCCCCTTCCCAGGCCTTGATGCAAACAGTCAACATGTTCTTTACCACAAACATGTAGAAGTTCAAGAGAGTATTCATTGATGTACCAAATCACCTCAATCCTCTAAGGAAGTTGAGGCATTGATGGTCATTCTTTGTGATTGCATCGATGTGCTGGTTCCAGGACAGATGTTCAGAGATTACAGTGCCCAGGAACTTGAAGCTTTTGACTCTCTCAACCACACCCCCGTCGATGAAGACAGGTTTGTGGATCCTCAGCTTTCCTCTTCTAAAGTCAACAATCATCTCCTTGGATTTACTGACATTGCGAACAAGGTTGTTTTTCTGGCAGCTTTCAATCAGACAATCGGCCTCCCTCCTGTCTCATCATTACCTTTAATTCGTCCAATGACCGTGGTGTTGTCGGCGAATTTAAGGATGGGGTTGGAACTGTGTCCGGCCACACAGTCATGGGTATAAAGTGAGTAGAGCAGGGGACTGAGCACACAGCCTTGAGGTGACCCTGTAATGGTTATCGTGGAGGAAGTGTAGTTGCCAATTCATACCGATTGTAGCCTGTTGAGGAAGTTGAGGATTCAGTTGCAAAAGGATACACAGAAACCCACTTTCCTGAGTTTAGTAGCACATTTGCTGGGACGACAGATGGCGCAATGGGCTAAGTGTTCAGCTGGCGACCAGAAAGTAGCCGGTTCGAATGCCGCTTGGAGTGCATACTGCCGTTGTGTCCTTGGGGCAAGACACTTCACCCACCTTTGCCTGTGTGTAAATGTAATGTAATTATGTGAAGCACTTTGGGGTCAATGCAAGTTTACATAAAAATGTGCTATATAAATAAGATTATTATTATTATTTGGAGGGGATGATGGTGTTAATGAACAACAGGCTGATGCATATGTTTTTATTGTCCAAGTGGTCCAATGCAGAGTGGGGAACCAACACGATTGCATCCCCGTTGATCCACTGTGACAGTAGGAGACATTAGTGCAAGTTACATATAATGTATGTTTTTATGTGTTGTCTCAATCTGTGTGCCCGAGAAGCTGTTGCAAGCAAGATTTTCATTGCACTTTTACCTCACATGCTGGCTCGAAGGGCCGAATGGCCTACTCCTGCAGCTATTGTCTATTATTACGTGCATATGATGATAAATCTGAGTTGATTTTAGATCAGCGATATCTGATAGCAATGCTGTTGCAGATCGGTACATTAAAAAAAACCCTTTAAACCAGGATTTAATAGAAACATAGAAACATAGAAACATAGAAAGTAGGTGCGAGAGCAGACCACCAGGTCCATCGAGCCCGCACCGCCATTCGCTCATGGCTGAACACTAAACAGACACACTTACCCACAAACAGTAGACACAAGACACAGAACACAAGACACTACCCTCCCCTTTATACCGCTATCACCCCTCTCCACCCCAAGAACCTCGTGATCTCCTGGGGGAGGCAAAAAACCGGATAAAAACCCAGGTCCAATTCGGGAAAAAAATCCGGGAAATTCCTCTCCGACCCCAATCCAGGCGATCGACACTTGTCCAGGAGATCACTCAGGTCTTACTATACTAACCATACCTAGGTCCATATCCCTGCCCTCTCCCCGTAGCCCCTTATCCCCTTGGCAGCTAAAAAACCATCTATTTTAGTCTTAAATATATTTAAAGTTTCTGCTTCCACTGCTCCCTGGGGCAGTGAATTCCATAAATTAACCACCCTCTGGGTGAAGAAGTTCTTCCTCATCTCAGTTTTAAAAGAGCCCCCCCTTATTCTGCAACTATGTCCCCTAGTTCTAGTTTCCCCGATCATTGGGAACATCCTCGGTGCATCCACCCGATCAAGGCCCCGATTTCTTTGCTCTTTCAGGGATGCCGAGGAGCATGTTAGAGAGTCTCTAGGGTCAAATATAAAGTCCAGATTTATGTTCCCAGCTTGCTCGTCATAAATTATTGGTATATTTGAGACTTGACCAACTATGAGTGAACAGCATGAACAACACCATGAAATCTTAAAGTGCAAAATGTAGTCAAACTAAACAGGACACAAGAATGTAAGTGGTAACATGAGTAGCGACAGCTAGACTTTGATGGCCTTCAGGTTGAATCTACAAGCCATGGGATAATTCACAGCTACAAAACTGAAACAGCATTTGGGGAACCACCTATAGGTTTGTATTGATTTTGGAACTGGTCACCCAACTGCAGCTGTATGGTATAGAGTGTGTGGAGATGAGTCTGTCAATGATTTATATCCATGATATATTGAACTTGTTGCAAGTTTATATAGTGTGCCTTATTGGAATGCCAGATTTACTCTGTACATTAACATTTGATGATTTCACTTTGTTAGGAAAGGTTGCTCCATAAATAAACTGGCCTTAGATAAAGGACAGGTTCAAGTCTGATCAAACTATGTCAAGTTGTGAAATTGATGATAAAATCTTGTCATTTGTGGAATGCTATTATTAAAATAAAATGTTATTGTGTAAACAAAGGGGGAAATAGACAATAGGTGCAGGAGTAGGCCATTCGGCCCCAAGCCAGCACCGCCATTCACTGTGATCATGGCTGATCATCCACAATCAGTACCCCGTTCCTGCCTTCTCCCCATATTCCTTGACTTCGCTATCTTTAAGAGCTCTATTGAACTCTCTCTTGAAAGCATCCAGAGAATCGGCCTCCACTGCCTTCTGAGGCAGAGAATTCCACAGATTCACAACTCTCTGTGTAAAAAGGTTTTTCCTCATCTCCGTTCTAAATAGCCTACCCCTTATTCTTAAACTGTGGCCCCTGGTTCGGCACTCCCCCAATATCGGAAACATGTTTCCGGTCTCAAGTGTGTTCAATCCCTTAATAATCTTATATGTTTCAATAAGAACCCCTCTCATCCTTCTAAATTCCAGAGTATACAAGCCCAGCCGCTCCATTCTTTCAACATGACAGTTCCGCCATCCTGGGAATTAACCTTGTGAACCTACGCTGCACTCCCTCGATAGCAAAAATGTCCTTCCTCAAATTTGGAGACCAAAACTGCACCCAATACTCCAAGTGTGGTCTCACCAGGGCCCTGTACAACTGCAGAAGGACTTCTTTGCTCCTATACTCAACTCCTCGTGTTATGAAGGCCAACATGCCATTTGCATGCTTCACTGCCTGCTGTACCAGCATACTTTCAGTGACTAATGTACAAGGACTTCCAGAAATGAGACTGAAGTATATCTGTGAGTTTTGTTATGATTTGCCACCAGTGCAGGTCAGTTATTTCATGTTGCAACATCAGTATCTGTACACTATTCCCAAAGAGCAAGGCCACATGCCAATCCTGCCCTTTATGGAGGGGAGGGTCAAAAGTCTGCTGCTGGAACAACTTTTGAGGCAGCACCTCCAATAGATCCCGTCGATGTTGGGGAGGTCAATACCCATGATGGACCGTGCAGTGTTCATCACTTCTTCAACATACTGAATCTCCATATTCTTCCACGGAAGTAGAGGTGTTGATGGGCTCTCTTTATGATTGCATGAATGTGCAGGGCCCACGGCAGATCTGCAAAGTTATGGACACACAAGAACTTGAAGATTTTTACTCTCTCCACCACCCACCTGTTCATGAAGACAAGTTTGTGAATCCTTGGCCTTCCTCTTCTAAAGACAACCTTCAACTCCTTGGTTTTGCTGACGTTGAGTGCAAGGTTTTGCTCTGACATCATTCAATCAGACAATCAATCTCCATCCCACACTCAAACTCATTAACTGTAATCCGTCCAACGATAGTGGTGGTCAGTGTATGTGAAGACAGTGGTGGATCTGGTGACTGGCTTCACAGTCATGAGTATAGAGTGAGTAGAGCAGGGGACTGAGCACACAGCCGTGAGGTGCTCCTGAGCTGATGATTATCGAAGAGGATGTGTGTTCTTATTTGTACCGATTTTCTTCCATTGATGAGGAAGTCAAGGATCCAGTTGCAAAGGGATGGGCAGAGACATAGTTTCCTGAAATATGTAACATGTTCTGAGGGAATTATGGTGTTGAATGCTGAGCTGTTGTCTATGAGCTCAGCCTGACGTGTGTGTATTTGGTGTCCAAGTGGTTCGGTGCAGAGTGAAGTGGTGGTAGGCACATTGTAATGGATCCAGGTTGTTGCTAAGATAGGAGTTGATATGCGCCATAACGAACATCTCAAAGCACTTCATCTTTAATGTCACCGGTTGGTCATTCTTGAGGCATGTCATCTTACTTTTCTTGAGCACTGGTTTATTGATGCCCTTTTAAAGCAGGTGGGAATCTCACTAACAAGAGGTTGAAGAGGTCTGCAAAAACTCCAGCTTGTTGGTCCATGCAGGTTTTGAGAACATGACCAGGTACACCTCCAGGTCCAAACACCTTATCAAAGTCATACCTGCACGACTTATGAATCTGCATCACCAGACTTGAATGCCCGAGATCTGGTCCTGGAACCTACTATAAACCAACAAAGTTCCGCAAGGCTTGGTGCTGGGGCCACTGCTCTTCACGTTGTATATTAATGATTTGGATGGTGGAGGGGCAGATGTTGTAGAGAAAGCGGGGACTCTGCAGAAGGACTTAGATAGTTTTGGAGAGTATGCAGAGAAGTGGCAGATGGAATATAGTGTAGCAAAGTGTGGAGTCATGCATTTTGGTGGCAGGAATAAAGGAATAGATTATTTTCAAAATGGGAAGATAATCCAGAAATCAGATGTTCAAAGGGATTTGGGATTGCTGGTGCAGGATTCACAAAATGTTAATCTGCAAGTCAAATCAGTAGTAAAGTAAGCAAACTCAATGCTAACAGTTATTTCGAGAGTTTGTGTACAAAAACAAAGATGTAATGCTGAGATTCTATAGGCCCTGTTCAGGCCCACATTTGGAATATTGTGAGCAATTTTGGGCACCATATCTGAGGATATGCTGGCTCTGGAGCGGGTCGAGAGGAGATTTACAAGAATGATCCCAGGAATGAGTAGGTTAACATATGATGTGCTTTTGAAGGCACTGGGCTTATATTCGTTGGAGTTTAGAAGAATGAGGGTGGACCTCATTGAAACGTACAGAATAGTGAAAGGCTTGGATAGAGTGAATGTGCAAAGGATGTATCCACTAGTGGGAGAGTCTAGGACTAGAGGTCATAGCCTCAGAATTAAAGGACTTTCTTTTCAGAAAGAGATGAGGAACTTCTTTAGTGGCGAATCTGTGGAATTCTTTGTCACAGAAGGCTGTGGGAGGCAAAGTCAGTGGATATATTTAAGGCAGAGATAGATAGATTCTTGATTAGTGCAGGTGTCAGAGTTTATGGGGAGATGGCAGGAGAATGGGGTTTGGAGGGAGAGACAGATCAGCCATGATTGGATGGCAGAGTAGACTTGATGGACCGGAAGACCCAATCCTACTCCTATCTCTTATGCTCTTATGACCTCTACCCTACCAGGCCAGTGTTGGACCCTCATCTCATCCCTAGGAATTGTACAGGCTTATGTACCAAGCATGAACATGTGTATATGAATATACCAGAAACTGAGAAATATGAACCATGTATAGGCAGATGAGATTGGTTTATCATGGCATTGTGTTCGGTCCAGATGTTGTGGGCAAAAGAGCCTGTTCTTTTGCTCTGCATTCTATATTCTACATATGCCCAAGTAGGTAGAGCAAAGGGGAAGGTACAATGTGCAGAATGTAGTTCTCAGCATTGTAGCACAACAGTTCCATAGACAAAGTCCATTGTACACAATGGGGTAAAGGTGTATCAGATATTCCCCTAGCTTATGGAAGGACTGTTCAGTAGCCTGAAAAAGAGAGGAAGAAGCTGTTCTTGAGTCTGGTGGTGTGCACTTTTGAACTTCTGTAAGATGGGAGCAACTAGAAGAAGGAAAGATCAAGGCAAATCTTTGATTACATTGGCAGCTTTCCAAGGCAGCATGAAATATAGATGGAGTTAGTGGTAGGAAGTCTGGTTTGTGTGATGGACTGGGCTACCTCAACAACTCTCCAATTTGTTGTAATCTTGGGAAGGGCTGTGCCCAAACTCATGATTCTATGACTAAATTTGGCTCCATCGGCAAGTTTGCAGATGACACCTCTGTAGAGGATTGCATCATGAACAATGATCAGACAGAGGACAGGAAGGAGATTCAGAACTTAGTAACATGCTGTCAGGGCAATAATCCTTCCCTCAATGTCAGCAAGGCTTGTTGTCAACACCAGGAAGTGTGGTGGAGTAAATGCCCCAATCAGCATCATAGGTGCTGAAGTGGAAAGGATTCAAGTTCCTTGGCGTTAAGGCTACCAATGATCTGCCGTGGACCAACCACATTGATGCGACATTCAAGAAGGCACACCAATGTCTCTACTTCCTGAACAGACTAAAGAAATTCAGCATGTCTCCAGCGACTCCAACAAACTGTGAGAGCTGTGATGCAACTTGACATATGTTTTCTATTTTGCCTCTGTAAACATTTGTAAGAGTCTCTGAGACATGGTTAATTTCTTCAGTCTCTGCATCCTTGTGGGGCATTGGTGCTGGGAAGCATCGTGGAGGAGGTGTTGTCACCTACCTTCATTGATTGTGGTCTGTGGGTCAAAGTCAAGGATCCAGAGGCAGAGGGGGAATTGAAGGAGTTTGGGTGGGATGATGGTTTTGAAGGTGAAGTCTTCTTCCCAATTTTGTGGTAGGCTAATCAGTTTGCCTGAGTAAATATCCAGGTACTTGACATCAACAACCAAATTGATGTGCAATTTCCTCATTATTGGGTGCAATGTACTGTAAATCATTTTCTGATCTAGAAGACCTACACATACAACCCAATTGCGACATTCCTGCTATCATGTTCGTCCTTGTGTTTGGTGCACACCGGGGATCAGTGTTAGAACAATTTAAATATATAGAATGCTGAAGCTTGTGCAAAGTGTTTGGAAACAAGATGAATCATTTGCTGTGCAGACTTGTCATGTTTCCTCTTCTGCGATGGTTCTGAACACTGAAGTGAAATATTGCATATTCTGGAAGTAATACACAAAATGCTGCAAACCATCAATAGGTCAAAAGAACCTGTAGTTGAATGACTTTCATTCAAATAATGATTTTCTCTCATGTTTGATGGGAGTATTTGATTATGAATAACGTACTACCTACAGCAGGCCCTTTGAGCCAGCAGAACGATAGAATCAAGGTTGTATTCGCAACACTTCAATGCCCTGGCAGACCAAGTGAATAGGGTGGAAGGATGAAAAGATTCGAGGAATGTGATTAAAGCCTGCTTAGAGTGGGAAAAAATGCAATGTCCCCACTGACTCCCGAAATCTCTGGACCACGACTATTAAAAGTGGAGAAAGAGCATTCGGGATGGCATTGAGAGTCTTGAGACCATGCTGAAAGCAAACAAAGAAGCCTTTTGTAAATGGTGGGAGGAGTGTCCCATCTCACCCACTGCCCAGGCACCCACTCTATTAACCACCTCCTCCTAAACATGTGGAGGAATCTGCAATTCCCACAGTATCCTCCTTAATCATCTCTGAGCCAGAGAGAAAGGAAATCACCCTCAATCTTGAGGGAGAGCCGAAGAAAAATATTCCTATCCAATCATTTGCTATATTTAAGAGGGAGTTAGATGTGGCCCTTGTGGCTAGGGGGATCAGGGGGTATGGAGAGAAGGCAGGTACGGGATACTGAGTTGGATGATCAGCCATGATCATATTGAATGGCGGTGCAGGCTCGAAGGGCCGAATGGCCTACTCCTGCACCTAGTTTCTATGTTTCTATGTTTCTATCAGGATTTGCCCACCTGATTGGAGTTCAGGTTTAAAGTATTCATTTGAAACTGCTGGGGGATGACTGTCTTAATATTATTCCATGTATTATTCCATTATCTGGTGATCTTAAATTTATTGTGGGTTCATGGTATTTATATTGACTATCGGGCTTGTTTCTTTTGTTATCAATGTGCCACGGCAGACATCAATAGACTTTTGTTATTGATTATGTTGTGTGTGTTAACAAATTAGTACTTGTGACTTTTTTTAGACATAATTTTCCGTGTTTTTATTTGCAGAGAGCAACACGACACAGTTTTTCAGGTCTGTTACCTCACTGACAGGTTCAGATGAAATCTCAGCTTATAGTCTCTTTAGGCCATTATCACATAAAAATGATTACATCAATATGCAGACACAAAATTATTACTTATTAATTTTAAATGAAACAAAAATCTATCCTGTTACTAGAAAGGATTGGAAAAGCAATGTGGTCATGAGCGAAATTGAGTTTTAAGTTGAGTTTAGTGTATTGTCATGTGTAATGAGGTACATTGAAAAGCTTGTTTGTGCTAAGCAGTCAGTGGAAAGACAATACATGATTACAATCAAGACATCCACAGTGTACAGATACATGATGCAGGGAATAACATTTAGTTCAAGGTAAAGTCCGATCAAAATGGGATCTAAAATACATAGAGATGCAAGGAACTGTGGAGACTGGTTTACAAGAAAAGACACACAGTGCTGGAGTAAGTCAGCGGGTCAGGCAGTATATCTGGAGAAGATGGATGGGTGACATTTCGGGACCCTCCTTCAGACCTGGAAATGTGCAGGATCTGGAAATGTGCTGCAACTGATTATCTCTGGACTCCTCAGTGTGAGCATCTCATCCCCCTACAAAGGTGATTCTGAAGATTTCTGCTATTTTTCGGGCAGCTTTCAATTCTCCCCTGTCTCTGAGCTTTGCTTTAATTCTTCCTCGCATCTCGGTGAAGCGCTTAAGATATTTTGGTACAATAAAAGGCACTATACAAATTCTTGGTGTCACGGTGGTGGTGTCAGTACAAATGGAGATGATCACTTTTCTCAACTTCACTCCCTTTAATGCAGACACTGGGTGTCTGAAATGGAAAGTATTCCATTCTGCAGTAGCAATATCCATCACCGTGCAATGCATAAAATTCACTGAATGAAAGATAAAGAGAAGCTTGTGAATACGTCTGAGAAGAATAACTGGGAACTGAGTATTTTTGATCACATCCCACTCATGTTCTGTCTGTGAGTGTGGTGCAGTGAAATATGCAGAGCTGTGATAAACTAGATTTCTGTCACATTTTTCTAATTTATTTTACCTCGTGTTCGTGGCCAAACACAACATATAAAGCAACAATATAAATCCCCATCCAGAAAACAAATAACAACACAAGTGGAAAAAAAACAACCCGATGCAATCTGCCAGCATTTTTATGCAAATTCCAAATATCCTTGGGTGCAGCAGATATTGTACTTTGTAATCTCAACTGAACAACTGCTATTCCTGGTCATAATCTTATAGATGGAAAGATCAAGCCCAAGAAGGATCCTGACCTGAAAATGTCACCTATTCATGTTCTTCAGAGATGCTGCCTGACATTCGGGGACAGTTGGAAGCAATAAGTATTGAGAAGGGTTTTTCCCAGCTACCTCGGGCATTGTTTAGGTATCTATCTGTCGATGGCTTCCTTAGCAGATGTGACTGAGACTTGCTCTGCCCTGCCTGCTTGGCCCAATTATATTGAAATGAGTAGGAAGGAACTGCAGATGCTGGTTTAAACCAAATATAAACACAAAATGCAGGAGTAACTCAGCGGGTCTGAAGAAGGGTCCCGACCCGATGTGTCACCCATTGCTTCTCTTCAGAGATGCTGCCTGTCCTGCTCAGTTGCTCCAGCATTTTGGGATTATATTGAATGAGGTTTTTGTCAACAAGTTCAGAGCTCCGGATTTAAGTTGCATGAGTTCAGGAAAATAAAAATTACAATTTTTTTGTAGTTTAAAAATCATTCATTGTGGGGAGAGAAAATTGCAGCAGTTTGTTCTTTTGAAGAAATTTCTACCTTGTTCCTGGGTAAAGTTATGTTCAAAATGTCACCAAACCTATCTGTGGCAGTCGAGAAATCATCTTTTGTAGCTGTCGACATTTGATGATCTTATGAAATGATTCAACTTCAATTCAATGTAATGGATACATGGCCCGGCTGTCAGCTACATCAGTAATTGAAGTACATCCAATTTTACATTCTGGTAATAGAACTGGAAGTGGATGCAATTGCTTAAGAGTACCTCTGAAGTTCAAAAATGAACTTGAAGTAGCAGAGACACTTCGGCAATCAGATTTCCCTCAGCACAGAATTGGAGCAGATTGCAGAAATAACAACGCAGGTGACACAGACCGAGAAGATGCATGGAAAGGTGAAAACATTGGAATGAATAAGATCGAGAGAATATGGGTTTCTTGCTCAGAAAATTCATGTGAATAGATTTTCACAATAGCTGTCACGATGGGTGCTTGAGAATCCGAATAAAAAATATTGAAGCCTGATTCTTCAGCCTGTGAATTAGAACATAGAACATAGAACATAAAACAGTACAGTACAGCATAGCGCAGGAACAGACCCTCCGGCCCACAATGTCTGTGCCGAACATTATGCCAATATCAATTCTTATTCACTGACAGAAAACAGTCTTTCTCAGATGATTGTAATAGAACCATTTGGTATATGAAAAGAACTCCTTGTACCATTGTGGTGTGTATTTATTGGGCCACATAGTTGGTCTCAGGCTATGTGCATGTCAATACTAGATAACAGATGATGCGGTTCTACTAACGGTAGTTCAAACCAAAGTGCTTGCCCTTCTTCTTACACTGAACAGTAATATTTATGGTGTCACCTCCTCTGTGAAGATACTCAACCAGTTTCCTAATGAAAAAGTAGCCATGGGGACATCCATCTTGTTCAATCGCTGAGCCAAGAAAAAAAAACCTAACTAGGATGATTTATCCAGTGAGTCCATCGTCTAGTACTGATCAACAGTGAGCATTTAAATTGAGTTACTGCCATTGCCATCAGCATCCAGCGTTAGGTTGAATACGAATCTCTATTCAACACTTCGAGAGCTAGCTGAAAACTATGCTCCTTTGCTGCTTGTATAAATCCAGTCATTTGTTGGGAGAAAAAGACTCATTTTATTAAGATTCGATTGTATAATTATTGACATTTACTTCAATCATATATTTTAGAGGGATGCCCCCTGTTATTTTGTCAGCCACGCATGTATCATTTTGTGTTCTTCTTAAAATATGTGGTTTGATTGATATTCCTTATTGTTTTGAAGAGAAGCAAATGACAGCCCTGCAGATACATTGCACCTCACCTAAAGTAATGTTGCTAGAGGGGTTGGGGAAACTGTAGGAAATGGTAAGGGTGGAACGTGATTTCAAGAAGGTAGAAAATTATTCGTAAGGGATTCACAAATACTGATGAAAGTTTAACTTTGAAATAATTGTCATGAAATTCCTATAATCAAGAAACAATTTGCTGCCTGTTCATGCAGAGGTCTGTTGCATGACTAGGCTGCCAGCATGAATTTCACTTGAGTGCAAGTGATTGACTGCATGTATAACCATATAACCATATAACAATTACAGCACGGAAACAGGCCATCTCGGCCATACAAGTCCGTGCCGAACAACTTTTTTCCCTTAGTCCCACCTGCCTGCACTCATACCATATCCCTCGATTCCCTTCTCATCCATATGCCTATCCAATTTATTTATAAATGATACCAACAAACCTGCCTCCACCACTTCCACTGTAAGCTCATTCCACACCGCTACCACTCTCTGAGTAAAGAAGTTCCCCCTCATGTTACCCCTAAACTTCTGTCCCTTAATTCTGAAGTCATGTCCTCTTGTTTCAATCTTTCCTATTCTCAAAGGGAAAAGCTGATCCACGTCAACTCTGTCTATCCCTCTCATCATTTTAAAGACCTCTATCAAGTCCCCCCTTAACCTTCTGTGCTCCAGAGAATAAAGACCTAATTTATTCAACCTTTCTAAGTAACTTAGTTGTTGAAACCCAGGCAACATTCTAGTAATTCTCCTCTGTACTCTCTCTCTATTTTGTTGACATCCTTCCTATAATTGGGCGACCAAAATTGTACACCATACTCCAGATTTGGTCTCACCAATGCCTTGTACAATTTTAACATTACATCCCAGCTTCTATACTCAATGCTCTGATTTATAAAGGCTAGCATACCAAAAGCTTTCTTTACCACCCTATCTATATGAGATTCCACCTTCAAGGAACTATGCACGGTTATTCCCAGATCCCTCTGTTCAACTGCATTCTTCAATTCCCTACCATTTACCATGTACGTCCTATTTTGATTTGTCCTGCCAAGGTGTAGCACCTCACATTTATCAGCATTAAACTCCATCTGCCATCTTTCAGCCCATTCTTCCAAATGGCCTAAATCACTCTGTAGACTTTGGAAATCCTCTTCATTATCCACAACACCCCCTATCTTGGTATCATCGGCATACTTACTAATCCAATTTACCACACCTTCATCCAGATCATTGATGTACATGACAAACAACAAAGGACCCAACACCGATCCCTGAGGCACCCCACTCGTCACCTGCCTCCAACCCGACAAACAACCATACACCATTACCTTCTGGCTTCTCCCATTCAGCCACTGTTGAATCCATCTTGGTACTCCTACATGCTGCTACATGTGCTGGTTTATATTTTTTAAAAGGCAGCATCTGTGGAGGACATGGACAGGCGCATTTTGGGTCAGAACCCTTTCTCAGACATATTGTAAGGAAGGGGGGGGGGGGAGTTGATAAACTGAACCTGGAAATGATTGACAGGTTCTTGATTAATAAAGATGCCGAGGGTTATGGGGAGAAGGCAGGAGAATGGGATTGGAAGGGAAAGATAGATCAGCCATGATTAAATGGTGGAATAGACTCGATGGGCTGAAAGACCTAATTCTGCTCCTATGACATGAACATGTAAACGGTACATTGAATTCTTAATGGTAGACATCCTCGATTAGCGATACAGACTCCATTTAAAACATTTGGATAAAGTTCCAGTGTTTTTTGAGCAAGAGTGCAGAATGTCCCGAGGATAGGTTTTTTAAGTTCATAAAATACATTTTTGAATGTCGATCCATTTTTTTCAAAATCATTTTTTTATATTTTGAAATCACTGTTACATCAAAGTACATTTCGAAATCATAATCTTGACGGAATAATGAATATTTAGATACCAGGAATTGGAATACTCCAGCAAAACAGGAACTTTTAAGGAATTATCTTTTACTGAATTATACTCATTCAAATTGTTTGGCAGCTAATATATATATAACTTTGAAAACCAGATGTTCCTGCCCACTGATAGTTTTATACAATGATAGTTTTATTTTTTTTTTTTAAAAAGTCATAATTTTCTACTTCATGGACAATCCCCAACGTAGCACAAATGTTATCATATGTGTACCGAACAGTCTCTCACTCTCACAGTCATACAGCATGGAAACAGCCTGTTCAAATCAACTTGCCCACGCTGACCAACATGTTCCATCCACACTAGTCCCACTTACCCACGCTTGAACTATAACCCATCATTGCCCCCTCATTTTAAACCTACAGTGCCCTGCATAATGTTTGGGACAGACCCATCACTTATTTATTTGCCTCTGTATTCCACAATTTGAGATTTGAAATAGAATAAAAATCAAACGTGGTTAAAGTCAACATTGCCAGATTTTAATAAAGGATATTTTTATACATTTTGGTTTCACCATGTAGAAATGACAGCAGTATTTATACATTGTCCCCCCACAAGCAATGAAAGTAGTCATGTTTAGTATTTTGTTGCACATCCTTTGCATGCAATGACTGCTTGAAGTCTGCGATTCATGGACATCACCAGTTGCTGGGTGGCTTCTCTGGAGATGCTCTGCCAGGCCTGTATTCCAGCCATCTTTAGCTTATGCTTGTTTTGGGGGCAAGTTGCTTTGGGGAAAACTTGCTTCAGTTTTCTCTTCAGCATATAAAAGGCATGCTCAATTTGGTTCAGATCGGGTGATTGACTTGGTCACTCAAGAATTGACAATTTTTTAGCTTTGAAAAACTCCTTTGTTGCTTTAGCCAATGAGATTTGAGGCATCTGTTTGAACTTGATGTAATGTGTCTGTACATTTCAGAATTAAGTATGCTACTTCCATCAGCAGTTGTATCATCAATGAAGATAAGTGAGCCAGTACCTTCAGCAGCCATACATGCCCAGGCCATAACACCCCCACCACCGTGTTTCACAGATGAGGTGGTATGCTTTGGTTCTTGGCCAGTTCCTTCTCTCCTCCATACTTTGATCTTGCCATCACTGATATGTTAATCTTCATCTCATCTGTCCACAAGACCTTTTTCCAGAACTGTGGTTGCTCTTTTAAGTACTTCCTGGCAAACTGAAAACTGGCCATCCTATTTTTGCAGCTAACCAGTGGTTTGCATCTTGCAGTGTAGCCTCTGGATTTCTGTTCATGAAGTCTTCTGCGGACAGTGGTCATTGACAAATCGACACTTGACTCCTGAAGAGTGTTTCTGATCTGTCAGATAGGTGTATGGGGATTTTTCTTTATTATAGAGAGAATTCTTCTGTCATTCAAATGTAAAAATTCACTTAAAAAGATAGACAAAGTACAAATTCTTAAGACCATACAAAGCTTTAATTTAACGTCTGACGGGTGTGGACCTAGAGACCCAGAGGCAACAGTTTTACGTCTGAATCTCCAGCATCACACACAAAGAAATACCAGAAAACCTGAGCTTATATATGTACAGACATAAAACCAATTGCATGATGTATGTACAAGAAACCAGCAGCCACCTCCAAATATGGAGTTGTTTTTCAGTCTTTGCCAAAAGCCAGTCATCCCAATGGCATCCTCTGGTCCCTTCTTATCTGAATGACCTCTTCAACTTACATTAAAAAAACATTGTAAGAGAGCTGTGAACTATTCAACTTAAGTAAAAAAAAACCTTTGTCATGATGGGAGTTGTCCAAATCCCATCATGCATTACAATTGGCTTTTTACAAAAGGAAAGCTTAAATATGACAACAATCAATTAATAACTAATTCTTTCATCAGCTGTAGAGGTCTTCCTTGGCCTGCCAGTCCCTTTGCAATTAGTAAGCTCGCAGGTGCTCTTTTCTTAATGATGTTCCAAACAGTTGATTTTGGTAAGCCTAAGGTTTGGCTGATGTCACTAACAGTTTTATTCTTGTTTCTCAGTCTCATAATGGCTTCTTTGACTTTCATTGGCACAACCTTGGTCCTCATGTTGATAAACAGCAATAAAAGTTTCCAAAGGTGATGAAAATACTGGAGGAAAGACTAGGTGCTGAGAGGAGAGTTCTCTTATACCTGCAATAAGGACGCATTTAAACACACCTAAGAAATTACAAGCACCTGTGCAGCCATGTGTCCCAAACATTATGGTGCCCCTGAAATGGGTGGTGTGGGGGGGGGGGGGGGGGGGGGGGGGGGGGGGGGGGTGATGTATAAACACAACAGTAATTTCTACATGGTGAAACCAAAATGTGTAAAAATACCCTTTCATAAAATCTGACTGTGCACTTTAACCGCATGTAATTTTTTTCTATTACAAATCTCAAACTGTGGAGATAGAGGCAAATAAATAAATGATGGGTCTTGCTCCCAAACATTATGGAGGGCATTGTATGTCCGCTGGTTCTCGATTCTCAGACTTGCACACCAAGGTCTCTCTATTCCATTGCTTATTTATTGGAAATAGGATGTCTGTCTATTGTATTGCATTTCTAAATCATCTGGTATCTGGAAGTTTTAAATAATTTTCACGAAAATATAATTGCTTCGTAAAATCAGCGAGAGAACTAAAAAAAAGCCAAATACTAGAAATGTCTTGGTATTAGACAATAGACAATAGGTGCAGGAGTAGGCCATTCAGCCCTTCGAGCCAGCACGGCCATTCAATGTGATCATGGCTGATCATCCACATTCAGTACCTGCCTTCTCCCCATATCCGCTGACTCCGCTGTCTTTAAGAGCTCTCCCTTGAAAGTATCCAGAGAACAGGCCTCCACCGCCCTCTGAGGCAGAGAATTCCACAGACTCACAACTCTCTGTGAGAAAAAGTGTTTCCTCGTCTCAGTTCTAAATGGCTTATTCTTATTCTTATGCTTAAACTGTGGCCCCTGGTTCTGGACTCTCCCAACATCGGGAACATGTTTCCTGCCTCTAGCATGTCTAAACCCTTAATAATCTTATATGTGCCAATAAGATCCCCTCTCATCCTTCTAAATTCCAGAGTATACAAGCCCAGCCACACCATTCTCTCAGCATATGACAACCCCGCCATCCCGGGAATTAACCTTGTGAACCTACGCTGCACTCCTGCAATAGCAAGAATGTCCTTCCTCAAACTCGGAGTTTACCTTCTGTTGCTCTTTAAACGTTACCCAATCCTCTGGCTTCCCACTCATCTTTGCTATGTTGTACTTCTAATTTATTTTTATACCGTCCCTGACTTCCCTTGCCAGCCACGGCCGCCCCTTACTCCCTTCGGAATCTTTCTTCCTCTTTGGAATGAAATTTTGGAAATATTGCAGTAAATAGCCCAAATCGTTTTCGACGTATTGAATATCATGTTTTCTTTCCTTAAGAAATAGTTTTATTTTCAAATATTTGCATTGCTTTCACTTCAGACAAAATTGTGTAAATCAGCATTTCACAGTTATATCATACATTAATGCTGGCAGTCGCTGCATGAATAATATTTGCCATGTTAAAAACAAATTACCATCATTTAGAATAATTCCATATTTATTTATCACACGATCGTTCTATAAATTGCTGTTTGTAATCCAACAACATTTCCCGCATCAGCAACTTATAGGCAGCGCTGACAATAGATGGAAAACACTTTGCAATCAATTTGAAGCTCAAAATTAAACTTCTGCCTGTAAGTAGAAGGTATTGGATTTGATTTACCAATAATTACATTGTAATGGATTATTCATGCACATAGTGCTGTCCAAATGAAAATGAAATTAAACCCTTGTTAATTGATTGATTGTGTGTGGCAGGAAAAATAACCATGATTGCCAAATGAACTATTGTTTAATGTTCAAATTACTTTAAACGCAAGTTTTTAAGATTTATCCAGTGAATCACATTTAAATAAGCTATACTCTCCATGAACTACAAGTCATTTTTGTTAATTATTTCAGTTTGATTTGCCTCTGAATTCATTTGAATGCACTTGGCGTGCCAATATCTATAGATCTGAAACATATCCTAATTTTAATGATGAGGATTTGTGCTGTAGAGCCAGTTATGGCTCCAGCTAACTTGTTTCAGCACACCTACCAAACAAGCTTCCATCTGACCATGAAACTGGTTTGCGGTTGCTTTGCCTTTCACAACAGTCAAATCCAACCCAGCCGTTTCCTACACTGTCAATAATGAACACAACATGTACTTTAGACAAGCCTTCCCAAATGGTTCCTGGGTGCACTATCAAACAAAACCAACTTGTTCAGTCAGCAACTACCTGCTCGGAGGGTGAGCAACTTTGCTACCATTCTTGATTTGTATTCTGCCGGAGCAACTTGGCTTCAGACCTCATTACAGCTTTCCAAAAATGGACACAACACGTAAGTTCCAGCAAAATATTAGCAGAAGCGATTGGCCCCAAGATAACATTTGTCCAAGTGTGGAATTTCTATCTCATAGAAACATAGAAACATAGAAATTAGGTGCAGGAGTAGGCCATTCGGCCCTTCGAGCCTGCACCGCCATTTAATATGATCATGGCTGATCATCCAACTCAGTATCCCGTACCAGCCTTCTCTCCATACCCTCTAATCCCCTTGGCCACAAGGGCCACATCTAACTCCCTCTTAAATATAGCCAATGAACTGGCCTCAACTACCTTCTGTGGCAGAGAGTTCCAGAGATTCACCACTCTCTGTGTGATTTCACTGTATATTTAGAGCACTTCATCATGCAGAGTTCATTCATCATTACCTCCCCAGGACAATGAAAGTATGAAATAGTAACATTCATACATGCAGCAATACTTAGTAAGTATTTTTTTTTTGAAAGCAACATTTAAGCAAATAATAAGAAAATGTGGTAGGATATAAGGGAAACTGCAGACTTGTATACAAGTAACAATTTCCAGTGTCCAACCATTTGTATTAATCTGAGAAAAATACCCAATGTGCTGGAGTAACTCAACAGGTAAGGCAGCATCTGAGGAAGACATGGATAGGTGATGTTTCAAGTCGGGATCCTTGAGACTGATTGTGTGTGTGGGGGGGTATAGCTTAATAAGTATAGCTTATTTAAATGTGATTCACTGGATAAATCTTAAAAAAAGACAGGTGTGATATAAAATAATTGAAGAGTTGTTAACTGTGAAGCTGGAGGAAGGAATGTCGGTGGAAGGGAAGGGGAGAAATATGTGTAAGTCAGTGGGGCACGGGGTTAGAGAGGAGGGGGCTAGGGGGGAAGAAGGGAGAGGTTTATAGATACCTAAAATTGGAGAATTCAGTGTTCATACCGTTCTGTTGTGAGCTACCCAAGTGGAATATGAGGTGTTGTTTTTCCAGTTTACCATCGGGTTGTATACTAATCCTATTGGGTCAATCTGAAAATGGATTATATTTTCTTATTATTTTATTTGTGGAACTTGCACTGAAATCTATTTGGGGAGACAGGTATAATGGAGGTTAAGAGCAGATTTCATTAAAATATAGAAATTTATGAGAGTCTTTGACAGTACCTGTTTTCCTTGGAAGAGCTAACAATAATTAAAGAGCATAGATTTACGTTAACTGGCAAAATATTTGGATGGGAGCTGGGGGAAAAAGTTGTGATTGAGTGGACTCAGCATGGAGTTTACTGCTTAAATGGCTAATGGAGAGAGAAATATAAAAAGTATCTGGATGGGCAGTTAAAGAGCATTAGCCTGCACAGCTATGGGCAAGGGTTAGGAAATGTTAGGAAATTGGTGTGGACGCAATGGTCTGCTTCTGTATCGTCAATTTCAATGATACTCAGTTTCCTCAATGTCCTGCCCCGATGGTTTTTTCTTTACCACCACAGTTCTCATAATTTAGGCATTTATGCCAACGATATCCTAGAACTATCACAGATAGAACCAACAGAATGCTCACTTGATGCTCTTGCATTGTGCAATTTACTGATGCAGTGCTGATGTGACACGAGCCAGCACTATCCACAACCCGATATTACTGATATCACTGAAGACTGTGCTACAACTGCTGTGTTTTAAAATTATCACACCAAATTCATGCCTTTATGTGAATCGATTCAATTCACGTAGTCGTCAAATAGTCATTAGGTTCTTCAATAGTTTCAGAAGATAAGCTCATTCAAACACTTTCTAAAAAACCTGCAATTTCTCATTATAGTATGCAATTTCTTTAATTGCCTTAAGTTACCAGCCATTTAGACCAAGTCTGATGATCTGGCATTAAAGAGAGTCGCATCAAACAGGCATGAACAGCATGATGTGAATTTCATATTGGTTTTAACCAAGTGCATCTGGCAGGTAATTTAATACCTCCTGGTGCATGAACTGATTCAGAGGCAGTTCTTTGTATAAATTCTGAAGTACGATTTTGAGTATGGGAATTCCTGATGTGAAGTTGAGTACAGAGCTTCCTAGATTGAATGTACAACATAAAAAATATTTTTCATATATGTTATCTAATGTGCCTTTTTAGTCAGAACATGCAATTGTAGGGTTCAGCCAACATGTGTTAGTTGGTTGAACCATAAATAAAACACATTGACCTTCATTTCTTCCAGTAAATCTCACTGCTTGAATATGGAGAAAGTCTCAAAGGAAATTCAATCCTATTGATCTTTATAATTTTAAAATAATTTCACGCTAGAATGAGCATAATTTTTTTCAGGCTCTTAACAATTTTAAACAGAAACTTGCTATCATGCAAGTTATAACAGGATTGCTCTCCAATGAAGCCTGGGTTTCTGCTTGCCATTTCCATTCTTTGGGATCTCAGAGTTGTATTTCAGAAGAAGATTCTGAGCAGAAACTAGTAGAAGTCTCAGTGGAAGGAACAGAAAGTTGGTTGACTTCAAGCCTGGAAAAGTGATGCCTTTTTATTATGAAAAAGTAAAATTACTTAACAAGTAAAATCTTGTAGATTTTGTTTTCTTCAATATCTGGCAGTCATAATGTAGATATTCTGTCTATAAACATGGTTTATTCAGCTGCTGTCCATGCTAATTATCTAAAGTATTCCTGAAACCAATTTCAGGGATTTTAGACAATAGGCAAATAGGTGCAGGGGTAGGCCATACGGCCCTTCGAGCCATGGCTGATCATGGCTGTGATCATTGCTGATCATCCACAATCAGTACCCCGTTCCTGCCTTCTCGCCATATCCCTTGACTCTACTATCTTTAAGAGCCCTATCTATCTCTTGAAAGCATTCAGAGAATTGGCCTCTCTGCCTTCTGAGGCAGACAATTCTACAGATTTCCCAACTCTGCGGGTCAAAAAGTTTCTCCTCATCTCCATTCTCAATGGCCTACCCCTTATTCTTAAACTGTGGCCCCTGGTACTAGACTTCCCAACATCCCAAACGTGTTTCCTGCCTCTAGTGTGTCCAATCCATTAATAATCTTTTCTATTGCAATAAGATTCCCTCTCATCCTTCTAAATTCCAGTGTATACAAGCCCAATGGCTCCATTCTTTCAACATATGACAGTCCCGCCATCCCGGGAATTAACCTTGTGAACCTACGCTGCTCTCACTCAATAGCAAGAATGTCCTTCCTCAAATTTTGAACCAAATCATATTCAATTGTCGACTAACATTTCATCAACATAGCATGAATAAGAACTAATCAAATGAGCAACAGTGTGTGTGTGCCCCCAGAAAATAATGCTAGATTAGGGAGATGCACTGAAAGTAGAGGTTCTGGCATCTGTTTCCCATCCCACCATATTGCCCCTCTCCCTCCCCCGTACACACAGGAGTCAAGAGTGTTTTATTGTCATAGAGTGAATGGCAAAGCAGGCAAACGTAAGGAAGTGTGGCTGACGAGGGAAATTGAGATGTTAGTCAAAAAACAGAAGGATGCATGTGACAGGTATAGGAAGCTAGGATCAAGTGCATCCTTGGAGGTGTTTCAGGAGCTAAGGAGTAAAGTAAAAAAGGAAATCAGATGGGCAAAAAGGGGCCAGGAGATAGCTCTGGTGGGTAGCATTAAGGACAATCACAAAATATTTTATAAATACAGTCGACCCATGGGACCCGTTGGGCCCCATTCCTCAATGCAATATTCCACTACTCAACCGTTCCCCCAATGCAACCCGTTCCCCCAACGCAATATTCCAGCACTCCCATCCCCTCCTCTTCACCCTCCCTCTTCTTTCCCCTCTGCTCCTCCCCTCCCCCACTCCCTCCCTCACCTCTCTCTCCTTCTCCTTTTCCCTACCCTCAGTCACTCACTCCCTCCCTCCATAACCCATTTCCCTTCCCTACCCCCTCCTCTCCCTCTTTCTGTTTAAATAACATTAAACATCAATCCTCTCCTTGTCCCCTCCCCCACTCTTTCCCTCTCCATACAACAATGTTACAAATCTCTCATTGTAGTGGGAGTCCTGTCTTTGCTAACATTGTCCATAACCCCTCTCCCCTCCCTACCCCAAGTGGGACCCGTTGGGCCTCGTTCCCCCAACGCAATATTCCGGTCTGGAGCCGCGGGAGGGAGAGGGAGGAGCGTGGCTCCGGGCACAGTCCATGTTTGTGTCTATGTCTTTGTGCAGCCGTGCTCAAAGCCCTGGGTTGTGGTTCGAGCTCTGAAGCCGCAGGAGAGGGAGGGAGGCGGGAGGCTCCGGGCGCAGTCCGTGTCTGTATCCATTTGCGTTTAGGGCCCTGGGCTGTGGTTCGAGCCGGTGCGGGCAGGCCCGCGGGGAGGCTTCTCCCTCTCCCTCCCCCCTCCCGTGGCTGGTTGCCTTTCCCTCCTCCCTCCCCCTCCCACGGCTCCGCACGCGTGGCATTTAAAATAACTGAAAGTCAGTAAGTGATTTTTTGAGGCTGCGGTCTTGATCCGTGGTAGGGGAATGGAGGAGCACGGCTCCGGGCCCTGGCTGTGTCCAGTGTACTTTTATCGAGGACAGTGAGTTTTTTTTAATGTAAATGAGATCCCATTGTGACGTCATAGGTGTAACTGCCACTGCACTTGAAGTTTTTGTTCTCAAAGTGGGAATTTGTAAATTAAAAAATGTGAATAACATTTAAAATATAACATCAATCTGAACGAAACTTTGATACACCACACCACACCACACCACAGGGCAATGATGAGTAAAGTGGTCCAAAAATTGTGCCACTATCGTGTAATGTTTTGGCATAATTCAGTGCAAGAATCACAGACAGACACACACAGACAGACTCACTAACAAACAAGATGAGAGTTTTAGTAATATATAGATAGATAAGGGGGAAATGGGTAACTAGAGAGAGAGTGGGACCTCTCAGGAATCAAAGCGGCCACCTCTGTGTGGAGCCACAGGAGATGGGCAAGGTCCTCAATGAGTATTTCTCCTCTGTATTTACCGAGGAGAAAGACAATAGGACGGAGGAAATTGGAGCAGTCACTGGAAGTGTCTTGAGAGCAGTCAGGGTTGCTGTCGAAGAAGTACTGAAGGTAATGTCGTGTTTGAAAGTAGACAAATCTCCAGGGCCTGATCTGATATTTCCAAGGACAATGTGAGAAACTAGAGAGGAAATTGTGGGAGCCCTGATTGAAATTTACGAGTCATTCTTAAATACAGGAGAGGTGCAGGGAGACTAGAGGGTGGCAAATGTTGTACCACTTTTCAAGAAGGGCTGCAGGGAAAATGCTGGGAACTATAGGCTGGTGAGCTTAATATCTGTAGTTTGTAAATTACTGGAGAGTACTCTGAGGGATAGGATATACAGGCATTTGGATGGGCAAGGGCTGATTTGGGATAGTCAGCATGGTTTTGTACGTGGGATGTTGCATCTCACAAATCTGATTGATTTTTTTGAAGACTTGACCAAAATGGTTGATGAAGGCAGAGCTGTAGATGTTGTGTACATGCGGTTCAATGCGGTTCCGCATGGTAGGCTGCTCTGGAAGGTTAGATCTCATGGGATCCAAGGGGAGATAGCTGAATGGATAGCAAATTGGCTACAAGGAATTAAGCAGAGGGCGATGGTGGAAGGTTGCTTCTCAGAATGGAGGCCTGTGACTAGTGGTGTGTCTCAGGGTTCGGTGGGCCCGTTACTGTTTGACATCTACATCAATGATTTGGAGAACATACAGGGCAAGATTAGCAAGTTTGCTGAAGATACAAAAGTTAGTGATTTTGCAGATAGTGAAGATGGTTGTGAACGATTGCAGTAGGATCTGGATCGATTGGCCAGATAGGCGGAGGAATGGTTGATGGAATTTAATACAGAGAAGTGTGAGGTGTGGCATTTTGGGACGATGAACAGAGCAGGACCTACACAGTAAATGGTAGGCCTCTGGGCAGTGTTGTCGAGCAGAGGAATCTATTACAGGTGCATGGTTCCTTGAAGGTCGAGTCGCGGGTGGATAAGGTGGTCAAAAAGGCTTTTGGCACTTTGGCCTTCAAAAGTCAGAGTATTGAGTATAGAAGTTGGGTTGTAGTTGTATAAGACGTTGGTGAGACTGCATTTAGAATATTGTGTTCAGTTATGGGCACCATGTTATAGGAAAGATATTGTTAAGCTTGAAATGGTTCAGAAAAGATTTATAAGGATGTTGCCAGGAGTAGAGGGTGTGAGCTATAGGGAGAGATTGAGTAGGCTGGGTCTCTATCCCATGGAGCGCTGGAGAATAAGTGATCTTATTGAGGCGTATAAGATCATGAGAGGAATAGATTGGGTAGATGCACTGAGTCTTTTGCCCAGAGTAGGGGAATCGAGGACCAGAGGAGATAGGTTCAAGGTGCAGGGGAAACAATTTAATAGGAATCAGAGGGGTAATTTTATCACACAAGCTGCCACAGGAGGTAGTTGAGGCTGGGACTATCCCATTGTTTAAGAAACAGTTAGACAGGTACATGGATAGGACAGGTTTGGATGGTTATGGACCAAGAGCAGGCAAGTGGGGCTAGGGTAGCTGGGTCTTTGTTGGCCAGTGTGGGTGAGCTGGGCCGAAGGGCCTGTTTCCACACGGTATCACTCTATGGCTCCATGTCCCATAACGGAATAATAAAATTTTTACTTGCAGCAGCACTACAGATATTTAAACATAGTATATACAAACGGTAATAGTGTGAAGACAAAACAAATTTACCGCAAATTATCAAATAAAACAACAACAAATATTTTAATAATACAGTATATCTTGCTGAAACATCCAAACGTTTGTGTATGTGTAAGAAGTACATATTTTACTAGCTCTCTGATATGACATTACTAAGTGAACCTGAAGAGTGCGGCTCATTGTTGCAGTGGTAGAGTTGCTACCTTACAGTGTCAGAGGCTCAGGTTCGATCCTGACTACGGGTGCTGTCTGAATGGAGTTAGTTTGTTCTCCTGGTGACAGCATGTGTTTTCTCCGGGTGCTCTGGTTTCCTTCCTCACTCCAAAGATGTACTGGTTTGAAGGTAAATTGGCTTCTGTAAAGTTGTAAATTATCCCTAGTGTGTCGGAGTGTTAGTGTACAGGGTAATCGTTGCTCGGCGCGGACCCGTTGGGCCGAAGGGCCCTTTCCCTCGCTGTATCTCTAAAGTCTAAAGATGCTCCATTAAAAGGGATATTATGCTATGAATTGAATGATACATTCGGAAATGAAATCTGTGAAATCCTCTATTACATGATCTTTTGGAGATTGCGGTATGGAAAGAACATGATTGCACTGGAGAGGATGCAGAGAAGACTTACCAAGATGTTGACTGGAATGGAGCATTTCAGTCATGAAAAGAGACTGGATATGCTGGGTTTATGTTGTATGAGAATTTTGCCCAGATAGTCTGATCCATAGCGCTATGTTTAAAGCCCATAGTGCTGCTGCCGGTAACGCTATATTTATAACCCATAGCGCTGCAGCCAACAGGGCTTTGTTTAAATTCTCACACGGTAAGCTGACAGCGCTGTTTGAAATTATGCGCGCCAAACCAGCAGCGCCGTGTGTATTACCTTTACGTGCCAAGTCTGTAGCGCTGTGTATTGCTTTGCACAGCATGTCTGTAGTGCTGTGTGTATTGCTTTACACGGCAAGTCTGTAGTGCTGTGTGTATTGCATTGCAGGTGGTCCTCGATGAATTAAGTGTTATATTTAATTTTTTTCCCCGATGTTCGATACACCCCCCCCCCCCCAACCAAATGCAACATTTGATGACAGTTGGTTGATCTTATTACAAATTGTTATGGTAAAAAGTGAAAGAAAAGATAGCTGAAAGATCATTGAGCTGAACTATTAACTCCGCAGAGATGCTGCTTGACCCGCTCGGTGTCTTCTGCATCAACTGGGAATGTGGGCAGTAGACTGACAGATGGAACTTAATTCAGCCAAGTGCAGAGTGTTGTAGTTTGGGAGGACAAACTAAGGTAGGACTTCCACAGCAAATGGAGGTGGTGTACAACAAAGAGACCTATGGTTCCAGGTACATCGCTCCTTGAAAGTGGTGACACAGGTCAACATAGTGGTAAAAGAAGTATTTTGGCACACTTCCATTCATCAAGGATGTTACTGGGACTGGAGGGCTTGAGCAAAAGAGATTGTGGATAGGCTGGGGCATTGATGACCTAATAGAGGTATATTAAAACACTAGACTAAGTGGGACCCATTGGGTCCCAGCATCACACAGGAGGACTGGTCACCAATGCAATATTCCACCTCTCCACCAATTCCAATATTGCTCGCCAGTGGGGGGGGCTGTCTGTTGCGCTAGGATGGGTGTTGCAGGCCAAAGGTACTGGTTTCCAGAAGGTTTGTACAGGCATTGTGGGCCGAATGGATTCTTGGGCTGGCATCCAACTGTTGCAACGATTTAAAAAGCAAAGCCAAGGTAAACAATTGGGCTGCAGCCACCTAACAACCAAAATTCATTTTGTGAACACAAACTTGTTAAAAAAAAGGCAAGGCAAACAATTGGGCTGCAGCCACCCGACAACCAAAATTCATTTTTTGAACACAAACTTTTTAAAAAGGCAAGGCATCGTGGAGTAGACGTGCATTCTGTGTTATTCACAGCTCAGAGAGCCGTGACCCTCTTGCTTCCTAAGTCTGGCAGAGACTGAGTGAGGCACTACACTTCCGGGTTTTATCGTCCCTCCCCCTGTCGCCAGGGGGGCTGCAGAGAGAATGGGGAATTTTTTTTAAACATTAATATCTCTCTGATTTTTCATCAATGGGAAAAATCGTCTGGTCCTGGAAGGCGGAGGGGGCCTCTGATCGAGGTGGCCAAAATTGACGGCCGTTGGTGGCTGCGTTCTCTCGGAAATCGCAGCACAGTGGGCCAAAAGTGGTCAAGATCAGAGTTTTAGTAATATAGATTAGGAGCATAGATAAGGAGAAGATCATGGTTTTTATCCCAGGGCAGGAGAGTCTAAGACTAAAGGGCGTCATTCTAAGGTGTGAAGAGAAAGATGTAAAGAGGATCTTATGATCAACTTTCTCCATGGAGGATGGTGCATAAATGGAACACGCTATCAAAGGAAGTGGTAGACACAGGTAGAATTACAATGTTTAAAAGATATTTAAACATGGATTTTAAAAAAAGATTCAGAAGTATATTGGCCAAATGCAGGCAAATGGTACTAACTCAGGGAGGCAATTGCATTGGCATAGATGATTTGGGCCAAAGAGTCTGTTTCCATGCTGTATAACTCCATGGCTCTTTTACTTTTAGATTGCTCATAGTATCCTACTTTAATACCGTCCAAGGAATCTGTATTAAATTTGTTACTTTTCCCAAAATGCAATGCTATGAACTTTTCTGTATTAAATGTCAACATTGATTTATCAACTCACGCTGAAATCTCTGAACTGCTGTTTCATATTCCTCTGTTGCTACTAGTTCTGTAACATCAGCAATTGTGGTTTCTTTGCATTCTGTTTCTGTGCCCAGGTCACTTATTTATTGGAAAACAATGGCCTGAAGTGTCAATTGGATCAGCAGCCTCAGAACCTACATCCCCACCTCCCTTAGTTTAAACGTCAAGAGTGTTTAATTGTCAAATTACTGAAAACAGAATAATGAAATTGTTACTTCAGGAGCATAACTGGTCTGTAAACACTGCATTCGAAGATAACACACTAAACACAAGAAAAGTTCAGTGAACTAAAAATAAAATCCAATATTAGTGGAAAAACAAAAACGCAAAGACCTCAGTACAAACAAGACAGTTTGTAGTTGTAGTGGATTTACAGCATGGTACCGTGGTGGTTAGGACCAGTCTCCACCTCTTTTTGTAATCTCCTTGGTTCCTAGAAATTTGAGTTGCCAAGCCAGGCCGTGATGCAACCAGTCAGTATGATCCCTCCCATACATTCAAATGAAAGTTCTCGTTTAACATAATTTATGGCCCTTAATTTGTTAAAATTGTCACATTTGAAGAATAAACATTCTAGCACGGAAATCGCAGGAATGTAGGATGATAATTGCAATACTATTGCAACCTTTTTCGTTTATTGAGCCACTCGCGCTGCTCAACAAAAACTTGATGCTGCTGTAACTGCATTAAGAGACTGGTGATCCAAGGGCTGGACTATTAATTCAGTGTTCAATATTCTATCACTATAAATTTATAACTTAATCATTGAATCATAGGGGAGTCATTCAGCCCATGTTTGCCAAAATGAGCTTTAGATAAATACCACTTCCCAGCTCTGGGTCCATAGATTTGTAGCTTTCTCCAATCTTTAAATGTTCAATGTTTAAACCTTCGTTTCTGCCTTCATACCCTTTCAGGCTGTGGGTTTTAGACACCACACACTTGTTGGGAGCAATTTTTTTTTCTCCCAACGCATCTTGCATGGCCTCTAGTTAATTACCTCTTTAATGAGGGATGTAAGCCCTTATTCATTATCTGCATTGGAATGTTGTGATTTGAAGCACCTTGATTTGACCTCTTTCAATCTTCCTTTGCCCAAGACACACACCCTCTGTCGTAACGGTCTCTACTCGTAACTATTATTCGCCACCCTTGACATCATCCTTGTAAGTCTGTTCTATAGCTTTTCTCATGTTGTCCCATCTTTCATGTGATGTGCAGACTAGAACTATATTCAACATTCTTTCTCTATGCATACTTGGAGGAAGCACTCAACCAAAGTATTAATTGTTTGTCGTTTAAGAATGCAGTAATTGTCTTTTGTAAACAATTCATTCAAATGTTAACTGAGAGAATCTCTTGTTCAGTAAAAGCTGCACCTATCCTTGCAACTATATGCTATATCTTGTGTTTATGCCTTTTTTTCCCTTACTCTCATATTGAAAATATAACAAACATGAAACCCACTGTCAGGGGTGGTGTTTAAGAGGCTTTTAAACGGGCACAGAGATATGCAGGGATTGAGGGATATGGATTATGTGCAGGTAGATGAGATTGATTTATCTTGCCATCTTGTTCAGCACAGACATTGGGGATTGTTCCAGTGCTGTACTCTTCTATGTTCTATGTAAAGTAATTGTATGAAAAGATTGCTGTTGCAAACACTTGCATAAAGAAATCAAATTCTTTGAAAATGTTTGCAGTATCATTTAGCTGTTCATTGAACACATTTTGTAAGTGGATATAATTGCAAATGTACACCCTGTAACGATCCATCCGTGTCTATAAACAAGTGCTTAAATATGCAATTAGATGTTTAAATATGTAGCAGTTGTAGAAGATGTTGGTAAGGCACAAGTTTGAGTATTGTGTTCACCTTTGGTCACTTTTGCTGTAGTAATGCCATTAAGCTGGGCAGGGTGCAGAGATAGTTTATGAGGATGGTGCCAGGGCTAGAGGGTCTGAGCTGTAGGGAGATGCCAGGCAGGCTAGGAGTTTATTGCTCAGAGTGTAGGAAGCTGAGGGGTAAGTTTTTATGGAGCTGTATATAACCTAGATTGGGATAGATAGATAGGATGAATACACAGTTTTTCCAGGGTAAGGGAATCAAGAATTAGAGGTTGTAGGTTTAAGATGAGAGGGGAATGGTTTAATAGAAATCTGAAGAGCAACTTTTCACTCAGAGGGTGGTGGGTATGTGGAAGTAGCTGTGAGAGAAAATAGTTAAGGAATGTACAATAACAGCATTTAAAAGAGATTTGGACAGGTACAACGTGGACAAATGGGAGTAGCTTAGATAGGGTATCTTGGTTGGCATGGACGGGTTGGGTGAAAGGCTTGTTTCCATGCTGTGTGACTATGACTCTAAGTATTGCAATAAGTTTAATCAATTTAGCACATAGCTAAGAATCTTCACACTATAGATATGTAAATGGTTATCAAAAAGCTTCCTTAATTTGCCTCCAATCATAAATTCATCAGCCGGAACCCTAACCCATGCCAGTCGTGTTCAATCAGAGACCGTGATCTCCCTGACCTAAATTAGTTCCTGGTCACTCCCTACTTCAAATCTAAAGTTCCTATCCTTGAGATCAGATACCTCCATGCTTCACCCTTCCTTGCCTTTGTATCCTTCTCCCATCCTACAGAAACTCCTTATATTGTTCCCTTGCAAATAACCTCATTTATTTTCCATGTCCTAATTTACATTTTACCCATTCCCTTCCTAAACCTCCACCTTTCTATCTCTGCTTCAACAGTTTTCTTAAAACCTCACCCTCTGGTCAGGCTTTTGGTTGTTTAACCTGCACTACCTTGTATCTGCTTGCATGTCTTATTGTTATTTTCGCATGATCGTTTTTCGAGGGAATGCTGCGAGACATTACTTTTAAAGTATTACAGAGTAATGGAGTCATACCGTGTGGAAACAGGTCCTGTTGCCCATGCCGACCAACATGCCCCATCTACACTAGTCCCACCTCCCTGCGTTGTCCCATATCCCTCTAAACCTGTCCTATCCATGTACCTGTCCAAATGTTTCTTAATTGTTGCGATAGTACCTGCCTCAACTACCTCCTCCAACAGTTCATTCCATGCACCCACCACCCTTTGTGTAAAAAAAGTCACCCCTCAGGTTCTTATTAAGTCTCCCCCTCCCACCTTAAACCTATGTCCTCTGGTTCTCAATTCCCCTACTCTGAGCAAATTACTGTGTTTACCCGGCCTATTATATGAATATATATTTTAATATTGTCCATGAGGCTTCAGAGCTAGGCAACATTGTCTTTAAAATGGAAATACCAGTTTCAAAAGCATTTTATTTACCTGTACAGTTTCAATAAAACAAAAGTTAAAAAATCGACATATTTAAAGAGCTGCTTATCAGTCTTAGAGGATTTTGGTGCCAGTTGTTTGCAGATAACATCAGTGTTAGATTGATTGATTTTGATCGATTGCCATGATGTTGCAGATTATTTTAACTTAGGAAATATTGCTCATGTGTATCTTCGTATGCCAACATATAATTATGACACATCACTTCTGTGGTTCTGAATATGGAATTTTGATTGTAGCATCACTAAAGAATTGTGCTCAGCAATGGGACTGACTGTTAGGGAGAATTGCATTTATATGACCTCCATGTCGATGTTTACAACTAATACTTGTAGAATATCTGAACTACAATATCTAATATGAGATAAGGCTACCCAAAGTAGTTCTACTTTTCCAGTCATGAAGATAACCTATAGCCATGTCTTTAAAAATAAAAGCTGATGCAGTAATTGTTTAATCAGGCACTGCAAGAGCTCCTCCCATTGAAAAGAAAGTTTTTTTTTTAACTCTGTAACAACAGAATAATTCATTGAGATAACCATATAACAATTACAGCACGGAAACAGGCCATCTCGCCCCTACAAGTCCATGCCGAACAATTATTTTCCCTTAGTCCCACCTGCCTGCACTCATACCATAACCCTCCATTCCCTTCTCATCCATATGCCTATCCAATTTATTTTTAAATGATACCAACGAACCTGCCTCCACCACTTCCACTGGAAGCTCATTCCACACCGCTACTACTCTCTGAGTAAAGAAGTTCCCCCTCGTGTTACCCCATAAACTTCTGTCCCTTAATTCTGAAGTCATGTCCTCTTGATTGAATCTTCCCGGTGCTCAAAGGGAAAAGCTTGTCCACATCAACTCTGTCTATCCCTCTCATCATTTTAAAGACCTCTATCAAGTCCCCCCTTAACCTTCTACGCTCCAGAGAATAAAGACCTAACTTATTCAACCTTTCGCTGTAACTTAGTTGTTGAAACCCAGGCAACATTCTAGTAAATCTCCTCTGTACTCTCTCTATTTTGTTGACATCCTTTCTATAATTGGGCGACCAAAATTGTACACCATACTCCAGATTTGGTCTCACCAATGCCTTGTACAATTCTAACATTACATCCCAGTTTCTATACTCAATGCTTTGATTTATAAAGGCTAGCATACCAAAAGCTTTCTTTACCACCCTATCTATATGAGATTCAACCTTCAAGGAACTATGCACGGTTTTTCCAGATCCCTCTGTTCAACTGCATTCTTCAATTCCCTACCATTTACCATGTACGTCCTATTTTGATTTGTCCTGCCAAGGTGTAGCACCTCACATTTATCAGCATTAAACTCCATCTGCCATCTTTCAGCCCATTCTTCCAAATGGCCTAAATCACTCTGTAGACTTTGGAAATCCTCTTCATTATCCACAACACCCCCTATCTTGGTATCATCTGCATACTTACTAATTCAATTTACCACACCTTCGTCCAGATCATTGATGTACATGACAAACAACAAAGGACCCAACACAGATCCCTGAGGCACCCCACTAGTCACCTGCCTCCAACTCGACAAACAGCCATCCACCATTACCCTCTGGCGTCTCCCATTCAGCCACTGTTGAATCCATCTTGCTACTCCTGCATTTATACCCAACAGTTGAACCTTCTTAACCAACCTTCCATGAGGAACCTTGTCAAAGGTCTTACTAAAGTCCATATATACAACATCCACTGCTTTACCCTCATCAATTTCCCTAGTAACCTCTTCAAAAAATTCAAGAAGATAAGTCAAACATGACCTTCCAGGCACAAATCCATGTTGACTGTTCCTAATCAGACTCTGTTTATCCAGATGCTTATATATATTATCTCTAAGTATTTTTTCCATTAATTTGCCCACCACTGAAGTCAAACTAACGGGTCATTAATTGTTAGGTTTACTCTTAGAGCCCTTTTTAAACAATGGAACAACATGCGCAGTACGCCAATCCTCGGGGACTATTCCCGTTTCTAATGACATTTGAAATATTTCTGTCATAGCCCCGGCTATGTCAGTACTTCTTTTACTTTGAAACTCATAGTATCCATAGCTACTCTACTAGTTTCCCTTACTTCACATAATTTAATATCCTTCTCCTTGGTGAATACCGAAGAAAATAAATTGTTCAATATCTCCCCCATCTCTTTTGGCTCTGCAGATAGCTGTCCACTCTGTCTCTCCAATGGACCAATTTTATCCCTCGTTATCCTTTTGCTATTAATATAGCTGTAGAAACCCTTTGGATTTACTTTCACCTTACTTTCCAAAGCAACCTCATGTCTTCTTTTAGCTTTTCTAATTTCTTTCTTAAGATTCTTTTTACATTCCTTGTACTCCTCAAGCACCTCATTTACTTCATGCTGCCTATAATTATTGTAGATCTCCGTCTTTTTCCGAACAAGATGTCCAATTTCCCTTGAAAACCAGGGCTTTTTCCAATTTTTACTGTTTCCTTTCAACCGAACAGGAACATAACGATTCTGTACTCTTAAAATTTCCCCTTTAAATGTCCTCCATTTCTCTTCTACATCCTTCCCATAAAACAAAATGTCCCAGTTCACTCCTTTTAAATCATTTTGCATCTCATCAAAGTTAGCCTTTCTCCAATCAAAAATCTCAACCCTAGGTCCAGTTCTGACCCTCTCCATAATTATATTGAAACTAATGGTATTGTGATCACTGGACCCAAAGTGCCTTCAACACATACCTCCGCCACCTGTCCAGTCTCATTTCCTAATAGGAGGCCCAGCACTGCCCCTCCTCTAGTAGGTACCTCTATGTATTGCTGCAAAAAACTATCCGGCACACATTTTACAAACTCCAAACCATCCAGCCCATTTACAAAATGTGTTTCCCAGTCTATCTGTGGAAAGTTGAAATCTCCCACAATCACTACCTTGTGCTTACTACTAATATCTCCTATCTCCTTACATATTTGCTCTTCCAATTCTCGATCCCCATTTGGCGGTCTATAATACACCCATATAAGTGAATAAAAATTGAATAAAAATGTTGGATAATAATTACTGGTAGATAATGTTGGGTCATTCGGATTTAAGTTTCCATTGATGGTGCAATTTATCCATAAAATTGATGCCAGTGGATGCCATGATCAAAGATCGTTCTAAATGATTAAGATCTAATCTTTATCCCTCCTGAATACACATCTCAATTCAAAACTCCCAATGTCCAATTCTGCCATGATATACAAATAGCTCAATCAATGAATACTTAGGGATTTCTGAACTGTTCCCAATCCTACACCCAATCAATTCCCAATAAGGTTCATTTCAGTTTTGTTTATTGGCCCTTGTACCGAGGAACAATGAAAAGCTTTTGTTGCGTGTTATCCAGTCAGCAGAAAGGCTTCTTCTTCTTCTAGCGTATGGCATGCACAGCCTAAAGTTGTAGGACAACTTGTTCTATTTGATCTTATTTGATTGTGCACGCCAGGTTGATCGCATTCGTCGAAACAGGGCGGACCATGTGAAGGTTGCAATCTTCCACCCCAGCAGAAAGACAATACATGATTACAATCGAGCCATTTACCAGACAGGTAGACCAAATTATCTGGATCTAATTCCTATCCCACAAGTACTTTTATAGCACCTGGATGTGCTGATATTTCACACAACTGATTGAAATTAACATATACACTAGATTATATATAGTAAATGGTTGATAGGCAAATGATCAAATGAGTCTTTGAATGTGCGCTTTTGTGAACTATAAGGATGAATATGTTGCTGGACCATTTGATAAAGCACAGTTTATTGGAAAGTATTTCTGAATTTTCTTCCCTGCATTCATTACCTGACAGGAGAGAGCACTTCAATAGTCCTCACAATTGCTATTTACGAGGACTCATTATGATCCAATTCCATTACAAATATTGTCCCTAGAAGGAACTTAAATTTGGATCAAGTCTCTATGAAACCTTAGAAAACTGGACGATCCGAGCCAGCAAAATACCTTTAGCCTGCAGGCAAGGTAATGGGCTGTGCTGACATGGTTCAGTGGAAGTGCTGACATTGGACCTTACTTAACAATATTGGAGTATGCAAGAATAGGTCAGAGGTTGGTCATTCTGTGATTCATGATGCCTCCTCACAACTCAAAGCCTTTCCACCGATCGCCTTGATCTACAACCTAAACCACCAATGTATCATGGCTGCAGTATAGCTCAACTGCAAGATCCACTGCAGTTACTCACCAATGCATCTTTGGTGGTATCTCCCAATGCAATTGTTGACTAACTTATCATAGAATTGTGCAGCATGAAAACAGGCCAACCGGCCCAACTTGTCGACGCCGACCAGAGGGCACCCTACTCTATTAATCCCATCACCCAACAATTGGTCCCTAGCCCTATGCGCCTAAACAATTCAAGTACTCACCTGTAGTTTGTGATTCATTTCTGATTTTGGATAGCAGAAATTAGGTCTGATGTTGAAAATTTGACCCGGGTGAAAATATTTCAGTCTAACGGTCCACAGCCCGGGTCTCTTTCTTTTGTACTCTCCTAAAAATGCCTTCATGCATGTCATACTGCCAGGTTTCTTTTACTTCCTTCATGTCATATTAAAGTTTTAACAGGAAATGGATCCAAACACCACTCTTCCCATGACTTTGCCTACTCCAGGTGCAGACCTTGTTAAGGTGAATTGGAAAAGCACTACATAGTCCTGTAGGGATGCAGATTCAACACAATTGGTCACTCCCTCATCTCTTGTGGACTTCCCCGAGATCTCAGTAAGAGTCAAAAGTGTTTTATTGTCATATGTCCCAGATAGAACAATGAAATTCTTACTTGCTGCAGCACAACAGATTATGTAAACATAGTACACTGTAAACAGTATAATAAACGAGAGGGAAAAAAAGTTCAGTGTGTATATATACAGACACATACTCACAAGTACACACATATCTATCTATCTTCTATCCATATAACTATAAAATCGATCTTGGATGTGTGTGTGTGTGTGTGTATTTATTTATTTTCGTGTGATCACATGTACTCGAAGAAACGATGCGCTCACGGTAAAACTTTTACATATTCCGATAGATTTACCCCCTGGAGTCAAAAATCGGCTTACCTGGGAAATGTGTTCTTTATTTCTTGAGTTATTAATAAAAATGTTAACAAATCTGAAATGTCTTTGAAAATAAAACCGCGCGGCTTTGCCTGATGAGGTCACAATGGCTCTGCGCTGCGAGCTGGTGCGTGTGTGTGTGTGTGTGTTTGTGTGTGTGACCTTTTTCACACAGGGGTGGAAATGTATAGGGAATAAACTGCCAGAGAAGGCTGAGGTATACAATGCCATTTAAGGGTTATTTGGACAGGTCAATGGATAGGAAAAGTTTAGAGGGATATGGGTGAAAAACATGCAAATGGGACTACCATAGTACAAGGCAGGATTAGTTAATTTGCAGATGCCACTAAAGTGGATGGTTATCGAAGGTTACAGCAGGATCTTGATCAGTTGGGCAAATGGGCAGAGGAATGGTTAACGGAGTTTAATGCAGATAAGTGAGGTGTTGCATTTGAGATAGTCAAACCAGGGCAGGACCTTCACAGTAATTGGCAGGGCTTTGGGCAGTATTGTGGACAAGAGGGATCTAGGACTGCAGGTACATACTTCTTTGTAAATTGCATCGCAGGTAAATAGGGTGCTCAATGTGGCTTTTGGTACATTGGTCTTCATCATTCGGGTTAATGAACGTTACTATCTATCTCTGTCCTGCCCACTCCCGTCTTCAGAAATGTAGCCTGTCACGCTGAGTTATTCCAGCATTTTGTGTCTATAATGAATATAGAAGTTGGGATGTTATGTTACAGCTGTACAAGGCGCTGGTGAGGCTAGTTGGAGCAGCGTGTTCAGTTTTGGGCACCCTGCTGGAGAAAAGATGGTAAGCTGGAGAGATTTAAGGATGTTGCCAGGACTTGAGAGCCTGATAGGGGGTGGTTAGGCTGGCTAGGACTGTATTCCTGGAACATAGGAAGATGAGAGATAGGATCATGAAGGGAATAGATGGCATAGAGGCTCACACCCTTGATTCCTCTTCCAAGTCATTAATGTAGATAATACAGGAAGGATGTCATTAAGCTGGAAAATGTGCAGAGGTTTACAAGGATGTTGCCAGAACTCGAGCTATAGGGTTGAGCTACCTAGGACTTTATTCCTTGGAGCACAGGAAGCTGATGGTGATCTTATATATGTGAATAAATGGGGTGAAAGTATAGTATTTTACCCAGAGTGGGGGAATCAGGAACCAGGCGATGTAGGTTTAAGATGAGAGGTGAAAGATTTAATAGGAACCTGAGGGGCAACTTTTTCCAGAGGGTGGAGAGTGTATGGAATTAGCTCCAAGAGGTAGCTGAGGCAGAAACTATAAGATTTAAAAGACATTTGGACAGGTGCATGGATAGGAAAGGTTTAGAGATATGGGCCAAAGGGCCCGATTCTGTGCTATATCAGTGACCTGACAGAAATGTGTAATGCTACATAGAAGAAATTAACTATTTTAAAGGATAGTCAATTCTTTAAAGAAAGGTAGACTGAATAATGATTAGAGGGGTATGATAATATGCACAAAGGCTCTATGTACTAGTTTTACTAATGTGAAATCTATTACTTGAATGGGTGTAATCAAAATAATATTTATAGATAACTTGACACAGCTGTGTGGTAGTGATTTTATGAAAAGCAGTTGACTAATGTCACATTTTTCTCAATTATGAAAAAAATTAAATGGTGTTGGTGTCTGAAGGAATCCATTGCAGACTATACATGGCCTCTGAGGCTGGATGGTTTCTGGAAATAGCTCTCCGATGTATAGCCACTCCTGTTTCCCTGCATTGCTCAAATGTAATTTATGAAAGTGTTTTCAACTGTCCAACAGCACCATCTCCTGGAAGAATATTAGTGCACATACAATTCTTTCTATAAAAGGATGTGGGTGAATATATCCTCGACTGCAGCAGCATTCTCCCTTCATTCATTTTCCTGAAATAATTCAGAATCAACAGGGTGAACTGGATGGCACCTGTCTGTTACTTACCTTGAAGTTGCAATGAAATACTTACCCACTCAGGGAGACTCAAATTCAGCAAATCAACCCGTGATCGACACGCAGGGAATATAGTATGACCAGTGCTCGTCGATGTTACTTCATTTCACCCGTAATTTACATGGAACTCTTTTGGCATAGGTTGGGGAAAGGCCTCATTGTCCCTACCCTAAACTCCCTCACCATCACAAATCTGAAAGGACACAACTGAGTAAAGCCGCTGGGTTCTGTAAGTCTCAACAATTACAGCTTTGTTAAGCAAAATACCTCCTGACAAGGATTAGGTGGTGTTACTGTATATGGCTGGAAGCATAACGCTTGAAGCTAGAGCCAAAAGGTTACTCATGCATGATTGTACCCTCAGTAGGAACAGCTACAGCCTCCTCAGAGTTTGGCACAGATGAAGATATTTGTAGTATAAAAACTTGTGAATTTCACAAATCTTTACCAATTTTCTTTTACAGCCAATCAAGTACTTCAGTTTGGGAAACTGGTCAGCACCTCTAACACTTACGATGGAAGTGGGACTGTCACAATAGAAACCGACGAACCTCTGCTGTGGACAATGGGAATCAAGAGGCAACTTAAATGAAGTGTGCTCTTTAAAATGAAGCGGAATAGAACACAGAGCATCTTAAGGACGAAAAAAAGCTCATTGTACAAATCAAAACAAGTTTTATTGACTGAAGCACAAAATATAAAGTGTTCCTTGCTGTCCTCCCATCTTCGTTTTCCCAACACCATCGAGTCAGTTCTAACCACCACTGCAAAGAGATTCAAACATCTATTAATCAATATACATTGATTGAATGCCTTCCATGCAACTCCAGTCAGCATTCCACAGCAGGTTATCAAAGTATTTACATTTACCTCAAAGCCATGCATTGTTCTAATAAATTCTCCAGTTCTTCAGAACTGTCTATTGAATACCAACAAAAATGGGAACACAAGTTGTTTCACAGCTTCCCTCAAGTGGGGAACTTGTTCACTTGTTTTAAAAAACACTTATTGTGCAACTATCTTCAATATATTGTGGAATGCTATAATTTAAAGTATTGCTTTATAAAACAAAATCAAAACCGTTAAAGGTGACACGTGACTTGAGAATGGCATTGAAGAGAGGGTACTCAGTAACTAGCAACATTACTACTGGAGGTCACCTTCTTCAAACAACACAATTACATTGGAAATTAAAGCAAATCCTGGACTACAATTAGAATAATTATATCACAATTTTCTGATGAGATGTGCAAGTGCCAATAGAGTGGCAATGTCATGTACATTTTGTTTTTAAAACAGCCAATCCATGCCAGGTTGAAAAGCTTGTAAATTTTTGAAACAAGAAGAAAAATTATCTTTGTCTTTTATATTCCAGAAAATCAGCAATTTTATTCTGCAAAAGACACAATACGTATAGCGTTCACTATATTCTAAATCCTTAGCAGAGCTTGCCCTATTGCTCTAGTTGCACGTGGCTATTTTTGTAAAATTACACGCAACACATTCTCTAGCTAGACACACATTGCTGGAGTAACTCAGCTGCACAGACAGCATCTCTGGAGAGAAGGAATGGGTAACATTTCGGGTTGAGACCCTTCTTCAGACTCAATGTGTGACATTTTGGGTCGAGACCCTAACTTTCAGATATGTCACACTTATCTAAGTGATCCAAATCTCTTTGCTACTGGGCATCTTTGGCTTCTATTCCAATTGTTTGGTTTTAATTGGAGATCCAATAAAACCAATCCCCTTTGCTCATTCCACGGGGATCAACATCATTTGTCTTCACATAACATTTATAAGCACTTCATCTATCAAATGTTTACTTCTAATTCGGATCAGATTTTTAAAAAATTGTCACCAATTGAGAGTAATGTTCTGAACATTAAGCAAATGCGAATTGGAGACTAAAGTGCAGATGTTGGAAAACAAAGCAAAAACTGCTGGAAGAACTAATCAGCCTCAAAGCAAATTGCTTTGGCAAGTTACATTTATGTAACATGTTCATAAAGAAAGTGAAAATTGTCATACCTGCCATTATAATAGCAGCCAAATCTAAATCTGTTAAATATTCTCCCAAATCCACAGTCAATAACTATTTAATTGTACTTCAACATTTTCACAAGCACAACTTTGAAATGAAAATCTTCTCCAGCAATTGAATGTGTTTTGTAAGTGACCGATGCAATTTTTTTCAGTCGATAAACCACAATACTTACACAATAATGTTATTAATTGGGATGTGGATGAGCTTCACAAAGAATCCAATGAATCCCATGATGGCAAATCCAATAGCCGTTGCCATAGCAATCTTCTGAAATTCTGTAACAAGTTAACACACAGGAAACTATCAAACATTTGATTAATTTTTCCAAGCCATTGGGTAACTACAGAAAAGTGGTATTTTAGGAAGAGCAGTATTTATTGACAAATTAGGGCGGTAGCTAGGTTGATATACCAGAATAGGAAATGGATCGCTGGATGTGTGAACATTATTCACCCACAGCAGCAAGGGAATTTAAATCCAAAAATTGGAATTCAATAATGACGAAGAATTATGTTTTTTTTTAAATGACAATCAACACTTTAGGGAGAAAATACCGCTCTCCCTGTCCAGCCTGGACTATGTGCAACACACTAATGTAACCATCTCCAACCACCCTCCCAAATTCCCTTCGACCAAATCAGATCATTAATGTGCCTTTGGCGTTGAAATACCATAAAAACCTCTTTAGGCAAATTGCCAGTTAATTTGCAGGAAAAGATTGAACGGGGTCAAACGTATTCCTTGTATTACAATGATGTTACGTTTCCAAAACAGTTTTAAAACTTAAATTCTCAAACTAATTTTCCTCTCTTCAAATGACAGCTACAAATACCTTTAAAAACTGTAAATCAAGTCTACAGTATCTTCATTGCAGTATTAACCATGTGCACCAAATCGCTAACTTAATGCAAATAAAAAAAGATTTTAAAGTACCGTCAGATCTAAAAGCACGCAATCTTAAATTTCTGCTCAGCCCAGAGGTTTTCGCAATACTCAGCAGTATCAAGCAACCTTTATTAACTGTTTGGCAATTTGCTTGTCACAAGAATTATGTATTTTCACGCTATACATGATAGTACTTTTAAATATTCTATTAAAGAATGCAATTTTGAATGACACCTTGTTCTGTGTATTCATACATGCCACTCATGGGTATTTCCAACAAACAACAAATATTTCCCCCAGCAAGAAATCTGCAAATACATTTTCATCTGGAGTTTGCTTTCTGCCTCTCTATAACTATTCCAAATGGGGTGGAAGTTATATTAAGAACTGTTAAAATACTATGGTTCTGGAAACGTGGCCAGAGGCCTTTATCGAGACGCCACGGAGATCCCGGATCACCGCGTAGAAGCCGGGTCAGGGCCCAGCTGGGGCCTCGCGCGTCGGAGTCTGGCTGGGGCCCAGGTTGGTACCACGGAGGCATGAAGTGGGGCGTCGACAGCGGTGAAGCCTTGGGTCGATGGGGCCTCGTGGGTCGATGAGCATGGAGGACCACGGTGAGCGGGGAAGAACAATGGAGGACTGCCGTGAGGGTGGTGGAGGGAGAACTAAGGATAATGGGGACCCAGCGTAGGGGAACGTTACGAGGGGGATGGTGAGGGGGGACAAAAGGAGGAGCCGGTGTGCTTTGTAACTTTGTCAGTAACACAGATCTTGCAATCACATGAACATTTGATTGAACCATTGGTAATGATATTGAAAACATTGAATTAGCAACACCATTATTTAACAACATTAAAAAAAATAATGGCTCCAGGACCATAGTAATAGTATTTTTGAGCAATATTTAATGAAAAACAGACTAAATTTATGGACTGTAAATCCCCAAGGTCATAAAACCCTGCATCAGCCACAGGAAGGTCATGATAAAATAGGCCGGTCAGCTTAATTTTGTGAAGGAGAGATCTTGCCTGATGAACCTGTTGAAATTCTTAGAGGAAGTAAATAACAGGATAGGCAAAGTCAGAGGATGTTATTTACCTGGATTTTCAGAAGGCCTTTTATGTTGCCACATGTGAGGCTGCTATGGATGAGAGCCCATGGTATCAGAGGGAAGATGCTAGCATGGATAGCAGGTTGGCTGAATGGCAGAAGGCAAAGAATGGCAATAAAGGTGGCCTTTTCTGGTTGACTGCCAGTGACTAGCGGAGTTCCGCAGAAGTCGTGCCAGGGGCCACTACTCTTCACGTTGTATATTAATGATTAGGATGAAGGAATTGAAGGCTTTGTGGCCAAGTTTGCAGATGATACGAAGATAGGTAGAGAAAGCAGGGTCCCTGGTTTGAGACTGACTTTGGGAGCTCCAAGATGTGGGGGCTGCGATCGCCCCGATGCTTTAATCTTTACAAAATCACTGGTTCAGATATTATTTATGATAAGTGCCTTCAACAATTCTGAAACCCAGTTACACTTGACCTGGCAATGTGTGGCAAAGCCAGTTACACACCATATGCAATTAAGACTTTGACCGTGGGTCGTAGGAAGCAAAGATGACAAATCAGAAGTAAATACCAAATCCGTGTGACCAGACTCAGCTAGACCAATGGGCCGCAGCCAGCAGGGGGAAGCTGCCGACTAGACTTATTGGAATGCAGGAGGATAAAATGGGTTCAGGTAAGATTAGAGCAATGGGTACTTGACAGTCAATATAGACTGATTGTCCAGAGGGCTGGTGTCCATGCCCTATCCGTCCATGGTGTATCTTTCCTTGATGTTCCTCTCTAACAACCCAGATCATACTATTCCCCCCCACACATTTGGGGCAATTTACAGTGGCCAATTAACCAACCAGCCCATACAGCTTTGGAATGTGGAAGGAAACCAGAACACCTGGAGGAAACCCACATGGTCATAAGTTCTCCCAAAATGAATGAGTCTTTAAAACTCCTTACCTCAGAAAGCTTTGGAGGCTGAATTCTCAAATATATTCAAGGCAAAGATAGATTTCTTCAAGTAGTAGAATCATAGAGTTGGTGAAAAGTTACCCCTTAGTCACCACTTCTGTTAAATGAGTTTATCCATTCTTTCCACACTGCTGAAATATTCATGTTGACCACATCCTTTTAAATATCAACCTCTCCAAAGCAATGGGGTTACTCGAAAGGTGGTGGGGAGAATGTTATAACGTGCTCAAGCTAATTAGCAATGTATTCATCTTCAGCATAATCTCTTTGCTTTTATTCAGCAATTAGAGCAAAGCCTTTGTAAAGGGCCTGTCCCACCTACGAGTCCACAATCAGCTCCTTAGTTTTAGTCACATTCAAGAGGAGGCTGTTGTCCTGACCATAGTGCCAGGTCAGCCACCTCCTCCAGGTAGGCCTTCTCATCGTTATCTGAGATCAGGCCCACCACCACAGTGTCATCAGCAAACTTGATAATGGAGTTGGAGCTGAACCTGGCCACACAGTCATGTGTGTACAGGGAGTACAGTAGGGGGCTGAAGACGTAACCCTGGGGGGATCCTGTGTTCAGGATGAGGGGGTTGGAGGCATGTCTCCCCATCTTGACAACCTGGGGCCTGGCGGTGAGAAAGTCCAGGACCCAGGCACACAGGGGAGTGTTCAAACCCAGTTCAAGCAGCTTCTCAGCAAGTCTGGTGGGGACTATGGTGTTGAAAGCTCAACCGAAATCAATAAACAGCATCCTCACATAGGCCCCTTCTGGCTGTCAAGGTGAGAGAGAGTGGTGTGCAAAACCTGGAATCATCCGTGATGCAGGAAAAATGGTCCCAATGGTCCCCAAGTTCATAAAACGCTGCATCAACCACAGGAAGCTCATGGTAAAATAGGCCGGTCAGCTTAATTTTGTGAAGGAGAGATCTTGCCTGATGAACCTGTTGGAATTCTTAGAGGAAGTAAATAACAGGATAGGCAAAGTCGGAGGATGTTATTTACCTGGATTTTCAGAAGACCTTTTATGTTGCCACATGCGAGGCTGCTATGGATGAGAGCCCATGGTATCAGAGGGAAGATGCTAGCATGGATAGCAGGTTGGCTGAATGGCAGGCAAAGAGTGGCAATAAAGGCGGCCTTTTCTGGTTGGCTGCCAGTGACTAGCGGAGTTCCGCAGAAGTCGTGCCAGGGGCCACTACTCTTCACGTTGTATATTAATGATTTGGATGAGGGAATTGAAGGCTTTGTGGCCAAGTTTGCAGATGATACGAAGATAGGTAGTGTAGAGAAAGCAGGGTCCCTGGTTAGAGACCGACTTTGGGAGCTCCAAGATGTGGGGGCTGCGACCGCCCCGACACGGGGGCTGCGATCACCCCGATGCGGGTAGTAAGGAAGGCAAATGACCATAATTTCGAGAGGACGAGAATATAAAAACAGAGATGTAATGCTGAGGCTTTATAAGGCAATGATCAGGCCCCATTTGGAGTATTGTGAACCGTTTTGGGCCCCATATCATTGGAGAGGGTCAAGAGGAGTTTTACAAGAATGATCCCAGGGATGGTACACAAAATTGCTGGAGATACTCAGCGGGTGCAGCAGCATCTATGGAGCGAAGAAAATAGGCGACGTTTCGGGCCGAAACCCTTCTTCAGACTGATGGGGGGTGGGAGGGGAGAAGGAAGGGGATTGGGTTAACCTATGATGGGCGTTTGACAGCACTAGGACTGTACTCACGAGTTTGGAAGGATGAGGGGGAAACCTCATTGAAACTTACCAAATAGTGAAAGGCCTGGATAGTGGATGTGGAGAGGATGTTTCCACTACCTGGGAGAGTCTAGGACCAGAGGCCATTGCCTCATAATAAAAGGACGCACCTTTAGAAAGGAGATGGAGGAATTTCTTAAGTCAGAGCGTGGTGAATCTGTGGAATTCATTGCCACAAGTCTGTGGAGGCCAAGTCAAATGATATTTTGTAAGGTGGAGATTGATAGATTCTTGATTAGTACGGATGTTGGGTTATGGGGAGAAGGCAAGAGAATGGGGTTGGTAGGAAAAGATAGATCAACCATGATTGAATGGCAAAGTAGACGGAATGGCCTAATTCTGCTTCTATAACTTATGAGCTTAACAATTCCAGCTATTTTTCATCTTTCCACGTATAACTTGTCTCTCAAAAAGTGTACACATAGTCTCTTCAAAGACAAGGCAAATCGTCAGTGACATATAACGGAGAATCCAAAAACACAATCCTCAGACTCAGTCCCTCGTCACGTCAACCCCCAAAAAAATCTTCCCAATCTCCATAATTTCTTCCCATTTCTAAACAGCAGAAAATCTATAATTTCACACTGAAGGGTCCCTACCTGAAATGTCACCTATCCACGATCACCAGGGATGCGATTCGCTACCTGACCAAAGTGATACTCTAGCACTATGTCTCTTTCTTTTACTTCAAAACCCTTCTATGGCATACTAGGTTCCTTTGACAGGGTTTTCAGGGTTTACATTACACGATGAACATCTAAACCACCTATGAACGAAGAACCAGTGACAGACTGCGCCTTTAACCACCCCGATGACACCAACTAATAAGAATAATTGGAATCTCCCCACCACATGAACTTTTCCTTACACTTTGTCTTCAGATCAGAATAGGCATCTCAAAATAAAGCACAATAGTACTGTACCTTTCCTGTCTGGCTTTGTACATCTTTTCACAAGTCTGATCGAATCTTTCACAAATTGGCGACTGGGCTCCACAAATTGCATTACTTGATCCATTGTGTCCTGTTGGGCAAGCAAAAAGAAATGTGCCTTGATGCAGAATGCTTTAATCTTTACAAAATCACTGGTTCAGATATTATTTATGATAAGTGCCTTCAACAATTCCGAAACCCAGTTACACTTGACCTGGCAATGTGTGGCAAAGCCAGTTACACACCATATGCAATTAAGACTTTGACCGTGGGTCATAGGAAGCAAAGATGGCAAATCAGAAGTAAATACCAAATCCGTGTGACCAGACTCAGCTAGACCAATGGGCTGCAGCCAGCAGGGGGAAGCTGCCGACTAGACTTATTGGAATGCAGGAGGATAAAATGGGTTCGGGTAGGATTAGAGCAATGGGTACTTGACAGTCAATATAGACCGATTGGCCAGAGGGCTGGTGTCCATGCCCTATCCGTCCATGGTGTATCTTTCCTTGATGTTCCTCTCTAACAACCCAGATCATACCATTCCCCCCCACACATTTGGGGCAATTTACAGTGGCCAATTAACCAACTAGCCCATACAGCTTTGGAATGTGGAAGGAAACCAGAACACCTGGAGGAAACCCACATGGTCATAAGTTCTCCCAAAATGAATGAGTCTTTTAAACTCCTTGCCTCAGAAAGCTTTGGAGGCTGAATTCTCAAATATATTCAAGGCAAAGATAGATTTCTTCAAGTAGTAGAATCATAGAGTTGGTGAAAAGTTACCCCTTAGTCACCACTTCTGGTAAATGAGTTTATCCATTCTTTCCACACTGCTGAAATATTCATGTTGACCACATATTTTTTAAATATCAACCTCTCCAAAGCAATAGGGTTACTCGAAAGGTGGTGGGTAGAATGTTATAATGTGCTCAAGCTAATTAGCAATGTATTCTTCTCCAGCATACTCTTTGCTTTTATTCAGCAATTAGAGCAAAGCCTTTGTAAAGGGCCTGCCCCACCTACGCATCCACAATCAGCTCCTTAGTTTTAGTCACATTCAAGAGGAGGCTGTTGTCCTAACCAGAGTGCCAGGTCAGCCACCTCCTCCAGGTAGGCCTTCTCATCGTTATCTGAGATCAGGCCCACCACCACAGTGTCATCAGCAAACTTGATAATGGAGTTGGAGCTGAACCTGGCCACACAGTCATGTGTGTACAGGGAGTACAGTAGGGGGCTGAGGATGTAACCCTGGGAGGATCCTGTGTTCAGGATGAGGGGGTTGGAGGCATGTCTCCCCATCTTGACAACCTGGGGCCTGGCGGTGAGAAAGTTCAGGACCCAGGCACACAGAGGATTGTTCAAACCCAGTTCCAGCAGCTTCTCAGCAAGTCTGTTGGGGACTATGGTGTTGAAAGCTGAACTGAAATCAATGAACAGCATCCTCACATAGCCCCCCTTCTGGCTGTCAAGGTGAGAGTGGTGTGCAAAACCCGGAATCATCCGTGAATCTTTTTGGACGGTATGCGAACTGCAGCGGGTCCATGGTGCGAGGGAGGAAGGCACAAATGTAGTATTTGATCAGCCTCTCGAAGCATTTCATGACCACGAGGTGAGGGCCACCGTTCGGTAGTCATTCAAGCAGGCTGGAGAGGCATTCTTAGGCACTAGTACAATGGTGGATCTCTTGAAGCAGGCAGGGACCACAGACTTGGCATGGGAGAGGTGGAATATTGTGGTGAACATTGTACCATGGCACTAATCCCCAATTTGTCCGTGACATTGCCAGCTGCTTTGGGGATGCCTCCTGCACCCATGTAGAACCCACCAATATCATCAACTTCATCACCAAGCCCTCAAATTCACTTTGGCCACCTCTTATAACTCTCCCCTTGATCCACCTCAAGTGTTAGACTATGCAGTCATCTGCTACAAACCCACCAACCCCATCTTTTCAAACCCTTTCTCCTGCAAGGATGCCATCCTTTTTTCATAACTCTTCCATTTCTATGGCAACTACCCTCAAGATCAGACATTCCACTCTGGCACCTGAGATATGGTTTCTCCCACCCCAGTTACGGAGGGCACACTTACCCAAGTCACCACTGATCCCAGCATTTCTGCTCACACCCACTACCCTTTCTCCCAGTCAGAATATGTTTCCCTGGCCCTCACCTTCCACCCCATCAGCCTCCACATCATTCTCTGACATTTCCACCACTTTCATTGGTTCTGGCACATTTCCCCATCTCCATTACCGTATGCCTTCCACAACTTCAGGTTCACTCATCCCTCCACCCTTCCTTCCCTGTTCCTCCACCCTCTCTCGCCATTCCTCCTTCCCCATCAGGAATTCCCCAGGCCCTCCCATTCCTCCCAAAACAGAGACCCAGCCTCCTCCACCGCCCTCTTCCCCATCTCCCCTTCCCTTCCCCCAACTTTACCCACAACCTCAGAAGTGCCTCCCTCCCCTTCAAACTCCTTCCATATCAAAACCCAGAGACCCCCCCTCCTCCACCCCCCCCGCCAGTACCCCTCCCTGTCCCCTCACCCACCCAGTACCACTCGCTTCCCTTCCCCCCACACCAGCACCCACCCTTCCCCCCTCTCCCCCCCGAAGTACCTCTCCCTCCCCTTCTCAAACTCCTTATCCTATCATCCCCAAATTCCCTGTCCCCTCACCCCCCAGTCCTCCCTCGCTCCCTCCCCCCCCGCCAGTACCACCCTTCCCCATGTCCCCTCCAGTACCTCTCTCTCCCTCTCTCTCTCCCGGCCAGTACCTACCTCTCTCTCTCTCTCTATCCCGTATCCTCTCGCTCCCCTCTATCCTCTCTCCCCCCGCCAGTACCCACTATCCCCCCTCTATCTCCTCCCTCTATCCCTCTATCCTCGCCCTCTATCCTCTCTCTCTATCCGCTCTACCTCTCTCTATCGTCTCTCTCCGCCAGTCCCTACCTCTCTCTATCCCCTCTATCCTCCCTCTCTCTCTCTATCCTCTCTCTATCCCCTCTATCCTCTCTCTCTGTCCTCTCTACTCCCTGTCTTTCCCCTCTCTCCCCTCTATCCCCTCTATCCCCTCTATCGCCTCTCCCCTCTATCCCCTCTATCCTCTCCCTCTCCCCTCTCCCTCTCTCTATCCCCCCCTCTCTCTCTCTCTATCCCCTCTATCCTCTCTATATCTCTCTCTCTCTCTGTCTATCCCCTCTACCCTCTCTCTATCCCCTCTCCCTCTCTCTCTATCCCCTCTATCCTCTCTCTCTATCCCCTCTACCTCTCTCTCTCCCCCTCTCCCTCTCTCTCTATCCCCTCTATCCCCTCTATCCTCTCTCTCCCCGCCAGTACCTACCTACCGCTTTCTCTGCGTCTCTTCTCTCCGATAAAGATGTCGCTGTTTTTCAGCCGCTGACGTTGCACTGAGAGAGGACTCTATCTGCGCATGCGCGACATGACGAGGGCGGAAATAACGTCAGGCGCTCCTTACACGTGATGACGTGCACGGCGCTGTCAATCGTACGTCATCGCCCCGCCCCTTGCGCGGTCTCCACCCGGAAGCAACGTCACCCATTGCCTCGCCCCGGTGACGCTGCCGGCGCCGCTGAGCAGCGCGTGTCCACCACCGGGCAACGTTCCAATCCGCTGCGGGCTCCACTGCATTCCGCAAATACATTAAACCATTTACATGGTAGGAAATAAATAACCATGTAACACAAAGCGTTTTACTGCACTGTGTGTGTGAGCAGCGTTTCGACCCAAACATCACCTATTTTTGTGTAAGAAGATAGATCAACGCAAAAAACTGGAGCAACAGCGGGACAGGCAGCATCTCTGCATCTGAAGAAGGGTCTCGACCCAAAACGTCTCCAGAAATACTGCCGGTCCCGCTGAGTTACTCCAGCACTTTGTTTTTCTGTAAACCAACAACTGCAGTATTTCCTAAAATTTACTTGGTCGCTTACAATAAATGGAGTTTGATAATAATAAAGTTCAGAGGTTCTATTTAATCAACGAATATTTAGCATTTGCAATATGATGCTCATTGTACAGAGCCCTAGTGAGACCACACCTGGAGTATTGTATGCAGTTTTGGTCCCCCAATTTGAGGAAGAACATTCTTGCTATTGAGGGAGTGCAGCGTAGGTTTACAAGGTTAATTCCCGGGATGGCGGGACTGTCATATGCTGAGAGAATGGAGCAGCTGGGCTTGTACACTCTGGAGTTTTGAAGGATGAGAGGATATCTCATTGAAACATATAAAATTGTTAAGGGTTTGGACACGCTAGAGGCAGGAAACATGTTCCCGATGTTGGGGGACTCCAGAACCAGGGGCCACAGTTTAAGAATAAGGAGTAAGCCATTTAGAACGGAGACGAGGAAACACTTTTTCTCATAGAGAGTAGTGAGTCTGTAGAATTCTCTGCCTCAGAGGCAGGCGTTGGAGGCAGGTTCTCTGGATGCTTTCAAGAGGGAGCTAGATAGGGCTCTTGAAAATAACGGAGTCAGGTATATGGGGAGAAGGCAGGAACGGGGTACTGATTGGGGATGATCAGCCATGATCACAATGAATGGCGATGCCACTCACAGAGAGCATCCAGATCCTTCTGTATGAACAAGCTGTCTTCTGGTGTTTTAATCTCTATAAATTATGGCATCATCTGCGAAGAGTCAAACTCTGGACAAAACTGCATTTGGAATGTCATTGATATGCATTAGGAAGAGCAATGGACCCATGACAGTCCCCTATGGTACACCTGATGTCACAGAAGTTTCAATAGACATATCTCCCTCCAAGAGAACTTGCTGGTGTCTCCTTGTCAAAAAGATCTCAATCCATTTTAAGAGGTTGCCGACTATTCCTACCCGGTTGAGCTTGTACAGGAGCCACTTGTGGGGAACCTTATTAAAAGCTTTACTGAAGTAATATAATCAGTCTGAAGAAGGGTTTCGGCCCGAAACGTTGCCTATTTCCTTCGCTCCATAGATGCTGCTGCACCCGCTGAGTTTCTCCAGCTTTTTTGTGTACCTTCGATTTTCCAGCATCTGCAGTTCCTTCTTAAACACATCTAATATAATCAGGTCAACCTGACCCGTGTTATCGAGTGACCTGGCTAGATCATCGATGAGTCCTGCCAGTTGGGTTTCACATGATGGACCCTGTCTAAAGCCATGTTGGTGGTTTGTTAGTACCTTGTGCAAGTCAATATGGTCCATAATATGTCGGTGGATTATATTATATTCCGTTATTTTTATGGACTCTCAGGTGGCTTATGTCCAATCCTGAGAAATGTTGTGCTGCTCACAGAACGAAGACGCCTGTGCGTGTGTTTATTTAACGTGTACTTGATGTTGCACTCCAAGAAGCACATGGTCCTTCACAAATCAATCAACTAATTCCAATGGCAAGGGAACCAAAACAATTGGAGCCGATAGATTTGTTGCAGCCTTCATCCGCCTTCACAGCCATTGAGTTCAAGATAGCTTTGTCTGTCTGGTCTTGTAGGTTGGATCGTTCTTAGTCTGGACCCTCATCCTCGACCTTACCACCATGGGTGGCCCTACGAGAAGCTGGTGCTTCTGACGGCATTGCTCTCGGAATCATGGGGGCATGCAAACCTCTTCACCACGACAAGGTAAACGATCCGAAGAGGTGTTATTAGTAACCTCTCAACGGTATAGATATAGTAAAGAGCCACAGTCTTTTTTCCCAGGTTAGCCAAGTCCAAAATCTAGAGAGCATATGCGTACAGTGAGAGAGGAAAGACCTGAGGAGCAACTTTTTCACACAAGGGTGGTGGGTGTACGGAATGAGCTGCCAAAGGAAATGGTAGAGGCATGTACTATAACAGTATTTCAATATCACTTTGACAGTACATGCACAGCATCTTTCAGGATATCATCATGGACTCTTACTGTTGGGGTGACAGAATTGCACTGTGGGAGAAGATTGGGAGAGTTACTTTATTTTACAGATGTTTAGTCTGTGTTCTATTCTCTTGTGTACTTCAATAGGGCTTGGAGCCCGGTCTTCACTTTTGCAGAGATTCAATCTTTGCACCACACAATTTGATGACAGCAGTCAGGGTGCATTTAGACTGGAGCAGAAGTGACAAATGTTTCTATTCATTCTGTAGATTAGCTTTATTCCAGTGGGGATTTTGTTGGAGGTGAGATCAAATTGCATAGTGAGGAGGATTTGGAAGAGGTTTGCAGCAATAACATAGTTGTGCATGGCCCGAGCCTGCTCTGAGATTGAGTGAAGCCATTGGTTTAAATTAGGGCTTGCATGACATCCTGTGGCTGGGAGAGAATGGAGAAGAGCTTAACATCTGTTGTCGGAAAGTTACTACAGAGTATTCTGGGATAGGATATACATGCATTTAGACTGACAAGTACTGATTAGGGATAGTCAGCATGGTTTTGTACTTGGGAGGTCGCATTTCTGGAGGATCGGATGGGAATGATGGGAAAAAGAATGCTATGAAGAAGAGTCCCAACCTGAAACATCACCCATCCTTTTCCTCCAGAAATGCTGCCTGACCCGCTGAGTTACTTCAGCACTTTGTGTCTCTCTCCAATATCTCTGACTTGACAAAGAGTTTGAAAAAGGTGGCATACAGTGGTTGCTGGTGCTGTCTACACTTTCTAAGAGTTGTCAGGCAGTGAAGGTCATGCCCATTGATTGTCTAGAATACATACCGTGGCAGTAGCTCTATGCCTACAGTGAGGAGACTGTTGAGAAGGAGCTTTCCCAGTGGCAGGTCATTGGGGGACCTCTCTATAGTTATCACAATCAATTTGTTTGCTTTAAGAGTAGCTTTGGGCATTTTCATTTAGTTTAAAGATACAGCATGGAAACAGGCCATCTGGCCCTACAAATCACCATCAATCACAGTTCACACTAGTTCCATGTTATCCCACTTCCGCATCCACTCCCCACACACACAATTTTGCAGAAGCCAATTAACCTAGAAACCGCTGCGTGTTTGGGATGTGGGAGGCAACCAGAGCACCTAGAGAAAACCCAGAAGGTCACAAAGAGAACATAAAAACTCCTCTCAGACCGCGTCGGACCAGTGTTCCTGGCGCTTTGAAACAGCAGCACTACCAGTTGTGCTACTGTAATACTCTTAATTTCTTGTTACAGTTACAAGATTTCTTAGATCCCTCGACATGCCTTCCTTTTCATAGATGCGGGAGATAAGGAAGTGATCTGTCCAGCAGTTGTTCACATTCATGATGCCAACATCCTTGGCAATCCTTCACTGGGATTATGATACAATCTAGTAGGTGTCAATGCTTAGATCAGGTTATGTTGTTTTGAGGTCTTGTGCAAAGGCAACATTTTAAACTTGGAATCTGTACTTAGAAACATAGAAAATAGGTGCAGGAGGAGGTCATTTGGCCCTTCAAGCCAGCACCGCCATTGATTGTGATCATGGCTGATCATCCGCAAACAGTAATCCGTGCCTGCCTTTACCCCATATCCCTTGATTCCGGTGGGCTCTAAAGCGCTATCAAACTCTCTTCTAAATTCTTCCAGTGATTTGGCCTCTACTGCCTTCTGTAGCAGAATTCCACAAATTCTGGGTGAATTTTTGTTTTCTCATCTCAGTTTTAAATGACCTCCCCTTTATCTGTGCCCCCTGGTTCTGGACTCCCCCAACATTGGGACCATTTGTCCTGCATCTAGCTTGTCCAGTCCTTTTATAATTTTATATATTTCTATTTATATCTATATCGATATTACTAAAAGTCTGATCTTGACCACTTCCTGTTGTTCTGTATATTGATTTAAGAAACAATGCTGCCATTTACGGCTGTGAATTTTGGCCATCTTACTCAGAGTCCCCCTTCGCTGCGCAGGACAAGAGGATTTTTCCCATCATTTAAAAATAAAAGAGTTATTAGTGTTTAGAAAATGTTGAGATTCTCTCTCCGGAATGCCATGCCCCTTCCGGAGGGACTATAAAACCCGGAAGTGTTGAGTGCCTCAGTCAGTCTCTGCATGATGGGGGAACGAGAGGGTCACGTCTGTCAGTCTGAGCTGTGAATAACACTGAACACATTTCTACTAAATATTGAGTGGTTTTACTGACCTGTCAGTGCCCTTAATGTGGTTTGAAAATATAGTTTGGAAATGCTAAAGCTGTGTTGCCTTTGGTTTGGTAATGCTAAAGCTGTGTTGCCTTTGGTTTGGAAATGCTAAAGCTGTGTTGCCTTTGGTTTGGAAATGCTAAAGCTGTGTTACCTTTGGTTTGGAAATGCTAAAGCTGTGTTGACTTTGCTTTTGAATGCTAAAGCTATGTTGCCTTTGGTTTGGAAATGCTAAAGTTGTGTTGCCTTTGGTTTGGAAAGTTGTGTTGCCTTTGGTTTGGAAATGCTAAAGCTGTGTTGCCTTTGGTTTGGAAATGCTAAAGCTGTGTGCCTAATTAAAGTTGCCTTGCCTAATTAAAGTTGCCTTGCCTAATTAAAGTTGCCTTGCCAAATTATAGTTGCTTTGCCTAATTAAAGTTGCCTTGACCAATTAAAGTTGCCTTGACTAATTAAAGTTGCCTTGCCTAATAGCTGCCTTGCCTAATTAAAGTTGCCTTGCCTAATAAAAGTTGCCTTGCCTTCTATATAATTAAAAGTCTAATCTTGACCACATATGAATTTATATATTACTAAAACTCTCATCTTGTTTGTTTTTATGCATGTGTGTATATGTGATCCTGAAACTATGCCAAAATGGTACACGATAGCTCTACAATTCTTTGGCCCGCTTTACTCACCATTGGTCTGCGGTGTGCTGTGGCAAGTTTCGTTCAGATTGATGGTATATTTTACAAGTTATTCACTTTTTAAGCTTTACAAAAACCATTAACAAAACTCACTTCCACTTGCACTGCCCTTTAGCAGGTGAGGAGTGAGGGAGCAAGGGGATAGAGGGAGATGAGAGGAAAGTGGGGGAGGTGGGAGTGAGTGTGGGGGAGAATTGAGGGATAGGAGGAGGAGGAGGAGGTAGGGAGTCTGGGATAGAGGGAGAGGAGGGCAGTGGGAATGGTGAGTGGGATATGGGTGGGGGAGCAGGGGGATATAGGGAGAGGAGGGAAGTAGGGAGGGGAGGTAGGGAGTGGTAGGCAGAGAGAGAGGAGGGCAGTGGGGGAGGTGAGGAGGGAGAGTAGGGGAGTGGGATAGGGGGGAGATGAGGAGTGGGGGAGCAGGGAGATAGAGAGTAGGGGAAAGGAGATGGAGGAAGAGATGAAGGATGGAGTGGGGTGGGCAGGAAAGGGGAAAGAAGTGGGAGGGTGACGAGGAGGGGGAGGGAGTGCTGGGAATGAGGGGAATGGAGGAAGATAGGGGCAGGAAGAGGGATGGCAAAGCGCAGTTAGGGTTGCCGTCACAACGGGGATCTCTGGCACCACAACAGAAACCCGTCAGCTGCGTCTGCACAGTTGGGGATGTGGTGGAATATTGTGATGGGGGAATGGGGCCCAACAGGTCCCACTTGGTCTAGTACACTACTAAAACTCAAAAATCACTTCCACTTGCACTACCCGTTAGCGGCGTATGACGTCACAATGGGATCCCGATATTCATTTACATAAAAAATTGCGATTTTTAAAAAAACTCAGTTTTAATCAAATTCATGGGGGGAGGTTCCCATTGCAAAAAAAACACGTGATTTTCATTGAGTGGGGGTGTTGGGATAGGGGAGCTGTTTCATTTACAAAAACGGGTCCCGTGTTTCTATCCGAAATTCCAGTGAATACAAGCCCAGTCTTTCCAATCTTTCCCCATGTGACAGTCGTTCCATCGCGGGGTTTAACCTCATGAACCTACGCTGCACTGCCTCAATAGCAAGGATGTCCTTCCTCAAATTATAAGACCAAAACTGCACACAATACTCCAGATGTGGCCTCACCAGGGCCCTGTACAAATGCAGAAGTACCTCTTTACACCTGTACTCAAATCCTATCGTTATGAAGGCCAACATGCCATCAGCTTTCTTCACTGCTTGCTGTACCTACATGTTTACTTTCAGTGACAGGTGTATAAGGACATCCAGGTCTCGTTGCATTTCCCTTTTTCCTAATCTGACACCATTGAGATTATAATCTGCCTCCTTGTTCTTGCCACCAAAGTCGATAACCTCACATTTATCTACATTATACTGCCTCTGCCACGCATTTGTCCACTCACTCAACCTGTCCAAGTCACCCTACAACCTTCTCGCATCCTCTTCGCAGTTCATACTGCCACCCAGCTTTGTGTCATCTGCAGATTTGCTAGTGTTACTTTTAATCCCATCATGTAAATCATTAATATACATTGTAAATAGCTGCGACCCCTGCACCGAGCCTTGCGGCACTCCACTCGCCACTGACTGTCATTCTGACAGGAACCCGTTTATTCCAACACTTTGTTTCCTGTCTGCCAACCAATTCTCTATCCATGTCAATACCCTACCCTCAATACCATTTTGCCCACTAATCACCTGTTTGGGACCTTATTATTTTACTTGTCACATCCTCAAAGAATTCCAGAAGATTAGTCAAGCAGGATTTCCCCTTTATATATCCATGCTGACTTGAACCAATCCTTTTACTGCTATCCAAATGTGCCGTTATTACTTCTTTAATAATTGACTCCAGCATCTTCCCCACCACCGATGTCAGGCTAACTGGTCTATAATTCCCCGTTTTCTCTCTCGCTGCTTTCTTGAAAAGTGGGATAACGTTAGCTACCCTCAAATCCACAAGAACTGATCCTGAATCTATAGAACATTGGAAAATAATCATTAATGAGTCCACGATTTCTAGAGCCACCTCCTTGAGTACCCTGGGATGCAGACCATCAGGACCTGGGGATTTATCAGCTTTCAGTCCCATCAGTCTACCCAATATTATTTCTCGCCTAATGCAAATTTCTTTAAGTTCCTCTGTCTCCCCAGATCCTCTGTCCTCTAGTACGTCTGGGAGATTGTTTGTGTCATCCTTAATGAAGACAGAACCAAAGTATCTGTTCAACTCTTCACACATTTCCTTGTTCCCCATAATAATTTCACCTGTTTCTGCCTTCAAGGGACTCACATTTGGCTTTACTAATCTTTTTCTCTTAACATACCTAAAGAAGCTTTTACTATCCTTCTTTATATTCTTGGCCAGATTACCCTCGTACTTCATCTTTTTGCCCCTTATTGCCCTTTTTGTTACATTGTTGTCCTTTGAAAGTTTCCCAATCCTCTTCTTTTGCTTTTATTCCATCACTAACTTCTCTTGTCAGCCATGGTTGCCTCTTACTCCCCTTAGAATCTTTCTTCCTCTTTGGAATGAAATGATCCTGCATCTTCTGGATTATGCCCAGAAATTCCTGCCATTGCTTTTCCACCATCATTCCTGCTCGGATCCTTTTCCAGTCGACCTTGGCCAGCTCCTTTCTCATGCCTTCATAGTCCCCTTTGTTCAACTGCAACAATGATACTTCTGATTTAACCTTCTCCCTCACAAATTGCAGTTTAAAACATCATATTATGGTCACTACCTCCTAGGGTTCATTTACCTTGAGTTCCCTTACTAAATCTGGTTCATTAGACAACACTAAATCCAGAATTGCCTTATCTCTGGTAGGCTCCAGTACAAGCTGCTTCTTGGAGAAGGGATTTACATTTTTTTAACCTTCATGTCAGTGAGAAAATTGAGGAGATAATCATGAAGCAAATGGAATAGGGACGTTTGCCAAGCGCATACAAATATTAATGGCTCTGCTACACTTCTCTCATTGGAAAAAAAGCAAGCTGTCGCCAATGCCTTTCTAAATGATGATGGTGTGTTGCATGATTCATTGGATATCAGTCCATTGTGAGGGAGTATTATTTTAAACTAAAATCAATTGTCTTTTCTTTTTCAATTCTCACAGTTTCATCTCGCAGTTATCAGTTATCTGTTCTATATCAAATATTTTAATCATGCAACTCCCGGGGCACTATTCAGTTTCAAAGTGGGCACCAATTCTAAACGTTAATGAATATTAATGTGAATGAGGTCTCAAAAAGGAAAATTATAGAACACTTGGAAAATATTAATCAGCATTCTAGAAATAAAAAAATCTATTTCATACCACCTCAAATGCAATCAAGGGATAAAGGAATCATAAACTCATTTTGGGGGTGATTTATCCCTAAGAATCTATGCAGCCTATATTTCTCATAAAGCCCATTCTATTCTCTGACTGAAATTCAATTTAAGTCAAGAGAGCAGGTTTTAAAACATTAAACTGAACTTTTATTAATGTATCTTAAAAATAAGAAAAATACATTTCATAGTTGACCTATAGTAAAAAGAATTACTAAATCTATGGGCCAATAAAATTGATGTAAAAATACTTTTATTAAAGAGGGAAAAGAGAATCTGTCCCCTCTTGGATAGCTGGAATGATTATTAAAACTACATTTGGGGAAATATTGATCTGGCTGTGGCCAGTTCATTTATATTTCCATTTTATTAAACTGAAAATTTTCTTTTAGGAAATTTCTGATATTTTCACGTAAAAGCAAACCCTCCGAGGAAGTCTACTACGTGCACAATCCATCTAAAAATTGTCAACCAGCATTTCAAAACAATGAACTGAATCTCAATAGCCAGTGCTGAGTTTCCGAATTACATGATCAATGCCAGTAAGATTGGGACTTACGCATAATCACCTTCAAATACAGAAGTCTACCGACAGAATTGCTGCACTATTGATTCCTCATGAAGACGCCTTGTGGAGCCCAGTCTTATTGAGATCCCACTGGTCGTACACTGGGGAATCGCCTCTTTGATCCTACACCAAGTCAGACCACTCACAAAATTCAATACTTCACCGATTTCAGTGGCGGTCAATGGGCTGCAGCTTAGGAGGCAAAGAAAGTGAGTTACATTTGTTCAATTAGTTCAATTTGGTGCTATCAATTACCCATTCATTTCAATTCTTCACTTTTTAGTTACATTTATGATTTTTGAATTATTTACTTCAAATTTTAATGTTTTTAAAATGGAAGTCAGACATTAAAACAATGAGCAACTATCACACAGCTTTTAGAGCAGGCTGTCAAAGTTGTCAAGACCTCTTGGGAGTGCAACCTCCTTACAGTGCCATTGTAGATGACCCAGACCATACTGTTTGGGATACAGGAAGCCTCAGGCCAGCTCAATTACCCCCCCCCCCCCCCCCCCCCCCCCCCCCTCCCTGGTTCAGGCCAATTAGGTACGGTGTAGTGGGACCCAGGCAGCGGTCCTCAGATCGAGGGGGGGGGGGGGTGGGAGGGGGTTGGGAGGGGCAGAGGGGAGGGGGAAGGAGGGAGGGAAAGTGGAGGAGGGGTGGTGGAGGAAGGGGAAGGAGGAGGAGGTTGCATCTGTCAATTGTTGACAATTTGAACATTGCAGCTTTTAGGCCTATGTTGAATAATACCAGACTGGACTCTCAAACCTCACCAGCAAATACATAGCAGCAACACCAAAGAGACATACAGAACTGCATTTTTCAGATTTATGACAAATATTATCATTTGATTTAAAATAACAATTCAAGCTCAATAACGATTTAAGAGTACAGTGCAAAAAAAAAAGGTTATTGAAGGCTCTCATTGTAAACCAAATTCTGAGTCAACCACAGGGTTACTTTGCCACAAAACTCAAAACACTGTCAGGCAAACAATCAAATAAATTAGGAATCAGGTAAGCGATTACTTCCATATTTAGTGTTTTACTAGACTAAGTGGGACCCGTTGGGTGAGGGAGGGGGTGTGTGTGGGGAAACATAGAAACATAGAAAATAGGTGCAGTAGTAGGCCATTCGGCCCTTCGAGCCTGCACCGCCATTCAATATGATCATGGCTGATCATCCAACTCAGTATCCTGCACCTGCCTTCTCTCCATACCCCCTGATCCCTTTAGCCACAAGGGCCACATCTAACTCCCTCTTAAATATAGCCGATGAACTGGCCTCAACTACCCTCTGCGGGAGAGAGTTCCAGAGATTCACCACTCTCTGTGTGAAAAAAGTTCTTCTCATCTCGGTTTTAAAAGATTTCCCCCTTATCCTTAAATTGTGACCCCGTGTTCTGGATTTCCCCAGAATCGGGAACAATCTTCCTGCATCTAGCCTGTCCAACCCCTTAAGAGTTTTGTATGTTTCTATACGATCCCCCCTCAATCTTCTAAATTCTAGTGAGTACAAGCCGAGTCTATCCAGTCTTTCTTCATATGAAAGTCCTGACATCCCAGGAATCAGTCTGGTGAACCTTCTCTGTACGGTTGCCAGAAGGGGTGTCGCCATCCCGGCGAATAACAGACCAATATCTTTTGTAATATTTCATCGATCGGAACAAAACTTGGTGGTTTGGAGCAGAGGAGAACGGTGAGTACGGTGGCGATAAATCCTAGTGATATAGGGTACCGTTTTTGCTCAAATCTAAAAACAACGCAAACTGGAAGAGGACAGGATGAGAATTTTAGTGATAGGATCGATAGAAGATAGAATAAGAAGATAGATAGAAGATAGAATATAGATAGAAGAAGAAGAAGAAAATATAGACGATAGACAGAAGATATATTTTACAGAATCACAACCCCATTATATCAATATGTGACAATAATGCTCAGGAAAATGCCCACAACTGCTCAGCCCTTGTCATATAAGTGCTCCACCTTCACAACACAATTAATACACTCTGTTCCAAAAGACTCAACGTGGCCCACAGGAGGCAAAAGAAAATTGATTGTTTTGGGAAAAAGCCCTGGAAATGTTCTTCTTTTGCCATTTGAATTTGTCCAGTAGACTGGGCAGGTCTGACTTACAGTCCTTGCCTTTTATGTAAGATTATCTCCACTCTAACCAATAGACAATAGGTGCAGGAATAGGCCATTTGGCCCTTTGAACCAGCACCGCCATTCAATGTGATCATGGCTGATCATCCCCAATCAGTACCCCGTTCCTGCCTTCCCCCCATATCCCCTGACTCCGCTATTTTTAAGAGCCCTATGTAGCACTCTCTTGAAAGCATCCAGAGAACCTGCCTCCACCTCCCTCTGAGGCAGAGAATTCCACACTCACCACTCTCTGTGAGAAAAAGTGTTTCCTCGTCTCTGTTCTAAATGGCTTACTCCTTATTCTTAAACTGTGGCCCCTCGTTCTGGACTCCCCCAACATCGGGAACATGTTTCCTGCCTCTAGCGTGTCCAAGCCCTTAACAATCTTATATGTTTCAATGAGATACCCTCTCATCCTTCTAAACTCCAGAGTGTACAAGCCCAGCTGCTCCATTCTCTCAGCATATGACAGTCCCACCATCCCAGGAATTAACCTTGTAAACCTACGCTGCACTGCCTCAATAGCAAGAATGTCCTTCCTCAAATTAGTGGACCAAAACTGCACGCAACTGGTCTCACTAGGGCTCTGCACAACTGCAGAAGGACCTCTTTGCTCCTATATTCAATTCCTCTTGTTATAAAGGTCTACATGCCATGAAGGATAGTTCCAGTGACCTCATAGGACCACCCAGGACCTCATGTCGTCCATGCTGCAAGTTTGAGTCGAGGGCAAATCCATCTAAATTCGCAGATTATGTTGCGGCAGTGGGACCTTAACGTTTAGAGGAATAGTTTCTTGTTTTTTGTACTAAATTATATGTATGCACTGCTCCCATCCTGCGTTTGGACTGTTCGACCTGCTGCCCTCTGGAAGGCGCTATAGGTGCATCAAATCCAGGACAAATAGACTCAGAAATAGTTGCTTTCCGAAAATTATAACTACTCTTAATTCAAATTCACACATGCACTGACTTCACAGCCCAACACCCGGACTTCCATCTGTATAGTGCTGCAGAATTGTGCACCTATCCCCCCCCCCCTTCTCCCTTCTGTTTTTTGTTTTTCTGTTTCTTGTTTTTTGTACTAAATTATATGTATGCACTGAGTACGAGCAGCTTTCAATTTCACTGTACATGTATAGTGACAATAAATGGCATATATATATAATAAGATAAATCATCGAAACTGAGGCTAATACTCCTCAGAGACGTGTACTCGTACCCAAGCTCCTAGCTTGCTGCATACCCAGTGGATATGACTGTTGAACCACATGCTGGAACATGGAAATGTTGGTTCGTTTAGAAGGCCACATGTTTTTGAGATGACATAATGCATTATTATTGGTAGCATGTGAGAAGATCATTCAGATATGTTTACTCACCTTTCATTATTGAAATGCATTAAAGTCTGAAACCTACTGATCACTGTGCAAACACTAATTTTTAACCAACCAATATTGAATAAACCCCAAAATTCCAAATAAAGGCAGAGCATGCTGGAAATGCACAGCAGTCAGGCGGCATCAATTGGGATAGAAACAGAGTAGACGTTGAATGTCAAGGACCCTTCATTTGAACTAAATCAGTGAAAAGATAACTGTGTTTTAAGTTTCAGAGAAGTAGGGTGGAGAGAACATAAGGAACATTTATGATAAGGTGCGTAATTTGTCAAGAAAACTCCAACTGTGCAAAATGTCCACACTGTTAAATATCTTGAAATATTTGTTATGCCAGTTGAATATGATGTTAACTTGCTTTCTTCTCCCAGTGGTGATGCCAGTAGATAGAAGCTGAATAGATAGAAGTGAAGGATTTTTGTAATGTAGTTTGATTTATTGAATAAAGCTGATAGTTAATTGCCCCAGTTCAAGCCTCAAAGAGCAATCTCTGCAGGTGGTGTCAACTGGTTTTCAGGAAAATAGGTGATCAATGGATGATTGTGTATTTCAATCATGTAAAACTAGACATTTTGCCAGTGCCTCTAAGATTGGAACTCACATTTAAGTAGGAAAGTTAGTATTTCCATTACATAGAAAAATATGTGGAATGTCTGAACCATGTATATATATATATATATATATATGGCTTAAAGACTTGTAATAATAGCAAAATACTTTGCAGTGGCAAAATCTTGATTTTTTTTTAATGTTTTGATTGTTTAGAGTTATATCAGAAGATCACTGTTAATATCCACAGAGAACTTCTAATCTGATTAATTATCTTTCACATTGGTGCACAGAGAACGGAACTAAAATATCCCTCCAAACCTGTCCTGTCCTGTCCTGTACCCCCCAGATTACTATTAATTTCCCTTCAACTTAACCCTGTGTCCTCTGGTCCTTGATTCCCCCTTTCTCTGGGCAAGGTACTCTGTGCATCTACCTGATCTGTTCCTCTCAAGATTTTATACACTTCTATAAGATCACCCATCATCCTCCTTCACTCCAAGGAATAAAGTCCCAGCCTACGCAACCTCTCCCTATAGCTTACACCAGGGATCAGCAACCTACGGCCCCCGGCCGAATCCGGCCCGTAACCCGAAATCATCCAGCCCGCAGGCGTATTTTTTTTCCTCAATCGTCCGGCCCGCAGACTTCCGTCATCTCCGGTACCTGGAATGTTTAAGAAAGAACTGCAGATGCTGGAAAAATCGATGGTAGAAAAAAATGCTGGAGTGAGTTTCTCCAGCATTTTCTTCTACCTCTGGTACCTGGAAGGTGATTTGGCTGTAACGCATCCTGTGAAAACCTGTCGGCACGGCCACACGCCTTCTGTGTCTGGGCTTCACTGTCGGGATCGCGGTTGTCAGTAGGCCGGGGACGAGTGAGTGTGAGTATTTGAGATCAATGATCCGGGTGACGTCCTCGAAGGGGCGGGATCTATGTGAACACGTGATTTGATGTCTGCCATCCGGGGCGGGATCCATGTGTACACGTGATAGATGTGGCCCGCCATCCGCTCACAGACATATGTCCTGGCCCCTTGGCAGAAGGGGTTGCCGACCCCTGGCTTAGATCCTCCAGTCCTGGCAACATCCTCGTAAATCTTCTCTGTACTCTTTCCAGCTTGACAATATCTTTCCTATAACATGGTGCCCAGAACTGAACACAAAATTCTATATGGGGCCTCACCAACGTCTTATGCAACTGCAGCATAACCTCACAATTTCTATACAATACTTTGACTGATAAAGGCCAATATGTCAAAAGCCTTTTTGACAATCTTATCTATCTGCTGCCCATGGAACCTTGGAACCATGCACCTGTACACCTAGATCACCCTGCTCTACAACACTCCCCAGAGGCTACAACACTCCCAAGACTCCCTAGGTCCTGCCCATATTAGATTTCCCAAACTGCAACACCTCACATTTCTCTGTCATTCTAAAATGTTTATGCTGTTTGAACTGTATGTTAACTGTGTAGGAAGGAACTGTGGAGGAAGTGGAACTCTACGATGTTTCCATCAGTGGTAGCGTCTAGGACTAGAGTTCATATGCTCAGAATTAAAGGACTTTCCTTTAAGAAGGAGATGAGGAGGAGTTTCTTTAGTCAGAGAGTGCTGAATCTATGGAATTATTTGCCACAGAAGGCTGTGAATGCCGTTAATGGATATTTTAATGCAGAAATAGATAGATTCTTGATTAGTACGGGTGTCATGGGCTATGAGGAGAAGGCAGGAAAATGGGGTTAGGAGAGAGATAGATCAGCCATGATTGAATGGCCGAGTAGACTTGATGGGCCTAATGGCCTAATTCTGCTCCTACCACTTATGACATAATGGGAGGAATGGAAGGTGAAGTTGTTAAGATTAAGGACCAGCTCCATTAAGTGGAGAAGAGTGTTGATACAGGCCTATCTAGCTCTCCCTTGATCGTTTGTAGAGAACCAGCTCCCACCACCCTCTGAGGCAGAGAATTCCACAGACTCACAACTCTCTGTGTGAAAAAGTGTTTTCTCATCTTTGTTCTAAACGGCTTACCCCTTATTCTTAAACCGTGGCTCCTGGATCTGGACTCCCCCAACATCGGGAACATGTTTCCTACCTCTAGTGTTTCCAACCCTTAATAATCTTATATGTTTCAATAAGATCCCCTGTCATCCTACTAAATTCCAGAGTATACAAGCCCAGCCTCTCCATTCTCTCAGCATATGACAGTCCCGCCATCCCGGGAATTAGAACCTACTCTGCACTCCCTCAATAGCAAGAATGTCCTTCCTCAAATTTGGAGTCCAAAACTGCGTACAATTCTCCAGGTGTGGTCTTACTAGGGCCCTGTACAACTGCAGAAGGACCTCTTTGCTCCTATACTCAACTCCTCTTTTCATGAAGGCCAACATGCCATTCGCTTTCTTCACTGCCTGCTGTACCTGCATGCTTACTTGCATTGACTAATGAACAAAGACCACCCTGATCCCGTTGCACTTCCCCTTTTCTTAACTTATCTCCAACAGCTTCCCTATCACTGACATGTGATTAATTGGCAAAGGAACAACATTGGTTACTCTCCAGGCCAACGGGACCTCCCCTGTGGCTAGAGAAGATGGAAGGATCTTTGTCAAGGCTCCCACAATCTCCTCTCTTGCCTCTCTCAATAACCTAGGATAGATCAGGCCCTGGGGATTTATCCACCTCAATGGTCTTCAAGAGCCCCAGCACCTCATGACATGATGTACACTTTCTGAAATTGTGACATACCAAAAAAAAATCTAATGGATATTTATTGTGTCAAAGATGAAATGTTGATATTAACATAAGCAAACTTCATTGGCGATTTTAACAGGATTATGCTGTCAGATCTTACTTACATTTCCTTGTGAAGTTTTGTTTACCTATGTTTCTCGAGGAAAAATAATGTAATAAGAAAAGGAATAAATAACTAGTCGCAGCCAGTGGGATCATCTACCAACCATATGAACAGGAATTTGACCAGACGTTTAGAGGACGCAACGGGACAATTAACATGCAATGCAAATGATATCTCACAGAGGTTAACCAGGCAACTTTTAATAACAATGAATAATAAAATGCAGCAAAGTAGGCTCCCACTGAGAGCAAGCCCTTATAGAGACATTTTGATGGCAAGCCCGAGGACAAATGAGTGAGTCACAAACATCCCCATTTGGGTAGAAACAACTTCAGTGTTGGAATCTCAATAAAGATTGTGAAAAGTCATAGGATAATAAATATAAAGTCAGATTATCCTGGGCAAAACACAAAGGGTTGGAGAAATTCAGCGGATCAGGCAGCACGTGTAAAGGGAATTGATAGGTGATGTTTTGTGCAGGGACCTTTCTACAGACTCGCTGACTTTCCGGGTTGGGAACCATCGTCCTGGTGTTTCGGATCATCTTGGATGAACTGTGAAATTTGGGAGGTATTCCTTCAATGCATTCTCTCTCCTCAGATCCATGCCCACTGCACACTGGAAGGAATCTAAATTATTATATATAGACCTCCAAGTCATACCATCGGAATACAGCCTGTTTCTCTGTTGATCCTGGAAATCATTGTGTTCCAGCACTGTAGAATAATCTACAGGATGGCAATGTTTCTCGGAGGCAGCCCACCAGCATCCTCTCAACTAAAGAGACAGAGGTGGTATAAACATAATTATCCAGGGTTGCCAAGGGTACTTCCGCCAACGTTTTGGTAGACAGTTGGAAGAACCTCATTGAAAATATAACATGTTGGAGGATACAAAACAAATATCAGGACATAATTAAGAAATTATTTGAGCTGCAGAAAACTAAATGAAGCTAAGAAAGAAGAAGGGGAGTCTTAAAAGAACTCAAATTTACGAGGACTTTAGCCAAGTTAACAGAGTTTAATCTGATAATGAACTGTCAATCAGTAATGAATGCAGTACTTGAGTACCTGTCTTAAACAAACAGACTTGGCAACCAAGCAGAAACTATCTTCCAAATCAATATCACACATCTGTTGATTTGAAAATAAATTATCTGTTTCTATTACACTTTGCTTTTCTATACACAAACAGATCATGGTTGTAATAACTCAATCCTACTTATTCCCTCCTGTGCTACTTATATCAAAACAGAATTGTTAACAATGATCTTAGTTTCTATTTTTGGACCTCAGAGTAATTTGTTTACCTGCAGTTTGCTACTTTTAGTATGGGACTTTGCATGGAAAAAATTCCTGAAGCTGTAAGACTATTCAACAAACTTCTCACAAAATGTATTCCCAACCCCCAAATCTTCCCCACTGTGGACCCTGCATTTTCTTATCTGCTCTTTTTCTGTAGCTGTGACATTATATTCTACACTCTATTTCCTTTCTCTTTATAGTACTTGCTGTACACTTGTACGGTTTTCATTGGATTCACGTATGGATTGTTTTGTATCTGGATAGCATGCAAAACATAGCCTTTCACTGTATCTCTGTGCATGGCAATAAACCAATAAAATACCTTTATTGATTCATTATTGACAATATGATTGATACCGTGGCCATTGCAATTTTACTGCATTACCTATAGTAGTCTTTAGATATTAACTGTGAAATATTTGATAAGCTAATGGCTAAGCTTAAATAACCATGCACTATAATATAATTCATGTCCCAATAAAGCTCTATTGGAAGGCATAGGGCATAGGGCTTATTGTCTTCCCTCACAGTGAGAAGCGCTGATTTCGCCGTGTGGGGATGTTCTTGTTAAATTCTATTGTGTGTTGCGATCTTTTTATTCGTATGGCTGTATGGCAACCCAAATTGGTACAGTTGGTAACCAATTGGTTCAGTGACAATAAATGTAAACTTGAACTAGAACAGTACAGCACAGGAACAGGCCCTTCAGCCCACAATGTTTACGACGAACAAGATGCCAAGTTAAACTGATCTCATCTGCCTGTATGGTCCATATCCCCCTATTTCTTTGCACTTCCATGTCCCTATCCTAAAGCTTCTTAAATGCCACTTTCATATCTGCCTTCAACTCCACCCCTGGCAATTCGTTCCAGGCCCCAACTGCTCTCTGTGGAAAGATCTTGCCCCACACATTTCCATTAAACATTCCCTCTCTCACCTTATACCTATGCCCTCTAGCATTGGGCATTTCCACCCTGGGAAAAAGGTTCTGACTGTCTGCACTGAACCTCCGACGTTCCAGAGAGAATAATCAAAGTTTACTCAACCTTGTTGGTGGAACCCTCTAATCCAGGCACCATTTAGAATAAAATGTTAAATTGTTAAATATCTACTGGGTATTTTAAAACATTGAAGATAGCTTTATTTTAAGAATCTCTTTGGTGAGGTTAATTATGGTTTACAGACATTCTGGTTTCTGTATCAATGAACATTCTTAATTGCCCGGCAATCCTTTGCATTCAAATGACTACTTTTGTTCCATTATACTTTTTTTAAGCATGCATGAACATTTGCACTGACACTTAAGTTGTGATTGTAAAGTGTAACAGAATGGAAACGACATGCTGATTAATTGCAGTACCTGGTCAATCGCGTGTGTCTTTACACAAAGTGAACCTGAACTTTTACTGTAGTGTTTGAGTTGTGGTAATCGTATTAGTATTGGTTTATTATTGTCACATATACCGAGATACTATGAAAAGTTTATTTTGTATGCTATCAAGGCAGATTAATTAGTAGGACTGGATGTTACAATCCCTAAGGTTTTTCACTACAATTGACATTTGATATTCTTGGGGATGACCACTAGGTGATTTTGCTACCAATCTGACCCATCTTCAGTTGTGTACCTCAACGTCACTGGGTGTTTCAGCCTTTTATCACAAGACACCCTCAGTCGAGGCAGGCCCACCACAGGGAGATCAGACCTAGGTGTGTGTCTTATGGTTAGCCTCTAGATGGTCACGTGGCTGCCCAGACAGCATATTTTCTCTTCAGCCACAGCCAGTAACTGCTCCATTTGGCTTTTTTCCTTCCATCTTCCTCTCTACCGCTGACTGTGGCTGGTTGGGCACCGGACTCGTGTCCGTTGGTGGGACAGTACTTGGTTGAGCTTCGCCTGGGGTGATGATACCCTGTGGACTGTGGTGGTTAACCTGCCACTGGGCTTCACTCGACTGATTTGGCCCACCTCTTAGAAAGTAATGGTCAAATTATATCGTACATGAGTACATCAAATAGTGCAAAGAGAAAATAATTAGAATGCAAAACAGAGTGTTACAGTCTCAGCGGAAGTGCAGATTACAAAAAGTGCAAAGGCAGCTTGAGCTAGATTGGGAGATTGAGGAATTCATCCATAGCACATTAGCGGTCTATTCAAGATCATGATAACAATGCAGTAGAAGCTATTTCTGAATCTGAGGGTATGAGCAGTCAAGGTTTTGTACTTTCTGCCCAACAGGAGAGAGAATGGCCAAGATGTGAGTGCTCCTGATTATACTGCATATTTTCCCAAGGTAGCGCGGAGTGTAGATGGAGTCGATGGAGGGGAGACTGGTATGCATGATGGACTGGGCTGTGTTCACAAGTCTTTGCAATTACTTGTGGTCCTGGGTGGAGCAAGCTTGTCATACCAAGCTGTGGCGCATCTTGATAGGCTACTTCCTATGGTACATTTGTAGACATTGGTTAGAGTAGTTTGAAACATGCCAACATTGTTGGTGATATTTATACCTAGAAACTTGAAGCTCTCAATCATCTCCACTTCAGCACTATTGATACAAACTGGAGTGTGTACTAAACCACACTTCCTGAAGCCAATTACCAGCTCCTTCATTTTGCTGATGTTGAGGGAGGGGTTGATGTCTTTACACCATGTTCTACCATCAACACTAACACCAACACCAACATGAGCTCTCTATCTCCTTTATGTATTTAGTTGCATCATTGCTTGAGATCTAGCCCATTAGCATGCAAACTTGTGAATGGAGTTCGAGAAGAATTTGGTCGCTTGGTCATGAGATAGAGGAAGTATAGTAAGGAGCTGAGAATGCAGCCTTGAAGGATAATTATCCTGGAGGATCACCTGTCCCTACTGTCTTTGTGTCAGGATGTCAAGGACCCAGTGGCAGAGGGGCATGCTGAGTCCTAGATCCAGGAGTTTGGAGATGAGTCTGGTCAAAATTATGCTATTGAAAGCAGAGCTACAGTCAATAATTAAGGGTCTAATGTTGGTGGTCTTGTTATCCTGATCAACTGCAGTGAATCGAGGCTGGCTGGGAGGTAGGAGTTAATATGCGCCATGACCATCCTCTCAAAGCACTCTATTATGGTGGTGTCAGAGCCACCAGATGGTAGTAATTAATGCATGCCAGCTTATTTATCTTTGGCGTTGGGATTATAGTGGTCTTTTTAGAACAGGTGGGATTCTCAGTTTGGAGTAGGGAGAGGTTAAAGATGACTGCAAATACGTCTACCAGCTGGGCAAAGTCATACCACATGGAAACAAGCAAACTATGTCTGTGCAGGTTCTGAGGATATGGCCAGGGGCTCAATTCGGGCCAGCTGCTTTCCGTCGGTTCACTCTCGGGAAGGCCGATCTGATATCTGCGATAGTAACCATGGGTACAGGTGCACCTAAAGCTGGCATCATGGGTAATGTCATTCCACTGACTTTCTACTCAAAGAGAGCAGAGAATGCATTGAGCTCATCAGGAACAGGGTGCATTGTTGCCAGAAATTCTGCCCAACTTGGCTTTGTAGCTTGCTATGCAGTACATGCCACAATTGACGGGTGTCCGTGTGGTTAGACTGAGATACTAGCTTTGTCTGAGATTGTCTTTGGCTTCCCTGGTGGTTTTAGTTTAGTTTTGTTTAGTTTAGATTAGTTTAGGGATGCAGCACAGAAACAGGCCCTTCGGCCCACCAAGTCCGCTGGCCAGCGACCCCCATGCACGAGCACTACCCTACACACACTGGGGACAATTTACAATGATACTAAGCCAATTAGCCTACAAACCTATACGTCTTTGGAGTGTGGGAGGAAACCGGAGCACCCGGAGAAAACACATGCAGGTGACATACAAACTCTGTACAGACGGCACCCATAATCAGGTTCAAACCCAGTTCTCTGGCACTGTAAGGCAGCAACTCTACCGTTATGCTTTGCTTTGGCTTTGCGAATATCTTACTTTTATTTCTTGTACAGGTCGGAATCACCCAACTGAAACACCTCAGACTTATCCCACTTCATGATTCATCCACGATTTCCAGTTGGAGAAAACCCGGATTGACCTCTATGGCACGCAGTCCACTACACACTACTGATCACGTCTGTGGCAAAAGTGACATATTCATTTAGGATGGCTGCAGAATCCTTGAACACAGACCAATCCAACCACTTAAAGAAGTCACGTGGGAGCTCCTCTTTATCCTCAGAGGTACACTGTATGACTTTCTGTACTGGATTCTTATGCCCCTGTCCCACTTGGGAAACCTGAACGGAAACCTCTGGAGACTTTGTGCCCCACCCAAGGTTTCCGTGTGGTTCCTGGAGATATTTGTTAGTCGCCCTACCTGCTTCCACTACCTGCAACCTCCGGCAACCACCTGCAATCTCCGGGAACTGCACGGAAACCTTGGGTGGGGCGCAAAGTCCCCAGAGGTTTCTGTTCAGGTTTCCTAAGTGGGACAGAGGCATTACACTTCAATTTCTGCACTTGAGCAGGGAGTAAGTGCACAGCTTGATGGTCATTGAAGAACAATATACAGCTTCGCTGAAATAATTTAACAAGGATTTTACATGAGTCCATCCAGCAAATAGTTCTGGAATATAAATAATGCAAGTGCCCTTAAAAGTTGCAGCTATATAAATCAATTGCATCTCTACAGCATAAATACACCTTTAAGTGAGCAATGTTTTGTAATTCCAATTAAACATATGACAAGATGGGTGTTCTGCTGTCTCCTTTTTGCCAATAAGCCCATTTCAGCCCCTCATATGCAATGCTTGGAAAGGATATCTCCACTAACTCACTTTGCCATGAATATTTTATCAGACTTCATTTTGTGCTGCAAATCTGATCAAAAAAGTTAAAAAAATAATAATATAAGATGCAAATAGTAACAATGACTTACTGTGATAGTTCTAAAAGCAACAACCTTAAAGAGAGGTTGAGGCTTTGAATAGAAATAGAGGCTCTTCAATATCTCAGAAGGCAACAGTGTTGTCAAGTTATATTGTTTTTTTTATTGTTCTAACATAAGGTAGATATCATATATATAAAAGACATAAATGGCAAATGATTTGTTTTTGAAAAAATCTGATGCTTTGACTAGATTAGCTTTGATTGAGTGTTGCATTAACTATTATATGTGACACCAAATGTAAAAAATCATAATGGCAGAGATACTGCGGAAGTGCAATACATTTAGGAAGTACGCACTGTAATTTCGATGTTATTACACGATTGTTTAATGGATAAAAGTTGAGACAAAGAGATTGATTTTTTGACAAGGGTCAATGGAACTGCTATATCAAGTTGACCACAAATCTTCTCAGTCATGATTCACATAGATTAGGATTCTAATGCAGATTTGTCATTATATTTGCATGTAGCATAGATTGTGCACAGATATCATCATCTCCAATTATTTCTGTGCAAGAGGCAGCATTTAGGGAATTTCATGTAGTTCTGGTCACCCCATTACATGAAGGATGTGAAGGATTCAGAAGAGGATTACCAGAATACTGCCTGGAGTAGAGGCTATTTGTTATGAGAGGTCAGACTGTTTTCTTTGGAATATTAGAAGTTGAGGGGAGACCTGATATAAGGATATGGAATAGTGAGAAACATATATAGGGTAAACAGTCAGAGTATATTTCTCCGGGTGGAAATGCCAAAGACTAGAGGGCAGAGGGGTAAAGTTTAAAGGAGATGTGCGGGGCAAGTTTTTTTACACAGAGGGTGTTCAGTACCTGCTACATCTTGGTGGTGGGGCCAAATACAATAGTGGTGTTTCAGAGGCTTTTAGATAGACACATGGTTATAGCAGGGAACAGAGAGATATAATGAATGAATGAATCTCTTTATTGTCATTGCACATGGTACAACAAAATTTAAAAGTCAATCCCACGGTGCGATTCACAAGAGCAGTTTAAATATATAAGATAAGGTAAAAATACATACATATAATTTAAAAAAAATTAATTTACAGATAAATTACAATAGCAGCTGAGGTAGAACCATTCAGTTGAATGTGAGTGTTATTTCTTATTTTGCATTGTTAAGTTCACGTATGGCTATGGGGTAGAAGCTGTCTCTTAGTCTGTTTGTGCGAGTTTTGAAAGACCTGTACCGTCTGCCAGAGGGCAGCAGGTGGAACAGGTTGTGTCCAGGGTGGGAAGGGTCCTTCAGGATGTTGGCTGCCCTGCCAAGGCAGCGAGAGCTGAAGATGTCCTTCAGGGAGGGCAGTGGGCAGCCAGTGATTTTTTGTGTGGTGTTGATGACCCTTTGAAGGGCTCTCCTGTCCGCTGCAGAGCAGCTGGCATACCATGTGGTTATACAGTACGCCAGCACACTCTCGATGGAGCAGCGGTAGAAGGACACCAGCAGCTTCTCCTCCAGGTTGTTTTTCCTGAGGATCCTCAGAAAGTAGAGTCGCTGCTGGGCATTCTTGACTGCTGGGGTGGTGTTTGTAGTCCAGGAGAGATCCTCCGTAATTTGTGTGCCCAGGAATCTGAAGTCTGAGACCCTTTCCACACAGTCCCCATTGATGTATAGGGGTTTGAGGGCTGCACTGTTCTTACGGAAGTCTATGATAATTTCCTTTGTTTTTGTGGTGTTTAGGATGAAGTTGTTGTCTGAACACCACGCTGCCAGTCTTTGGACTTCCTCCCTGTAGGCTGTCTCATCTCCTCCTGAGATACGTCCAACCACAGTCGTGTCGTCCGCAAACTTGACGATGGTGTTGGTGGAGTGGGCGGGGGCACAATTGTGGGTGTAGAGAGCGTAGAGGAGGGGGCTCAACACACAGCCCTGTGGGGAGCCGGTGCTGAGTGTGATGGGGGTGGAGAGGTGATGGCCCAATCTGGCGGTCTGGGGGCGGTTAGACAGAAAGTCCTTGATCCAGAGGCAGATGGGTTGGGAGAGTCCTAAATCCATGAGTTTGGTGACCAGTCTGCTGGGGATGATAGTATTGAAAGCAGAGCTAAAGTCAATGAAAAGCATCCTCACATAGCTCCCCTTGTGTTCGAGGTGGGTCAGTGCAGTGTGAAGAGCAGTGGTGATGGCATCCTCAGTGGACCTATTTGCTCTGTAGGCAAACTTGTGTGGATCGAAGGTGGGCGGGAGGCTGGCTTTGATGTGCTGCTGGACCAGCCTCTTGAAACACTTCATGATGACTGGTGTGAGAGCGACCGGTCGGTAGTCGTTAAGGCCGCTGATAACAGGCTTTTTTGGTAGTGGGATGATTGTGGCAGACTTCAGGTATGGTGGGATGATGGATTTGGACAGTGACAGGTTGAAGATTTTCGTGAAGACCTCGGAGAGCTGGTCTGCACATTCCTTCAGAACCCTTCCTGTCACGCCATCCGGGCCGGCAGCCTTCCTCGGGTTCACCGCCCTGAGCACCCGCCTCACTTCATGCTCCTGCACAGTGAGGGTGTAGTTATTGTTGTTAGGGGCTGGTGGGAGAATGGTGACGAGCTCTTCTGGTTCTGCCTCGAAGCGAGCAAAGAAGCAGTTCAGCTCCTCTGCCAGTGAGGCGTCGCCATCGGCCGTCGTGCTGTTGCTGGGCTTGTAGTTGGTGATATGCTGGATGCCCTGCCACACCTGCTGTGGATCGTTGTTATTAAAGTGGTCCTCTATCTTCCTCTTGTGGGCCGCTTTGGCATCCCTGATGCCTTTCTTCAGGTTGGCTCTAGCAGCGCTGTACAGGGCTCTGGCGCCAGACCTGAAGGCGGTGTTGCGGTCCTTGAGGAGAGTTTGGACCTCTTTTGTCATCCACGGCTTCTGGTTGGGGTACACCCGGATGAGTTTGTCGCGGTGACATTGTCAACATAGTTCTGGATGTAAAAGAGTACCGTGGATGTGTACTCCTCCAAGTCCTGATTTCCAAAAATGTCCCAGTTTGTCCTTTCAAAGCAGTCCCGTAGCTGTGAGGAAGCTCCTTCAGGCCAAGTTTTAACAGTCTTGGTGGTGGGTTGAGCTTTTCTCCTGAGGGGGATGTATGCTGGTGCTAAGTGAATGGATAGGTGATCCGACTGGCCTAAGTATGGTAGTGGTGTGGCTCTAAATGTTTCTTGATGTTTGAGTAGGCCTTGTCTAATGTATTTTCTCCCCTGGTTGCACATTTGATGTGTTGTTCAAACTTGGGGAGAACTGATTTTAAGTCTGCGTGATTGAAATCACCAGCTATGATATGGGCTGCTTTGGGGTAGGTGTTCTCCTGTTTGCTGATAGCGCTATGGAGGTAGCCTAGGGCTATGCTAGCATTAGCATTCGGTGGGATATAGGCAGCTGTAACTATGACCACGGTAAACTCACGTGGAAGGTAGAAAGGCCTGCATCTAACTATCAGGTACTCCAAATCAGCAGAACAGTGTCTGTCTATGATTGTGGTATTTGTGCACCAGTTGTTGTGAATGTAGATGCATAATGCCCCTCCTTTGCTCTTACCAGAGTCTTTGTTTCTATCCCAGCGAAATGCTGTACGGCCTGCTAGCTCAATGGCTCCGTCAGGTACAAGTGCATGTAGCCACGTCTCTGTTATTAGCAGAATGCAACTGTCCGCAATTAATTTATTTGCGGCGACCTGTAGTCTTAGTTCGTCCATTTTGTTGGTGATGGATCTGGCGTTGGTGAGAATGATGCTGGGTAGCGGTGGTTTATGTGGTTGTTGCCTTAGCCTAGGGAGTAGGCCGGACCGGCGACCACGCTTTTGCTTCCTGTGCCTCCTCCATCTCCGGCGTTTGCTGGGGCCGACAACAATCCACGGAGAGCCCGGTGTCCTGGCTATCTCCTCCGGTATGTTGCGTGAATGCAGAAAACCACTCTTAACTGCCTGTTTACACTGTAATCCGATAATCAGAAGATCCTGTCGGCTGAAGGTGAGATTCGCACGACAAAACGTATCTTTGTCAAACAGACATACAAACAAAAACAAACAAAAAAAGCACCGAAAGGGAGAGCTTCGAGCCGCTGCGACTGTGCGCGCCGCCATCTTGTTATATAGAGATGAGTTTAGAAGAATGAGGGGGGATCTCATTGAAACATACAGAATAATGAAAGGCTTGGATAAAGTGAATGTGGAGAGGATGTTTCCACTAGTGGGAGAGTCTAGGACTAGAGGTCATTGCCTCAGAATTAAAGGAAGTTCTTTTAGAAAGGAGATGAGGAGGAATTTCTTTAGTCAGAGGGTGGCGAATCTGTGGAATTCTTTGTCACAGAAGGCTGTGGAGGCAAAGTCAGTGGATATATTTAAGGCAGAGATAGACTCTTGATTAGTACAGGTGTGAGAGGTTATGGGGAGAAGGCAGGAGAATGGGGTTAGGAGGGAGAGATAGATCAGCCATGATTGAATGGCGCAGTAGACTTGATGGGCTGAATGGCCTAATTCTACTCCTATCACTTATGATCTTGTGATATAGACCATGTGCAGGCAGATGAGATTCATTTATCTCGGCATCATGTTCAGCACAGTTAATGTGGGCCAAAAAAGCAGTTCAATGCTCTATAATGATAAACGTAGCATCAATACTGAATCTTTATGAGTTCCATTGGAGGATAGTTGTTGAAAGAAAATTGGGGCATTAAACTTCAAAAATATGAAATACATCCAAACCTGTTACTTTTATGGAGGTTTTCAGTGTGATGTACTGGGCCTTGTCTTAAATAAATTGGACACCTTAGTATCATATTGAGATTGAAAACTTGAATTTGTTGAGAATTATGATGGGGTTAGTAATAAAATGTAATCTCGGGCAATATCTTGATGAATCTCCTCTGTACCCTTTCTCAAAACTGCAAAACAAATCTCCAACTGGAGAAACGTTTTATACATTTGGTACCATAACATCTCTATTACACTTTGTCCTGACTAATGAAAGTAAGTATCCATTTACTTTTTTTAACACATGTGCTGCTGCTTTCAGAGCTCCCAGTGTCCTACCATTCATTGTGTTATTCTCAGCCTCATTCATCCTCCAAAAATGCATCACCTCACATTTACCAAAATTAAATTCCATTGCTCTGTCCATCATTCCAATTCATTTATGTCCTCTGCAACTGAAGACTGCCTTCCTTTCTATCAACATCGGCAATTTTCTGTCATAATTCAATTTATTTCCTACATTCATATCTAAATTATTTATGTACATCAGATAGCTGGGGTCCCATTATTAATTGCTGCACTAGGGCAATTCTTCCAGGCCTTATTTCACCAAGGCAATTTGGGACGCAATTTGCCATATTGCCTTGCATTTCATGGGGCCTTTTGATAGTCCAGTCTCCCATGAATTCCAGAGTAATGAGAAGATTGGGTGTGAAGAATGGTTCCGACCTGAAAAGTTACCTGATTCTCTTTGGTGAATCCCTACTTCCTCAAATAATTTGTTCCTCAAGATTATTTTTCAATAATATCACTATAACTGATGTTTGACTCACCAATCTGTAATGAACTGACTTGGTCCTACTTCCCTTCTTGAATAAAGTTACTACATTTGTCGTACTCCAGTTATCTGGCATATCTTCTGCAGTTACGGAAGATCCAATGTATTCCAAAGGATCCTAGCAAGCTCCACGTTTACCTTGCTTAGTAGCCTGTAATACATGTCACAAGGCCCAGATTTAAAAGACCTCTCATGCCTCCTTTATTTTAGTTAGCTAGTTAGTTTAGTTTATTGTGTACCGAGGCACGTTGAAAAGCTTTTGTTGTGTACTAACCAATCAGTGGAAAGACAATACATGATTACAATCGAGCTATCCACAGTTACATGATAAAGGGAATAACATAAATAAGGTTTTGACCAGGACACAGAGAATGACAACGGTTTGCTGGCCTTTGTGAGGATCTGCACCCATTCGATGGCTGGAGGCCCAGCAGCAACCTGGGCCTCGACTGGATTGAGCAACTGATCCTAACAGAATAGAGAGCAATTCTGAGCTATTATCAACCTCATCGGAGACCCTCGGACTATCTCTGGTTGGATTTTGCTGAACTTGAGACAGCGATGCTGTGAGACAGACAGTGGTGCCATGAGTATCTCCCGGCATCAGGCCTGGCTTACCCGCCGTGGAGTTGGGAAGCCCGTCCTCAAACCTGGCCCCTGCTTGATCCTGGGGAACAGAGAAACCAGAGAGGAAGATGGAGAGAGATGGTGGTGGATGGAAGAGGAAGAGGCCAGTAAGAGGAACTGGGTTATACCTTCCACGCCCTCAAGGTCAGCTGCGACAGGCGCCCGTGGGGCACAGAGAAGGACGATAGTTCGTTGGCCAATGTGAGGATCTAGATGGAGGCGACGGCTGGTGACCAAGCAGGAACGTGGTCCTCAACTAGATTGGGCACCGCTCAAAGAGACTGGGCCATGGACCGGACAAGGCCTGCAGCAGCACAGACCATTGGAGCAGCAGTGGAGTATGCATACAACTTAAGGGCCTGTCCCACTTAGGCAACTTTTTAGGCGAGTGCAGGAGACTCTGCGTTCGCCTCATCATCGCCACATGGTCGCCACATGTTCGCTGGTGGTCTCTGGTGAGTCTCCTTCATGGTCGCGAGGAGTTCCCGCATTCTGGAACTAGTCGCGGCCTCAGTATGGTCGCTGCAAATTTTTCAACATTGGTCGCCATGGAGATAATTGATAATCCTGTAGTCGGTGGTGTAGTTGTAGTGGGGTTGCCATGTAGTTATGGGTAGTCGAGGTAGTTGTAGGTAGTTTTAGTTGATCGCCTTTGCTGATCGGGCATTTTCATTGGCTCATTGGGGAAAAAAAAACGTAAGCACTAGTTTTCAGAACCAAGGATAACCGACCTGTAATGTTAAATGCCCGCTAAACATCACAGCTGTGTATCTCTGGCTTATTAAAAGTTGTCTGGCTTCTTAAAAGTGTCTCCAGTCCTTGTCACGCCTCCCACCCCCACCCCCCCCTTCTCACCCATCTCCCCCCTTCTCCCCTCTTCGCCGCCCCTCTTTTAAAGGACGTACCGTACGCTGTGCTAGCCGTCTTAACCTTCCTGTTCATCGCGGTGTGTGTCTGTATCACCTTGGCTTTGCACCATGTGAATTTCAGACAACGCTCCCCCCGCTTTCCCTGGCCCCCGCCTTTGCCATGTGCGTGTGTGTTCCAGTTCCCAGTTTTTCAGGCGAGTGCCACGAACTTGACAGTCACCGGCAGTCTGCTGAAAAATCGCCTATGTGGGACAGGCCCTTTAATGTAGGAAGGAACTGCAGATGCTGCTTTAAACCGAAGATAGATACAAAAAGCTGGAGTAACTCAGCGGGCCAGACAGCATCTCTGGAAAGAAGGAATGGGTGACATTTTGGGTTGAGACTCTTCTTCAGAAGAAGGGTCTCGACCCGAAACATCACCCATTCCTTCCCTCCATGGATGCTGCCTGTCCCGCTGAGTTACACCAGCTTTTTTGCGTCTATCTTATACATACAACTTCGCTTGGCCAGGACGATCCTGCAACGCAGCCAGGACAATGGGCTTTTATGGCCAGCTGCACTAAAAACGACTTAGATAAAGGCGCCAAAACATGGTGACTCTTTAATATTGTCTCAGTGGTCTATTTCTATACCCTTTGTACTTGATCTAGAATTTTGCTTATGTATACTAATACTTCACTGAACTGCATGCAAAAAAAAACTTCTCTGTACCTCGGCACATGTGACAATAAAGAACCATTGAACATCGTGTTCATATTGCCATTCAATAATTACCCCAGTGCCATTCTCCTTGGTGAACAATACATCCCTTCATACATTTAATATCCAAAGATTTATTTGTTGAATATGTTCAGAATACCTTTAGAAGAAGCAATGAATATTAAGGCTGATTCACAAAAATTAATATCATACTTTTATAATAATATATTAAATAGAGAATCACCCTCAACAGAAGCATTAAGGGAAGATTGGGAACATGAGCTAATGATAAAGATCTCGAAGGATAGATGGGAAAAGTATTTGATGAATACACATAACTGTTCTATTAATGCAAGACATAATTTAATTCAATTCAAATTATTACATAGACTATATTATTCAAAAACGAGGTTGAATAAATTTTATCCAAACGTCTCTCCCAGATGCGATAAATGTTTGTTTCAAAACGCTAATATAACACATTCATTTGTAGGATGTACAAAGTTGAATAAATTTTGGAGTGATATATTTGATATATTTACAAAGCTTTTCAAGTCAAGAATAGAACCCAAAACGGAATGGATTATATTTGGAATAATAGGAGAAGATACCAATTTAAATAAAGATCAAAATGTTTTTTTTAATTATGGGTTAATAATTGGAAAGAAATTGATACTTAAATTTTGGAAAAATACAACCATACCAACTGTTAAAATGTGGATTAGGAATATGATGGACATAGCACGCCTTGAAGAAATGAGACTCCGACTAATAGATAAATATGACCAATTCTTAAAGAGTTGGTCTACTTTCATCGACTTTTTGGAATCATGTGATGCAGCGGTGCCGTAAGGATTGCTGATTTCAGTTCATGACGCGGATAGAGTTACATCTCCGAATACAGATTTGAAAAATTCTCTTTTAAGGGGCCTTCTCTTCCATTTCTACTTTCCACTTTCTCTCTTCCTTTTTTATTTTTTATATACACACTTCACGTTTTTCTACTCTCTACCATCTATTTTTCCACTTTTTCCTCTTTCTATTGTTTTCTTTTTCTTGTCTTGCTTACTTCCTTCTCATAACATAAAACTAGAGGTTGTACATTGAATGGATTACGGTATTACATAGTTGGCACCTAAAATTAGGTTCCACTGTACTGTTTTGTGCTGTATTAACTTCTAATAAAATAAACAAACAAAAAAAAAAAAAAAATGTTCAGCAATTGATTCTCCACAGATGTCTAAGAAGAAAATGCCAAAGATTCATTACGCTCTGGGTGAAGAAATGTCTCTGTCCTAAATGGCCTACCCCCTATTTTGAAACTGATCCTTGGTTCCAGGCATCCCAGCCAGGGGATATCATTACCTGTCTTGCTACCCTGTTAATTCCTTTTGAAGAATGTTTCAGCTCTTCTAAAGTTCTCTTCGAAACTCAAGAGAGTATTGATCTAGTCTGCTTCATCTCTGACAGGGCATAGGTAGCCCATCATAAGGTTCATGCTAGTGAATACTTGATGAACAAATATATCCTTCTTTATGCAGGGAGACAAAAATTGTACATAGTATTCCAGGGCTGCATGGTGGCGCAGCGGTAGAGGTGCTGCCTTACAGCGCCAGAGACCCGGTTTCGATCCTGACTGCAGATACTGTCTGTGTGGAGTTTGTATGTTCTCCTTGTGACTGCATGGGTTTTCTCTGGGTTCTCCGGTTTCCGCCCACATTCCAAAGATGTGCATGTCTGTACTTCTGTAATTTGTCCTGAATGTGTAGGATAGAACTAGTGTGTGGGCGATTGCTGGCTGGTTGGCGCCGACTCAGTGGGTCGATGGGTCTGTTTCCACGTTGTACCTTTAAACTAAACTAAGTTAAACTAAACTTACCATGACTCTATGTAATTCCCCTTCACAACATCATCATTTATTTGCTAAAGTGCAATGCCAAGTGTTGGAAAATATGGAAATCATCTTTTCTCAAGAAACCTTATCAGAGCTCAATTACACAGATATATTAGAGATTTTCCTTTAATGCTTAAAAAAGTTTTTCATACCAAGCTGTGATACTGGTAGGAGGCTTCGTGCACAGTAAGATTGTCTTTAATTACCATTTTTTTACCATTGCTAAAGAATCATTAAAATGTGTTACATTGTACAATTTCAGCTAAACAAGTCTCAGTCATAGAAATATAGAAACATAGAAAATAGGTGCAGGAGTAGGCCATTCGGCCCTTCGAGCCTGCACCGTCATTCAATATGATCATGGCTGATCATCCAACTCAGTATCCTGTACCTGTGCCTTCTCTCCATACCCCCTGATCCCTTTAGCCACAAGGGCCACATCTAACTCCCTCTTAAATATAGCCAATGAACTGGCCTCAACTACCTTCTGCGGGAGAGAATTCCAGAGATTCACCACTCTCTGTGTGTGAAAAAAGTTTTCCTCATCTCGGTCCTAAAAGATTTCCCCCTTATCCTTAAACTGTGACCCCTTGTTCTGGACTTCCCCAACATCGGGAACAATCTTCCTGCATCTAGCCTGTCCAACCCCTTAAGAATTTTGTAAGTTTCTATAAGATCCCCCCTCAATCTTCTAAATTCTAACGAGTACAAACCAAGTCTATTCAGTCTTTCTTCATATGAAAGTCCTGACATCACAGGAATCAGTCTGGCGAACCTTCTCTGTACTCCCTCTATGGCAAGAATGTCTTTCCTCAGATTAGGAGACCAAAACTGTACGCAATACTCCAGGTGTGGTCTCACCAAGACCCTGTACAACTGCAGTAGAACCTCCCTGCTCCTATACTCAAATCCTTTTGCTATGAATGCTAACATACCATTCGCCTTCTTCACTGCCTGCTGCAACTGCATGCCTACTTTCAATGACTGGTGTACCATGACACCCAGGTCTCGTTGCATCTCCCCCTTTCCTAATCGGCCACCATTCAGATAATAATCTACTTTCCTGTTTTTGCCACCAAAGTGGATAACCTCACATTTATCCACATTATACTGCATCTGCCATGCATTTGCCCACTCACCCAGCCTATCCAAGTCACCTTGCAGCCTCCTAGCATCCGCCTCACAGCTAACACTGCCCCCCACTTCGTGTTATCCGCAAACTTGGAGATGTTGCATTCAATTCCCTCGTCCAAATCATTAATTATATATCGTAAATAGCTGGGGTCCCAGAACTGAGCCTTGCGGTACCCCACTAGTCACTGCCTGCCATTGTGAAAAGGACCCGTTTACTCCTACTCTTTGCTTCCTGTCTGCCAGCCAGTTCTCTATCCACATCAATATTGAACCCCCAATACCGTGTGCTTAGTCACATGCTGAGTCTTCTGTGCATTACTATTTCCACTGGGATGTACCCTGGTGAGCAGTACTGTGCAATGTCTTAGTCTTGTACTCAAATTATCTTGCAAAAGAGACAAAAGTACCCTGAAGAATAATGGAATTCCTTTCAAAGAGCAATGGAATAAGATACTTTTTCACTTCTCCTTGCCTTTCAGCTTCAGGTGGGAAAACAGGATGTTCAATTTGTCCAATAAAGAAAACATTGTGGAAATAGGGAACAGATGGACAATCAAACAACACTATGAAACACTGATCTGTGGAATTGTTTCTAAATGATGGCCACATTCCGCAATGGTATACACTCCAGTGGATGTGCTGAGGTTAGGAACAATGTGTCTTGATCAGTCTAATATGGAAAGAAAGTAGTGAAAAGGCAGTTCAAACATTCTAACAAAAGCTGCTAGGACATTATGAACCTTAAAAAAAACATTGGTTCAACCAACAGCTGGAGTATTGTGTTCTTGAATTGTTTCTTCGGAATGCCAGTGGTTGATAGAAGTATATAACATTATAACATAGCGTAGGGTAGACAGTCAGAACCTTTTTTTCCCCAGGGTGGAAATACCAAAAACTAGAGGGCATATTTTTAAGGTAAGGGGGGCAATGATTAAAGGGGATGTGTAGGGTAATGTTTTTATATAGAGGATAGTGGGGGCCTGGAACACATGCTGCCAGGGATGGTAGTGGAGGCAGCTACAATAATGGCGTTTAAGAGGCTTTTAGATGGGCACATGAATGGACAGAGAATGGAGGGATTGGGGTCATGTGCAGGCAGATGAGATTAGTTTATCTTGACATCAGGCTCGGCAGAAACACTTTGGGTGAATGGATGCTGCGCACTGTTTTAGTTCTTTGTTGGGAGCAGCTCTTTGTTGTCCTGTTCCCAACATTACAACTTCAGACAGAGTGGATAGTGTTGAACAGGTACAAGAGAAATTTACCAGACATGGGAAGAGTTAGTAACCCAGATCGACTGGAGAAGCAGTGGAAGTTTCCTGAGGAACAAACGAGATTAGAGGGAAACAGACTGAGCGATTTAAAATCATGAAGCTTTCAGACGGATACGATACAGAGAAACAGTTCCCATTGCAAAAAGGAACAGACGCAGAGGATGTAGAATAAAGGTAATTGGCACAAAGAACCAAAAATTACATGAGAAACATTTAGTAGAATCAGAATTTAGGGCAGCACAGTGGTGCAGCTGGTAGAGCTGTTGCCTCACACCACCAGAGACCCATGTTCGATCCTGATTTTGGCTGCTTTTTGTGTGGAGTTTGCACATTCTCCCTGTGACCTTGTGGGTTTCCTCCAGGTGCTCGGGTTTCTCCCACATCCGAAAGACGAAGGCTACTTGGCCTCTGTAAATTCCTGCTAAATGTTTAGGGAGTGGATGCAAAAGTGAGATAACATTGAACTAGAGTGAATGGCTGATCGATGTTCGGCATGGACTCAGTGGGTCGAAGGGCCTGTTTCCATGTTGTATCTCCAAACTAAACTAAACCAAACTAAATAAATGCACTGCCATGTAATGAAGGCCAATTTAATCGAGGCATTCAATAAAGGGAATGGGGTAAACATTCCAAAGGAAAAACAATTGGGCTAAGTGGAGAGAAGTGTTCAAGTTGGATGGGTCGTACATTGAGTTTAAATGGGCTCAATGCACAGCATAGCTTCCTCCCAAGACTATAGCGTGTGCGGCTGTAAATCAAGCTTCCACTGCGCACACACAATTTAAATTGTACATTTAAATTATAAATTAGTGATGGTAAGATAGAAGTAATAAAAGGCAAACACACTAACACTTATCTTTCAATCTATTAGTACAGCTCAGTATTAAAACACACTTAAACTTGAAAATATCATCTCTAATCAGGCTGCCTAATTGACTTTTGATAGTTTACTGAGAAAAGATGATTTCCACATTTCTTTTCAATACTTTGGTTACTTTTCACTCTGTAATTAAGATCTCATTGAAAGTTAGCCTCCAGACACAAACTGGAATTTTAATGCATCAGTATAGAGGCTGCAAACACTGAGCCATAACCTTCCAGCAACCAGCCCAAGGCTCCCAGCACTCTCGGCTGCATACTGTTATCGATGGATTGTCTCATACCCACTGGCAAACAATCATGCAATGAGAGCGTTTTAGATTAAATTACATACATAAAAGCTTTGTCTGTGCATTACTTTAGTAAATTTTGTTTTAGCTACTCAAAATTAGATGAAGTACATTAGAAATGTACACGCAATCTGTTTTAATGTTTGAAGGCAGAGGATGTGAGTAAATTTCTTAATGAAAACTCTTGTCGTCCCGAAAGATGGAGACAAAGTCAATGTTGCAGTTATGGAAGAAAAATTGGATGAGGATCAGCTCAATAATTATTAAAGGCGTTTAGTATCTTTGAAGTGGATACATAGCCGGGCGAGGATAAAATATATCCCAGGCTGTGAAAAGCAGCAATGGAAGTCATTTCTGTGACACTGATCTCTGTTTTTCAATCAACCCTGACTGCACAAGTGGTGCTGGATGATTGGAGGGGTGTCGGTGTGGAATAAAAGGCTTTATTTATCATATTCTGTTTAATATATATTCAGTGTGGGCAAATTATTGGAATGAATTGTGATGGACAATATAAATTGTCATTTGGAAAAGCAGAGATTATCCAGGGACTGGCAGCATGGATTTGATATGGGAAAGTCATGTCTGGCTAACTTGATTGAAGCTTTTGAGCAGGGAAGAAGCAAGGTCATTAAGATTTGATGGAATTCCCCATCCATTTCAACAAGTGTTTTAACAATGAACTTTAAACCTGACTGGGGAAAAAATAATGGATCTTAACATTGAAGAAAGGGTGACACATTTGCTAAGTGGCAGGAAACGCTGAGTGTTTATTGGAGTGTAGCAGCCAGCGTGGAATTTTAACTTTTTTAGCTTTGTATTTAATGGTTTTCTTTCGCTCGAATCCAACCATGTTAGGGGCGGCACGGTGGTGTAGCAGTGGAGTTGCTGCCATACAACGCAAGAGACCCGGGTTTGATCTTGACTATGTGTGCTGTCTGTATGGAGTATGGATGTTTTCCCTGTGGGTTTTCTCTGGGAGCTCTGGTTTCCTCCTACATTCCATAAACATGCAGGTTTGTAGGTTAATTGCTTTGGTAAAATTGTAAATTGTCCCGTGTGTGTAGGATAGTGCTGGTGTACGGAGTGATCGTTGGTCGGCGCGGACTTGGGCCGAAGGACCTGTTTCCGTGCAGTATCTCTAAAGACTAAAGCCTAAAGAGTCATGTTAAACTTATCCTCTAGTGAAAATTCAGTGTCTTTATTTTCTTTAAAGAAATTACGTGGCAAAGTTGTCATTCAAAATTTGATACTTAAAAAGCTGCTGACCTGACCAATACCTCATTATTAAAATCATCATCTCCCGCTCTGAAACATTCCCAGACTCAGCTCATCAATGCTAAAATCTCCATCTTCGTTGTTGTTACCTATGGCCAATTTTACGAAGCATGCTTACTCTGGAACCCATCTTCTGCCCAGCATGAACATGTCTTTGCTGCCTCATTCTAACGTTTGTCAAGACCAATTCAGCCGTTGATCACACCATTCCAGGCCAACAATAAGCCCATCAGGGAATCTCCCTGCTTGAGATCATCTATTGCAACCTGGCCCTGGTCATTTCTTGCGGCAGTGCCCCCCCCCCCGAATCAGTCTGAACAAGGCTCTTGACCCAAAACCTATCCACTTTCTCCAGAGATGCTGCCTGACCTACTGTTGTTCCTGCATTTTGTGTCTATCTTTGGTATAATCCTGCATCTGCAATTCCTTTTTATTACTAAAATAATTTGTTTTTACTACTAACAGAGTCATGGAGTCATAGAGTGATACAGTGTGGAAACAGGCCCTTCATCCCAACTTGCCCACACCGGCCAAAAATGTCCCAGCTACACTAGTTCAACTAGTACACTTGTCTCCGCTTGGTCCATATCTCTCCAAACCTGTCCTATCCATGTACCTGTCAGTTTCTTAAATGATGCGATAGTCCCAGCCTCAACTACCTCCTCTGGCAGCTTGTTCCATACTCCCACCACCCTTTGTGTGAAAAAGTTACCCTCAGATTCCTATTAAATCTTTTCCCCTTCACCTTGAACCTGGTCCTTGATTCCCTACTCTGGGCAAGAGACTCTGGGCAAGAGACTCCCCGATCCCGATCTATTGCTCTCATGATTTTGTACACCTCGAAGATCACTGATCATCCTTCTGCGCTCCAAGGAATAGAGACCCAGCCTACTCAACCTCTCCCTACAGCTCACACCCTCTAGTCCTGGCAATATCCTCGTAAATCTTTCAAGCTTGACAATAACTTTCCTATAACATGGTGCCCAGAACTGAACACTATATCCTAAATGCAATCTCACCCACGTCTTATACAACTTATGTTGGCTTTTCCTAAATGTAATGCCTTTATTATAGAAATCCCACCCTAGGTTTCAAGCATCTCTATAGTCCTGACCCTCCCTTTCATTGTAATCTCCTCCAGCCCTATAATTCGTCACTAGATGTGTTTGGGTTAAAGTTGGGTATCAAAAACGTTATGTTCTATGGATTGGGGGACAGATAGCACCGGGCTGGAATTTTATATATTAAAAAAAACAAGGTTGAGTACTGTGGGATGTGATATGCTAACTACCCACAAATAGCTGGGGATTGCCGGTAGCAGAGAGAGCATCTATTTCTCAACCAAACACCTCCGCTCGGTCCGCAATAACCAACCTGACCTCCCGGTGGCTCAGCACTTCAACTCCCCCTCCCATTCCATATCCGACCTCTCTGTCCTGGGTCTCCTCCATGGCCAGAGCGAGCAACACCGGAAATTGGAGGAACAGCACCTCATATTCCACTTGGGGGAGTCTGCATCCTGGGGGCATGAACATTGAATTCTCCCAATTTTGTTAGCCCCTGCTGTCTCCTCCTCTTCCTCAGCCCTCGGGCTCTCCTCCCATCCCTCAGCCCTCAGGCTCCTCCTCCTCCTTTTTCCTTTCTTCTCCCCATCCCCCACCCCCCGTCAGTCTGAAGAAGGGTTTTGGCCCGAAACATTGCCTCTTTCCTTCGCTCCATAGATAGAAACATAGAAACATAGAAACATAGAAAATAGGTGCAGGAGTAGGCCATTCGGCCCTTCGAGCCTGCACCGCCATTCAATATGATCATGGCTGATCATCCAACTCAGTATCCTGTTCCTGCCTTCTCTCCATACCCCCTGATCCCTTTAGCCACAAGGGCCACATCTAACTCCCTCTTAAATATAGCCAATGAACTGGCCTCAACTACCTTCTGCGGCAGAGAATTCCAGAGATTCACCACTTTCTGTGTGAAAAAAGTTTTCTTATTGTCACATGGACTGAGGTACAGGGATGGTACAGATACTGCTGCACCCGCTGAGTTTCTCCAGCATTTTTGTGTACCTTTGATTTTCCAGCATCTGCAGTCCCTTCTTAAACTCTACTTCTCAACATGTGGCTTCACTATTGCAAAGGGACAATGGATCAAGGCAGACAATGGGACCTGACCTGAAATGATACCTCTCCATGTTCTCCATGGATGCTGTTTGACCCACTAATAGTAGTCCAAGACTGCTCTCTAGTTATGGTGGGATGGTTCAGTTGCCTGATACAAGCTGGTGAGAAACTGTCCCTGAATCTGTGCGTTTTCACACTTTTATACCTTATGCCCGATGGGAGAGGGGAGAAGAGGGTGGCCAGGGTGCAACTCATCCTTGATTATACTTTATGAACTTAAAATGAACAGGAATGCTGTTCAATCCGATAAACTCGCGTTCAAAGCAGGAGTGTTAGAAGAGGTACCTTTCTAGCCAGATTTGCCGCTCCTCACTTCTACTCAGCGAACCACCCAACACTGAGCTCTCCAAACTATAACCTGCAACACCTTGGGGGCCAACTTCAGTGCTGATGCCCTCACCGATGAAAGTAAAGTAGCCACCAACTTAACGAGGGCTGCTGTTAGAGCTCAGCGATCTGAAAGGAACAAAAAATCACAATGTGGCAGAGACAGAAACAAAACACAAAGAGCAAAGACAAGAAAGGAAAAGGTAAACAGAGGTAATAACATGTAAAAAAAAAATGAACTGATGATAAATAAAAGAACACTACAGTGGTGCAGGTACTATAAGAGAATTTGAGTTGTGTTTGATCTTTAACATACAAGGAGAAATAAAGCAGAGACTTATCCTTATCCAAAGTAAAAATTCAGGGAGGCTGTGATCTGGCATTGAACTATAGCGTAATAGAACACTCACAGAGAAGAAGGCGATTCAGTTTAGTTTAAAGTCATCAAAGCTCCTGCAGCTCTTTGGCAGAGCTATCCAATATATACACTATCTTGTTCTTTCCCCATTGGAACCATTTTTTTCCCTTTTAAAGTATTTATTAAAATCCCTCCGGAAACTTGTTATTGAAGCTGCTTCTACTAACCCTCGGGACCAATGCTTTCCAGATTAAAGCAATTAGCTGTGGGGAAAAATATCCTTGAGTTTCCTTGGATCCGACCCTTCCATTAAATATGTATGTTAGCACAGGGACTCGTCCCATCAGGAAATAATGTAGTGTTTGTAATTTACCACACAGTAAAGGAAGGCATCTGAGAGTTATTTGTTGCTGACCATACAGATTAAACGCAGAAAACAAGTACACCTAATTTGCAACAATTTAGCAGCTAAGAACATGAGTTCATATCAGCAACTCAAGTTAATTGAATGTGTTTACCATCTGTAATCTTAAAATGGACAGTATTTGACAGGAAATCATTCTAAAATTTTGGACATAGTCATACGTTGTGGAAATAGGCCCTTCAGTCCAACTTGCCCAAATCCGCGACCATGTCCCAGCTACAGTAGTCCTACCTGCATGCGTTTGCCCCATATCCCTTCAAATCTGCCGTTTCCATGTACCTGTCTGATTTTTAAATGTTGGGATAGACCCTTGAATACATTCTTGAACATAGAGAGAAAATTAGGATGCAATTTATTAGCTCATTTGATTTAAGGCATAAGAGAACATATAATAATCATTAAACACTGATTAATTAATCTAACCATTTACTTCTTGTTCGTTTACGTTAAATTTATGGACTTTTAACTGATTTGAGACAGGTTCTTCAGCTGGGACTATGTTCTTACCTGATACTGATTACCTGATAATTGTTTGTAGATGCTGTAAGTAGCATCTTGTAAGTGTGTGATTTTGTTACAGAGAAATAGAGAATTGTTTCCACTTCATGCCTTAAGAAAACTGCCAAATGTTGTTTGGTGATTGGGTTATTCAAAATCTTTTATAGACCAACTGAAAACTTATGTATATTAAATATATAGGGACTTTTTTTTGTCATACTGTCCAAAAATTCAAAACCAATGATACATCAATAGCTTTCACACTGAGATGTCCTCTGATGTTCCCACTGAAATATTTCACAGATTAGCAGAAACATAGAAACATAGAAAATAGGTGCAGGAGTAGGCCATTCGGCCCTTTGTGCCTGCACCGCCATTCAATATGATCATGGCTGATCATCCAACTCAGTATCCTGTACCTGCCTTCTCTCCATACTCCCTGATCCCTTTAGCCACAAGGATCACATCTAACTCCCTCTTAAATATAGCCAATGAACTGGCCTCAACTACCTTCTGTGGCAGAGAGTTCCAGAGATTCACCACTCTCTGTGTGAAAAATGTTTTTCTCATCTCGGTCCTAAAGGATTTCCCCTTTATCCTTAAACTGTGACCCCTTGTCCTGGACTTCCCCAACATCGGGAACAATGTTCCTGCATCTAGCCTGTCCAACCCCTTAAGAATTTTGTAAGTTTCTATAAGATCCCCCCTCAATCTTCTAAATTCTAGTGAGTACAAGCCGAGTCTATCCAGTCTTTCTTCATATGAAAGTCCTGACATCCCAGGAATCAGTCTGGTGAACCTTCTCTGTACTCCCTCTATGGCAAGAATGTATTTCCTCAGATTTGGAGACCAAAACTGTAAGCAATACTCCAGGTGTGGTCTCACCAAGACCCTGTCCAACTGCAGTAGAACCTCCCTGCTCCTATACTCAAATCCTTTTGCTATGAAAGGTACAGAAGGTGCAGTAGCTGTTAGAATTATGTTTGGTGTTCTCTTGTTTTATATGAGTCATGGGCCACACAGTGGCACAGCTGGTAGAGCTGCTGCTTCTCAGTGTCAGAGACCCGGACTCGATCCTGACCTTGGATGCTATCTACATGAAGTTTACATTTTCTGTCTGTGACCATATGGGTTTTCTATGTGTGCTGCAGTTTCTTCCCATACCCCAAGGTATGCTGATTTGTAAGTTAATTGGCCTCTGTAAAATTGCCACTTGGGCATCAGGAGTGGATGCAAAACTGGGATAACATAAAACAAGTATGAACGGATGATTGATGGTCAACTTGGACCCGGTGAGCTGAAGGATCTGTTTCCATGCTGTGTCTTATACTCAATTGAATCAAAATAAAACTTCACCAGGTGGATTGCAACCATTCAAGAGGGTTCCTTCGTTTTCTATATCTCTATGTCTTATAGTCAGTGGGGTCCCTAAGGCGGTGAATGGTGGCTGATGGAACTCCTGCATGCTAAGCACTAGCAAGCTCTCAGTAAGATCCACACTCATGGGAGGCAGAAGGAATGTATTACCCATGCAGTACACACAGCAATCTGGTTAAAGGAGAAAAATGTTTAACAATCGTAATCTTAATAGTTCATGCAATTTCCCAATGGCTCAGTTATGCTTAAACAATAGTTATCTTTAAAATAATTATATTACTCTGAACACAGGATTAAACTTGCTTCTAATGTTCAGTGGAAATCATTTGTCCAATAGTTATCTCAATGGCTAAAATTCCACCAATGCTGAGGAAAGGAAGTGCATTAGCAACCTGGTATGAAAGGCAAGAGGTAAGAGGAGAGACAGAGAACGGGGAAGCGGGAGGTGTACGCGGAAGCTAGCATGAAGAAGTGAAGGAATGAGCAGCAAACAATCTGCTGAAGGAAATGAGTGAGGCCAGCAGCATTAGTGTTTTTTGATAACAGAATATATTTTATATTTCAAAAATAAACTTTATTCTGAATTGTTTGAGCAAAATGGTAAGGCCACAACTCCGCGTGGCCTTTCCATTTTGCTTCAACAAGAATAAAAAATACTAGACCAAGGGGGACCCGTTGGGTCCCATCCCCTCAACGCACGGTTGCTAGGGAGGGGGCTTCAGCGTTACACACACTAACCACTCCCCACACACACTAACCCTCCCCCCCCTTGATATTATATTAAAATTATTAATTCGCTCCTTTTACCCCATCCCCGCCCTATCCACTCATGCATAACCCCAACTGCGCAGGCGCGGCAAGAGAGGAGGGGGGTGGAGAGGAAGGGGAGGGGGGTAGAGAGGGAGAGGGAGGGGTTAGAGATTGAGGGGTGGGGGGAGGGCTGGTTCTCGAATGCAATACTCCACCACACTCATAGGTCCCAATATTCACCACTCCCCTAGTGAGGGAGGGGGTGCAGAGAGGGAGGGAGGGAAAGCGAGGGGGGGGGGGCAGAGAGGGAACGGCAGAGAGGAAGGGGGCAGAGAGGGAAGGGGGAACAGAGAGGGAGGGGTGCAGAGAGGAAGGGGGAGCAGAGAGGGAGGGGTGCAGAGAGGGAGGGGAGCAGAGAGGGGGGGGGTTGTAGAGAGAGAGGGGGGGGCAGAGAGGGGGGGCCAGAGAGGGCGGGTCTGGGCACTGCGGGGGCCGAGGTGCGAGCATACTTCGTGTTGAGCTGCTCGGCTATGGGCGGGGCTGGGTGCTGCCTGTGGACGGCCGGGGAGTGAACAATTTTAGTAAAAAAGTCAGGATTAACCAAATTTTCAGATGAGGGTTTTTTTGAAATCACGAGGTAAATCTCTACCATAATATGTAAAAATGTCTCCGTTACCGCGTCAGGTTCTCGAGGAGATGTGAATCACAGAAAAAGTTCAAGTTTTAAAAGGAAGAGGGACAAACATCCAGAGTTTAAATAAGTATATGATATACGAAACAAAAACTGTTTTGACTTTACTGTAGACTTAATAGATACAGCACAGAAACAGGCCCTTCTGTTTCTGATACCCCTTCCCTTGTTTGAGGAGTGCCACCATTGGAGACAGTACCTCAATGTCTAGCAGCGGGAGGACCCAAGTAGTGCTTCCACACAGAGCACAAATCTGAAAGCGAACAATGGATCAGTAAACGTAGATTTTAATCTTGCAACAGAAATTAATGAATGAGGAATTCTACAAATCAAGAAAATAATTCACTATGTTAACATTGTTTTTTTAATTAACCATTGATCATCCTGGAAATAAATAGTAATAATAATTTGCATTGTCATGTATAAATTTGAAATTGCAATTTTCATATGTAAGATTGCATATTAGAAAATGATTGAGTAAATTACAGTATTACGCATTACAGATTTTTTCGTTCATAGTGGAAAATTGTGTGAAACCCTTTGACCTCCACATGGAGGTGTCTGGGCAGCGCGAGCCATGTCGCAGCGGCCTCTGCAGTCCGTCTGTCTATTTTCTTGTCTCATTTGAGCAGTTTATAGTGTTTTTTTTCAAACTGGGTATGTGTGGGGGGTGGGAGGGGAGGGAGAGGAGGTGGGGGGTGGGGAAACTTTTAAAATCTTTTCCCTGTACAGAGGACACGACCTTTTCTCTGTCGGGACTCCGTTGTCGTTGGGGCCTAGCACCGTGGAGCGGCCTCCAACCGGAACGACCTGGGGGCTGCAGTCGCGAAGCCTGCGGACTTACCCACCATCGCGGAGCTGGCCGAGTTCGGAGTGGGAGGAGCTGTGGTGGCGCGCTGCTGCGGCCCAACCCCGGAGATTCGGAGGCTCCAACCACAGGCCTGGTGGACGGTGACACCGGGAGCCCGCGGGTCCCTGGTGGGAGACCGCTTTTCGGAGCTTCCGCAACGGCGACTTCTCCCGTCCGAATTGCGTGATTGAGGATGACCTGGAGCAGGGCCTTACATCGCCCGGCGCGGCTTTAAATGGCCGCGGGACTTGCTGGCGCCTGCCGGGGGCTCCAACACCAAGACCCGGAGCGTGGCCTTGCATCGCCTGGCGCGGCTTTAATGGCCGCGGGACTTATTTACCATCGCCCGCCGGGGGCTTTGACTTTGACATCGGGAGGAAAATGGGGAGTGCTGGGGAGAGATAGGACTTTGCCTTCCATCACAGTGAGGAGGAGATTCACTGTGATGGATGTTTGTGTAAATTATGTTGTGTCTTGGTTCTTCTTCTTGTTTGTATGACTGCAGAAACTATATTTTGTGTGAACTTCTGGGTTCAAATGACAACAAATAAAATCTAATCTAATCTAATCTAATTCCCAAAGCTCAAATCCGGGAACACAAATTTAAAAATCAATTGGAGATTTATAGTAATCATGCCATTGGAAATAAGCGAGTGCATGACTACAGCACGTATCTATGATCATTGCTGCAATACCAAGAAAGATTCTTTCCAATAGTTCAGAAAGAGGGCAATTACATTGATAAGGATTGGGTGAATCTAACTGAAATATCGCCAGTTAAAATACTCAGCAGGATGTTTAGCTCTAAAATGGGATATTTGAGAGTGATTATATTTTGCTTAAGTGTGACAGACTGAGCAGTAAAATAAAAATAAATTAGAATAGGATGGTATTCCATGGTGGAAGAAAGAAAATACTTCACGCGAGTTAATTTTGTCAATAGATTACTTTAACAAAACATACAATGTTTATCCCAAAGTACTGCAGTTTTTTTTAATTTCAATCAATTGTAGCATTTCATCACTCTAACCTACTTAGCTACTGGTTGATGGTTGCTTCAACATCTTGCCATCAAACATCATGACAGTAAGTGGTAAAATAAGTATGTTTTTCAGTTGAACAGTTGACCTGTAACATGTTGATGTCATTTTATTCAATGGTAATTGTGCCTCTAAAAGAAAAAATTAAGACAATAAAGACATGAGAGGAATAGATCGGGTAAATGAACTTTCGGTCAGAGTAGGGGACAAGAGGACACAGTTTTAACGTGAGGGTGGAAACAATTTAATAGGAATCTGAGGGAACATTTTTTTACACAAAGGGTGGTGGGTGTATGGAATAAGCTGTTGGAGAAGGTAGTTGAGACAGGTACTATTGCAATGTTTTTTTAGACAGGTTCATGGATAGGATGGGCTTTGAGGGATATGAGCCGAATGCGGGCAAGTGGGACTAGCGTAGATGGGGCATTGCGTGAGCAAGTTGGACCAAAGGGCCTGTTTCCACGCCGTAAGATTGTATGACTCTTTATGACTCTAATAATTCAATGAAGAAAATTTGACAAACAAATAATACTGCATGTAATATCATCCAGAATTTATTTCTATCCTGAAGGGCACTTGCACCTTTAAAAAATAACAATTCTGTGTCAAATATCACGGGTCTTTAATAGTGAGATAAGAATGGCTTTTTGATGAAACATAAAGACATGGAACATCCTTTAAACAAGTCACACACTTATCATACTGACCTCATTTTGCAGACAATAAGACTGCTGATACATGTGAATGATTACGATAATTGATGGTGATTCTGATTTCCAGTTACACAGAATCATCACGGAACTATCAAAATGCCTGAAAATAATTCACCATCATATGCTAGTAATAACAAATTAATGAAAAAGAAGTGCATTAATTTAAAATTTAGAGAGCTGCTAAATCACAGATCCTGAGATTTTTACTGCTTTATCTGAAAAAACTTATCAGGATGTGTTGCAAACGTAAATTTAATCTTAAAATGACCTTGGGCTGTTGCTGTAGCTGAACAGTGAAAACTGAAAGAAGACCGATGATTCTGGAATCTTGAGTATACACAAAGTGTTGGAGGAACTCGGCAGGTCAGACGGCATCTGTGTAGGGAATGTGTGATGTTTTGTGCCAAGGCCCTTCTTCAGATAGATTAGAATAGGGAGGAGAAAGCTGGAAAAGATAGATGGGGCGGGAAAAAATCTGACAAATGACAGGTGAGGGGAATGATTGAACATGGAACAGGAACAGGCCCTTCAGCCCACAATGTCTAGACCAACCCATAGCTGCCTGCATATAATCCATATTCCTCCATTCCGTGTGGTTATCCAAAAGTCTCCATCATTGTCCCCTGCAGCATGTTCCAGGCAGTCACCATCCTCTGTGCAAAATCGTGCTTCACACATCTCCTTTAAACTTTGCTCATCTCACCATAACGCTATACCCTCTAGCATTCAACATTTCCAACTAGAGAAAACAGCTCTGACTGTCTGCCTTGTCTATGCCTCTTGTAATTTTAAATGGTTCTATCAGATCTCATATGATTTAATGATTGATTTTACTGTATTTTAATGTTGCTGTTTTACCTGCTTTTAACTATTTATACTGTTTCATCAGGGACTGGATTGCTTTTACTGTTATTATGTGTGAAATGTTTTAAGTTTCATGTGCGATACTCCGGCATTCCCTGAGAAATGTCTTCTCATTTTGCACTGTACAACTGTTGCTTTGCAAGACGACAATAAAGGTTGCATGGCCGTCCGGTGGGGGGGTGTGTTGGGTGCGACCGCACCCCCCTTTTTCCACCCAGAGTAAGAAAAAATCCCCAGAATTTTTTTTTTGAAATCGGAGCACAATCAGCATTTCCACTTTGTTGGAGATCACCCAATATTCTGGCTCCGGGCTGCTGGGGGAGAAACAAATGCGCCCATCCGCGCCTGCGCAATTGGGGAAGCAATGCAAAATGGCGCCGTCTCTCCGCGTGTGCGCAGTGGGCCCGGGGCGGGATCAGACTACCATTTGTGCTTCAGCGATTGAGCGCGATGCCTGTGTCTACTCCAGGTAAGTAGTGGGGGTGGGGGAGTGTGGTGTCTGCCAGGCCGCCCGCCGGGTCCAGCTTTTCCATCCGTGGCTGCTGCTACTGCGGCGGGGGTACGGTGTGCCCGGTCCAGTGTTTCCATCCGCGGCGTCGGGGGGGGGGGGGGGTGCGGTGCGCGGTGTGGTGTCTGCCCGTCCGCCCGCCCGGTCTAGCGTTTCCATCCGCGGCATCGGATGGCGACCAGGAGACCTTCCTCCCATCACTGGGCGGGAGCGGCTGTAACCCCAACACGAGACGCCGCTGCGGCGGGGCCCAAGCCACCCACGCTGACCCACGCCGGCCCAGCCACCTTCATCTTCGGGGGAGAGGGAGAGACAGAAGGGAAGGGGAGGGGGGAGAGAGGGAGAGAGAGAGGGCAAGGGGGGGGGGGGGACGGGAAAGAGAGAGAGAGAGAGGGGAAGGGAAGGGAAGGGGGAGAGAGTGGGGGAGGGGAGGGGAGAGGGAATTTTTAATGAGATTGTAAAATTGAGGTAGGTTTTAAAGCTATTATATTTTTTCCTCATGAATAATATCAAATAATATCAAATAATTGGAACTGCTTTCTTTGCCTTGATAATAATACTGAAAAATATGAATTCCAAAGTTTGTGACTCTTTTTGCAGCATATTTTTAATATAATTTGAATATTACAAAAATCTGCATGTTTTCAGGGTCATCATGGATCTGTCCGTAGTAGTCCGTTGATGATGTTGCTGCTGAGGAGGGGGCACATATGCGTCAAGCCGATAGCCTAATTGTTAAAGAGTTAAAAGATAGTCTAATTGATAAAGAGCTGAGAAGAGGAATCAGAGCTGCCAAGGAAAGGTACTCTGAGAAGTTGAGGAGCAAGTTCTCAGCTAGTGACTCTTCTTCAGTTTGGAAGGGCATGCAAGAAATCACCAGCTATAAAAGGAAAGCCCCCGCTCTTTGGACAATCGCCAGCTGACGAACAGCCTGAATGAGTTTTACTGCAGGTTTGAAAATCAGAAACGTAACCCTGAAACCCCTCCCCAACAAACACAGCCAGACCCCAGTCTGCAAAGAATGGACCCTGCACCCTCTCCTTCCCATTCACCACTTCACACCTACTTAAGGCAAGACTCCAGTATGAAAAGAGTGGACCCTTTCCCACCCAACCAACACTTCACACCCACTCACAACCTGACCTCAGTCTGCAAAGACTGGACCCACTCCAATCACCACTTCACACCCAATTACTCATTTTTAATCAGTCCCTACAAAGACGTACTGACCCTGCCTGCTTCAAATTCTCAAAAGACAAACAACCAAACAACCAAACAAACTATAACACAAACATAACACACATATTATTTTACATATAAATAATGGAAGGAAAAACGTTCAGTAGAGTTAGTCCCTGGTGAGATAGGCGTTTACAGTCCGAATTGCCTCTGGGAAGAAACTCCTTCTCAACCTCTCCGTTCTCACCACATGGCAACGGAGGCGTTTGCCTGACCGTAGCAGCTGGAACAGTCCATTGCAGGGGTGGAAGAGGTCTCTCATGATATTGTTGGCTCTGGAGTTGCACATCCTGATGTATAGTTCCTGCAGGGGGGTGAGTGAAGTTCCCATAGTGCATTCGGCCGAACGCACTACTCTCTGCAGAGCCTTCTTGTCCTTGGCAGAGCAATTCCCAAACCAGATGGTAATGTTCCCGGACAAGATGCTTTCCACTGCCACTGCGTAGAAGCATTGGAGGATCCTCGGAGACACTCTGAAATTCCTCAATTGCCTGAGGTGGTAAAGGCGCTGCCTTGCCTTACTCACCAGTGCTGAGGCGTGTGATACCCATGTCATAGCCTCGGAGATGTGGACTCCCAGATATTTAAAACAGTTCACCCTATCCACAGGATCCCCATTTATCCTCAATGGAGTGTACATCCTCGGATGATGTGCCCTCCTAAAGTTCATGATCAGCTCCTTCGTTTTTTTGATGTTCAAGAGGAGGCTGTTATCCTGGCACCAGAGTGCTAGACCAGCCACCTCCTCCCGGTAGGCCTTCTCATCGTTGTCTGAGAACAGGCCCACTACCACAGTGTTATCAGCAAACTTAATTATTGAGTTGGAGCTGAACCTAGCCACACAGTCATGTGTGTACAGGGAGTACAATAGGGGGCTGAGGACGCAACCCTGGGGCGATCCTGTGCTCAGGGTGAGGGACTTCGATGTATTCCCTCCCATCTTGACTACCTGGGGCCTGGCGGTGAGAAAGTCCAGGACCCAGGCACACAGGGAGGTGTTGAGCCCCAATTCCATTAGCTTCCGGCCAGTCTGGTGGGGACTATCATGTTGAAGGCTGAACTGTAGTCTATGAACAGCATCCTCATGTAGCCCCCCTTCTGGCTGTCCAGATGGGAGAGAGCGGTGTGCAAAACCTGGGAGACGGCATCGTCCGTGGATCTGTTCGGACGGTATGCAAACTGCAACGGGTCCATGTTCCGAGGGAGGAAGGGGCAGATGTGATTCTTCACCAGCCTCTCAAAGCATTTCATGACTACCGAGGTAAGGGCCACCAGACGGTAGTCATTTAGACAGGCTGGGGAGGCATTTTTTGGTACCGGTACAATGATGGATTTTTTGAAGCAGGCAGGGACCACGGACTTGTCCAGGGAGAGGTTGAATAATGTAGTGAGCACTGGAGCTAGCTGCGTAGCACAGGACTTGAGTACTCGCCCCGAGATGCCATCGGGGCCTGCAGCTTTTCTCGTGTTCACCCGTGTCAGAGCCCTCCTCACGTCGTGCTCGGACAGCGAGAGTGTGTGCACATTCCTCCCTTCAGCTTCTGTAGTCAGCCCGCTGGCGGTATTGTCGATAGTCGGCAGACCTGGAGTGGTGTTGCCCCTCTCGAAACGAGCGTAAAAGGAGTTCAGGCCATCAGCTAGGGAGGTGCCGGCACTTGCGGATGAGGGTGGGGTGCTCCGGTAGTTGGTTACAATCCGTAGCCCCTGCCACAGGCTTCTGGTGTCCTGCTGCTCCATCTGTAACTCCATCTTGTCCCTGTACCTCCTTTTTGCGTCCTTCACCGCCCTTCGCAGTCGGTAGGACTCAGCCTTGTAGACATCCATGTTTCCTGATGCCAGGCCCGAGTTGTAGGCAGCGGTGCGAGCATTCAGGGCCACACAAACAGACCTGTCTAGCCAGGGTTTTTGGTTCGGGAAGGTGCTTACCCTTACCGTGGGGACGATGTTGTCGGTTACTGTTGCGATGAAGTCCGTGACTGCTTCCGCGAACTCACTGACGTCACTGGAACTTGCTTCAAACATATTCCAGTCGACATCGCTCAGTGCATCTTGCAGCATGGCCTCTGACTGGTCGGACCACCGCTTTACGTCCCTCGTCTCTACCGCTTCCCGAACTATCCTCTGTTTATACTCCGGCAACAGGAAAATGGCAGCGTGGTCAGATTTTACTAGGGGAGGGAGTGAAACAGCCTTGTAGCCCTTCCTCAACGGTGTGTAGCAGTGGTCCAAAGTTCTCTCCCCCTTGGTGGCACACGTGATGTGTTGGTAGAAGTTCAGCATGACCTTCTTGAGATTTGATTTGTTAAAATCTCCAGTCACCACCATAGCCGCATCCGGGTACTTGTTTTGATGTCGACATAGCACATCGTGTAGGGCCGATAGTGCCACGTCGGTGTCCGCCTGCGGTGGAATGTAGATGGCTGTGACGATCACCGAGCCGAACTCCCGGGGAAGGTAGAATGGGCGGCATGAGATCGTCAGGTGCTCCAGGCCCGGCGAGCAAGAACGGGAAAGCATCTTGATATTTCCAGGGTTGCACCAGTTGTTATTGGTCATGAAGCAGACTCCTCCACCCTTGGATTTCCCAGATGCTTCTGTTCTGTCAGCACGGTGGACAGTGAAGGACTCGGTTGGGCAGATTACCTGATCCGGAATCAGCGAGGTCAGCCATGTTTCAGTCAGGCAGAGGATGTTGTAGTCCCTGGTTACACAGAAAAGCTGGAGAAACTCAGCGGGTGCAGCAGCATCTATGGAGCGAAGGAAATAGGCAACGTTTCGGGCCGAAACCCTTCTTCTTCAAGATGTTGTAGTCCCTTATGTCCCGCTGGAATCTGACCCTCGCCCTGAGGTCATCCAGCTTGTTTTCCAGGGACTGGACATTTGCCAGAAGAATGCTGGGCAGAGGTGGACGAAAGGCTTGGGCTCACATTATCCCTACTATTGTCCCTGTACCCAAAAAGGCAAGATTACTGGTCTTAATGACTACAGGCTTGCCGCACTGACCTCTGTAGTCATGAAGACATTTGGAAAAAAAAAATGAAGACCCTTAAAAGGCTTGTGCTGGAAAATATCACAACCCCCCTGCTGGACCCTCTGCATTTTGCAAATTGGGCCAATAGATCTGTGGATGACGCAGTCAATCTGGGCCTGCACTTCATCCTCCAGCATTTAGACCACCAGCGGACCTATGCGAGGATTGTGTTTGTTGATTTCAGCTCTGCATTCAACACCATTGTGCCATAGCTACTATGCTCCAAACCTTCTGAGTTGACTGTGCCTGAACCCCTCTGTCAGTGGATCAACAGACAGGAAACAGCATGTGAGACGGGAAAGCATATCTCGGACCCGCATACGCTCAGCATAGGAGCACCACAAGATGCGTACTTGTGGTGCTCCTACTCTCTAGCCACACCAATGACTGCACCTCCACAGACACCTCTGTCAAGCTTCTCAAGTTTGCGGACGACACAATCCTGATTGGACTGATCCAGGATGGGGACCTCTGTACTCATTTCAGTTTGACTTCTTTTCTATAACATGGTGCCAAGAACTGAACATAATATTCTAAATGCGGTCTCACCAATGTCTTATACAACTGCAACATGATCTCCCAATCTTCTATACTCAATATTCTGACTGATGAAGGCCAAAGTGCCAAAATACTTTTTAACCACCTGATATACCTGCTACTCGACCTTCAAGGAACCATGCAACCGTCAACCATTCCTCTGCCCACCTGGCTAATTGATCCAGATCCTGTTGCAATCATTCACAACCATCTGCACTATTTGCAAAACTACTCACATCTGTATCATCAGCAAACTTGCTAATCTTGCCCTGTTCTGTGACGTTTCACAGAGTGCTGGAGTAACTCAGCGGGTCAGGCTGAGCATAGAAGTTGGGAGGTCATGTTGCAGTTGCATAAGAAGTTGGTGAGGCTGCATTCAGAGTATTGTATTCAGTTCTGGGCATCATGTTATAGGAAAGATGTCATTAAACTGGAAAGGGTACAGTGAAGATTTACGAGGATGTTGCCAGGACTGGAGGGAGAGGTTGAGTAGGCTGGGACTCTGGTTTCATGGAGCACAGGAGGATGAGGGATGATCTAATAGAGGTGTATAAAATCATGATTTGAATAGATATGGTTGAGTCTTTTGCCCAGAGTAGGTGAATCGAGGAGCAGAGAACATAAATTTAAGGTGAAGGGCAAAATATTTAATAGGAATCTGAGGGGTATATTTTTCACACAAAGGGTGGTCAGTGTATGGAACTAGCTGCCAGAATAGGTAGTTGAGGCAGGGACTATCGCAAAATTTAAGAAACAGATAGGACAGGTTCGGAGGGATATGGATCAAACGTGGGCAGGTGGGACTAGTGTAGATGGGACATGCTGGGCCGAAGGGCCTGTTTCCACACTGTTTCATTCTATGACTGTCTATCTTTCCCACTCAAACCCATTCTCCTGCCTTCTCCCCATTACCTCTGACACCCGTATTAATCAAGAATCTATCAATCTCTTCCTGACAAATGTCCATTGATTCGACCACAGCTGAGTGTGGCAATGAATCCCACAGTTCTCCACCCTCTAGTCCCACTCACATGCGTTTGGCCCATATCCATCTAAATCTGTCCTATCCATGTACGTGTCCAAATGTCTCTTAAACAGTAGGATAGTCCCAGCCTTAACTACCTCCTCTGGCAGCTTGTTCCATACACACGCCACTCTTTGTGTGAAAAAACAACCTCAGATTCCTGTTCATTTCTGAAATATTGGTCATAAATATGACCCAAAAATCCTCCAAAATAAGGCTCATTATGCATCAGAGAGCATCTAAAACCCCTGAACTTCCAGGGCCCTTAAGTGGGCCCTGGACCCCGGCATCGAGGGACTTCACGCTTCCCGCTCGTGCGCACATTATTTCATATTCAATTTCTTATAATCCTGTCATGCCACCCCCCTTTATGAAAAGCTTTGTATGGGCCTGGGTTGATTGATTGATTGATTGATTGATTGATTGAAACATAGAAACATAGAAAATAGGTGCAGGAGGAGGCCAGCACCGTCATTCATTGTGATCATGGCTGATCAACCCCAATCAATAACCCGTGCCTGCCTTCTCCCCATATCCTTTGATTCCACCAGCGCCTAGAGCTCTATCTAACTCTCTCTTAAATCCATCCAGTGATTTGGCCTCCACTGCCCTCTGTGGCAGGGAATTTCACAAATTCACAACTCTATGGGTGAAAAAGGTTTTTCTCACCTCAGTCTTAAATGGCTTCCCCTTTATTCTAAGACTGTGGCCCCTGGTTCTGGACTCGCCCAACATTGGGACCATTTTTCCTGCATCTAGTTTGTCCAGTCCTTTTATAATGTTATATGTTTCTATAAGATAACCCCTCATCCTTCTAACCTCCAGTGAATACAAGCCTAGTCTTCTCAATCTTTCCTCATATGACAGTCCTGCCATCCCAGGGATCAATCTCGTGAACCTACGCTGCACTGCCTCAATCACAAGGATGTCCTTCCTCAAATTAGGAGACCAAAATTGTACACAATACTCCAAATGTGGTCTTACCAGAGCCCTATACAACTGCAGAAGAACCTCTTTACTCCTATACTGAAATCTCGTCAACGTCTGGCAAACCAAATCTGTCCAACCTCATATGTAGCTATGTTCTATGTTCCATCTCCTGCGATAACAGGGGCAGTACCAGGGGAGAGTGGGGGTTGCGTGGGAAGAACCAAGGAGTTGAGGAGGGAGTGGTCTCAATGGAAAACGGAAAGGGATGGGGACGGGAAGATGTGACTGGTGGTGGAATCACGTTAAAGTGATGGCAATGTCAGAGAATGATGTGTTGCATGCAGAGACTCTGAGATGAAAGGTGAAGACAGGGGAACTCTATCCTTGTTCCATCTGTGAGAAGGGGGAGTGAGAGCAGAGTTCAGGATTCAGAGACATGAGCGATGGCTGTCCACAACACCAAGGGGGAAAGCACATTTATTGAATAAATACGACGTCTTGGAAGGCCGAGAGCGAAAAGTCTCATCATGAGCAGATCCAATGGAAACCGAAATATTGAAAGTAAGAGATGGCGTCTTTGCAATAGGCAGGGTGGGAGAAGGTGTAGTCAAGGTCCTACAAGGTTTGTAGTAGATGTCAGTACACCTCATGTGAATAAATGTGAGGTTATCCATTTTGGTGGCAAAAACAGGAAAGCAGACTATTATCTAAATGATGGCCGATTAGGAAAAGGGGAGATGCAACGAGACCTGGGTGTCATGGTACACCAATCATTGAATGTAGGCATGCAGGTGCAGCAGGCAGTGAAGAAAGCGAATGGTATGTTAGCTTTCATAGCAAAAGGATTTGAGTATAGGAGCAGGGAGGTTCTACTGCAGTTGTACAGGGTCTTGGTGAGACCACACCTAGAGTATTGCGTACAGTTTTGGTCTCCAAATCTGAGGAAGGACATTATTGCCATAGAGGCAGTTCATAGAAGGTTCACCAGACTGATTCCTGGGATGTCAGGACTGTCTTAGGAAGAAAGACTGGACTTGGTTTATACTCTCTAGAATTTAGGAGATTGAGGGGGGATCTTATAGAAACTTACAAAATTCTTAAGCGGTGGGACAGGCTAGATGCAGGAAGATTGTTCCCGATGTTGGGGAAGTCCAGGACAAGGGGTCACAGCTTAAGGATAAGGGGGAAATCCTTTAAAACCGAGATGAGAAAAACTTTTTTCTCACACAGAGAGTGGTGAATCTCTGGATCTCTCTGCCGCAGAGGGTAGTCGAGGCCAGTTCATTGGCTATATTTAAGAGGGAGTTAGATGTGGCCCTTGTGGCTAAAGGGATCAGAGGATATGGAGAGAAGGCAGGTACGGGATACTGAGTTGGATGATCAGCCATGATCATATTGAATGGCGGCGCAGGCTCGAAGGGCCGAATGGCCTACTCCTGCACCTAATTTCTATGTTTCTATATTTCTATATTTTGCCTTGGTAGCCTAGAACCCAATTATATGAACATTGAATTCTCCATTTTGAAGTAATGCACCCCAACCCTCCTCTCTTTTCCCACTCCCCCACCACTACCCCCACCCTAACTGCCCACATTTCTCCCACTACCTGACTCACCCTACTTCTTTTCCCACATTTGTATACTCATCTCCTATTCTTCCCATCATTGACTTCCCCATTTCCCATTTAAGTACCCCCTTTCCTTTTCCCCTAACATAATATCTCTCCTTCTGGTTTTCCATTTCACTCCTCTTCTTAGTTTACAGCATGGAAACAGCCTCTTTGACCCACCAAGTCCGCACCAACCAACGATCCCCGCACATTAACACTATCCTACACTAGGGATTTTATAAAAACTTTTTATAACATGCCAATTAACCTACAAACCTGTACATCTTTAGACTGGTGGAGGAAACCAAAGATCTTGGAGAAAGCACACGTAGGTCATGTGGAGAATGTACAAAGTCTGGACAGAGCACCCCCCCCCTTAGTCAGGATCGAACCAGGGGTTCACGCACTGAAAGTGCTGTAAGATGGCAACTCTACCGCTGCGCCACCATGCTGCACTTCTTCTTTCCTTATCTGACTCCCTTTTGTTTTCTTTTCACCTCTGACGCTTACTCCACCCATACGTGAAGTAAGTTGATTGAACATTTTGTCTGCATTTGTATTTGACGTAATGGGTGGAGAAGGTGTAGTCAAGGTACTACAAGGATTGTTGTAGATATAAACCCATATTTGCTTGGGTAGCCTACTACTCAATTGTATTGAATTTTCCAATTTCAAGTAACGCACCCCAACACATTGTATCTGCCTAACACCTGTCAGAATTTGTCCCACCCACCTTTCTCACCCCCTTTCCCCAATTCAATCAGTCCGCAGAGGTTCCTGACCCAAAACATCATCTGTCCATTCCCTCCAAAGAAGCTGCCTGTGGATGGCTCGATTGTAATCATGTGTTGTCTATCCGCTGACTGGATGGCACGCAACCAAAGCTTTTCACTGTACCTCAGTATACGTGACAATGAACAAAAATAAACTGAACCATTGAGTTCATCTTGCACTTTGTTCTTTGCTTAGGATTACAGCATCTGCAGTCTGTGGAATTCTCTGCCTCAGAGGGCAGTGGAGGCAGGTTCTCTGGATGCTTTCAAGAGAGAGCTAGATAGGGCTCTTAAAAATATGGGAGTCAGGGGATATGGGGAGAGGCAGGAACGGGGTACTGATTGGGGATGACCAGCCATGATCACATTGAATGGCAGTGCTGGCTCGAAGGGCCGAATGGCCTACTCCTGCACATATTGTCTATTGTATATCTCTATGAATTGCAAACATTGTTTTTGCCAGCTTTCTAGGACTCTCCAATATTCTTGCATGATTATCTTCAAAGATTAACCAAACAAATGATTGTTCCAAAAAGATATTTTATGTTTCTAAACAAATGAATCTACAACCTATTAGATTCAGATGAGATTAAAATAATTGGAGGAGAGAACGTAACTTTGGGTTCAGAATGACAAAGGATCAGTGTCATTCTCTGGGTATAAAAGATGGCAGGAGTATATGCTATTAATGACGTTTCAATTAAAGGAAAAGTTAATAGTTATTATGAACATTACAACTGGGAAAGTTCAATAGCAAAGTTCAGCATCAAATGTTGGTTTTGCTAGTTAAACGTAGTTTATCGATAATTGACATGCAGTCAGGGAACTTCAATAGCTTCACGGGGGGCAATAATAGTTGGAAAAGGACTGTACCTCAGTTTGATCTGCTATTAAATGTAATCGATTGAACATTTGTCTGCATTTTAATTTGAAATTGTTCAAGATATTTTCATTGCAATTTGGTTTTATTGCCAATTTTGCTCATTTCTGAAGGTATTCTGCATAAAATGAAGCTCTGCTTGGTTTGATGGCAAATGAACCAGCAGCCAGGAGCTTAATAAGGATAAGGTTGTTGGAAAGGACAATTACAGATAAAAAACACACGTTTTTACAAACTCCTCTTGATGGGTTGTGCATATCATTAGAATATCAGTTTGACCTTACTGCAGAAGATGAGTTACATGTCCTTGCCACAACTGTGATGTTGCGCTCCTGCAAGTAAGAATTCCATTATTCTGTTTCAGGACATATGACAATAAAACACTCTTGACTCTTGATGTTCTTCACCTGCATCATGCCTCCCTGCTGCACCATAACACAGTGAACACAAGGAAAATACTGCGGCTGCCAGAAATAAGATCAGGAAATGCTGGGCAGCACGGTAGTGCAACAGTAGAGTTAAAATTGTAAATTGTTCCTGGTGTGTTGGATGGTGTTAGTATAACGGGGATTGCTGGTCGGTGTGGAGTCAGTGGGCTGAAAGGCCTGTTTCTGTGCTGTATCTCTAAACTAAACTATCAACCCCTCAGCAGCATCTATAAGAGAGAAACAATTAATGTTTAAGAGCGATAACCTTCATGCCTATATTTTCTTAACTGCTTGCTGCATCATAATCATAATCATAATCGTAATTTATTAGCCAAATATGTTTTGCAACATACGAGGAATTTGGTTTGCCATACTGTCATACCAAAAAAGCAACAAGATACACAACTACATAAAAATTTGACATAAACATAAGTTTTTTATCTGTAATTGTCCTTTCCAACAACCTTATCCTTATTAAGCTCCTGGCTGCTGGTTCATTTGCCATCAAACCAAGCAGAGCTTCATTTTATGCAGAATACCTTCAGAAATGACCAAAAATGGCAATAAAACCAAATTGCATTGAAAATATCTTGAACAATTTCAAATTAAAATGCAGACAAATGTTCAATCGATTACATTTAATAGCAGGTCAAACTGAGGTACATTGCTTTTCCAACTATTATTGCCCCCCGTGAAGCTATTGAAGTTCCCTGACTGCATGTCAATTATCGATAAACTACGTTTAACTAGCAAAACCAACATTTGATGCTGAATTTTGCTATTGAACCTTTCCAGTTGTAATGTTCATAATAACTATTAACTTTTCCTTTAATTGAGTATAGAAGTTGGGATGTAATGTTAAAATTATATAAGGCATTGGTGAGGCCAATTCTGGAGTATGGTGTACAATTTTGGTCGCCTAATTATAGGAAGGATGTCAACAAAATAGAGAGAGTACAGAGGAGATTTACTAGAATGTTGCCTGGGTTTCAGCAACTAAGTTACAGAGAAAGGTTGAACAAGTTAGGGCTTTATTCTTTGGAGCGCAGAAGGTTAAGGGGGGACATGATAGAGGTTTTTAAAATAATGAGAGGGATAGACAGAGTTGACGTGGAAAAGCTTTTCCCACTGAGAGTAGGGAAGATTCAAACAAGGGGACATGACATGAGAATTAAGGGATTGAAGTTTAGGGGTAACATGAGGGGGAACTTCTTTACTCAGAGAGTGGTAGCTGTGTGGAATGAGCTTCCAGTGAAGGTGGTGGAGGCAGGTTCGTTTTTATCATTTAAAAATAAATTGGATAGTTATATGGATGGGAAGGGAATGGAGGGTTATGGTCTGAGCGCAGGTATATGGGACTAGGGGAGATTATGTGTTCGGCATGGACTAGAAGGGTCGAGATGGCCTGTTTCCGTGCTGTAATTGTTATATGGTTATATATGGTTAATTGAAACATCATTAATAGCATATACTCCTGCCATCTTTTATACCCAGAGAATGACACTGACCCTTTATCATTCTGAACCCAAAGTTACATTCTCACCTCCAATTATTTTAATCTCATCTGAATCTAATAGGTTGTAGATTCATTTGTTTAGAAACTTAAAATATCTTTGTGGAACAATCATTTGTTTGGTTACATAAACATCCACCACAGCGACTCCTCCACATTCCTCACTGTGATGGAAGGCAATAAAGTCTTAACAGCCTGTCCCACCAGCATGCGATTGCATGCGTCTAGCGCGACCAAACGGAAGCGGAGTTCACACTAAGTTTGCGGTAAGTAAGCGCTAAGTACGCGGTAAGTACGTGCAATGTTTGCGCAAAGTTCGCACGTGACATAATTTACGTCATACTCACCAATCAGCTGGCCAGGAGGCGGGCCGACTGAATTTGGATGTCGCACGGTGCCGGGCGGTGACGTCATCGCGCAACGCACGCGCTAGGTGCATGCCGTCAAGACGCTGCCTACGCCGTCGAGACGCTGCGTATGCCCTCAATGAGCCTGCGGGCCGACAGGCCGTTGGCGCACAAAGATTTTGGACAGTGCGGTATTTTCGGAGCTCCGCGCCATGTCGGGACCAGCCCCACACAACTCCTTACCCCTCCGCGCTTCGAAGTGGGACAGGCCCCGCGCGGCCATACGCCTCAAGCGACCACGTTTGGTCGCGCTAGACGCATGCAATCGCATGCTGATGGGACAGGCCCTTTATCTTATTTCCTCCTTTCCTCCTGTGGTCGGGGGAGTCGAACCATCTGCAGCCAGTGATCGAGCTCCCTCGTCAGGGTGGTCTAAGCTCCTGCATCATGATGGTCAAAACTACTGCGGCTTGAAGTTCCCGAAATTGGACCCTAACCAGGGACCGCGAGCTTCACAATGTTAAAGTCCGCAGCTTCCACAGGTTGGAGCTTCAAAGGCCGACCCCTGGCAAAGGGATCGCTCGCTCCAAGATGTTAAAGTCTGCAGGCTCCGTGGTTTTGTAGTTCTAGAAGTCCCAAACAAGAGGCCGCCAACTCCACGATGTTAGGCCGCAGTGCAGGCGGAGATAGGACACAGAAAAAGTCACATCTCAATCAATCAATCAAAGACTTTATTGTCATTCAAAAATACACCAACAAATGCAAGTCTGAACGAAATTTTGTTGCATCTGGCTCACCGTGCAACATAAAATAACAAAAGGATAAAATAGATTAAAAGATAACATAGATAACAGTGGCGGCACATTATATGGAATTCAAGAGTCTGATGGCTCGGGGGAAGAAATAACCCCCCCCCACCAACCCTTACAAATACAAAAACTAAAGATGCTAAAACATATATTTTACGACAAACTAACAACACAAAGAATGAAAAAGACAAAGGCAGACGTTGGCGATCTACAAATATGTACATCAAAATTTCATAATACATTACCATTTAAATCATTTTTTGCCTTTCTGTCTTTTCTACCAAAGGGGATAACTTTATCTTTCTCCATGAATACTTCTTAAATGCTCAGGCAATTTTTTCAGTTTGTTACCAAAAGACCATGTCTATACTACACACCCGTTGAGTACTGTGGAAGGTGTGATGCCGAATGGAATGCCAGATACACATTCTTAAACCAATATTCAAACAGACCATTTGCCTGGTTGAAGCATGTACTCACATGCATTAACACTCTCACATTGCACCCCAACAACTGCTTAAATGACAGGCCCACAATACTCAAAACAGATCTGAAAAAAGCACGTGATTGCCAAGGGTTCAAAGGACAGATCCCTCGTCCTTTTGTCCACAGATAGACTTTTGGCAACATTGGGAAAGGATTGCCGGTGATCATTTAAAAAACATTGGCGTTGATGGTTAAATATAAAGTTATCCACTTTGGTAGGAAAGATAGAAATGCAGAAATGTTTTTAAATGGTGGCAGATGGCAGCACAGTGGCGCAGCTGGTATCTCACACAGACCCGGGTTCAATCCTGACTTCAAGTGCTGTCTGTGTGGAGTTGCATATTCCCCCTGTGGCCACATGGGTTTTCTCCAGATGCTCTATTTACCTTCCACATCCCACAGTCCCTGTAAATTGTCCCTTATGTGCAGGCAGTAGGTGAGAAGATGACATAGAACTAGTATGAAAGGGTGATTGATGGTTGGTGTGGACTCAGCGGGCCTTTTAATCTTTCCTCTTTCCATTCCTCCCTTTCCTTTCCCATCCATTTCCCACCCTCCAGCTTTACTGTTCACTCCTCTTCTTTCCACCCACCTGCCAATCTTCTCTCCTCCCCTCTAACACAATCCACCTATCATTTGCCATTTGTCGCACCTCCACTCTCATTGCCCCCCCCCCCCCCCCCCCTCTCATCAGTCTCATAAAGGTTCCTGACCCGAAACATTATCTGCATTATAAACATTATTTCTCTCTACAGATGTTGACTGGACCACTACATTCCTCCAGCACCTTGTTTTTTGCTCCAGCTTCTGCAGTTCCTGTATCTCAACTTCTCTTCAAACCCTTCTCACATCCTGTAACTCACAGGCATCAGCATGGTTTAAGGTTTAGTGATTATCATACGTGCGGAGGTACAGTGAAAAGTTTTGTTTTGCATGCTATCCAAACAGTTCAGATAATACAATACAGACATACAATCTAATCAAATGCAAGTACAATAGAAGAAGCAAAAGGGAAGATACAGAGTGATGAATATCGTTAGAAAAGAGTAGAGCGATTGTACGGATGGTAGAAAATGCTTCTCTAGGAAGCACACACAAAGAGTCATCACACTCTGGCACAATCTAGTCTATCAGTAGGATGGGGCCGCATTACATCTAAGATAGACAGAAAATGCTGGAGTGACTCAGCGAAACAGGCAGAATTTCTGGAGAGAAGGAATGGGTGACGTTTCAGGTTGAAACCCGTTCTTTATTCTGAAGAAGGGTGTTGACCGAAAACATCACCCATTCCTTCTCTACAGAGATGCTGCCTGTCCTGCTGAGTTACTCCAGCATTTTGTGTCTACCTTCAGTGTAAACCAGCATCTGCAGTGTCTTCCTGCAGGCCTCGTTACACCTGTCTTTTCATTGTCTATGTGGAACCGTTACTGTTCTAAATGTGTCTGGTGCCATACCACAGCTCTTTCCCCGTTACATCAGTGACTGCAGTGGTGCAGCTTCCTGCACTCGGGTGGAACTTGTCACTTTTATTACCTTTGCTATTAACTTCCATCCCGCTCTCAAATTCACTTTGACCATTTTGGACACTTTATTTCCTTTTCCTGGAGATCTCGGTCTCCATCTCAGGAGACAAACTATCCCCTGACAATTTACTCCAAATGCATTGACTCCCACAGTTAACTAGAATACACTTCTTCTTAAGATAGACACAAAGTGCTGGAGTAACTGAGTGGGTCAGGCAGCATTTCTGGAGAAAAAGGATAAGTGATGTTTTAGAAACATAGAAACATAGAAATTAGGTGCAGGGGTAGGCCATTCGGCCCTTCGAGCCTGCACCGCCATTCAATATGATCATGGCTGATCATCCAACTCAGTATCCCGTACCTGCCTTCTCTCCATACCCCCTGATCCCCTTGGCCACAAGGGCCACATCTAACTCCCTCTTAAATATAGCCAATGAACTGGCCTCAACTACGCTCTGTGGCAGAGAGTTCCAGAGATTCACCACTCTCTGTGTGAAAAAAGTTATCCTCATCTCGGTTTTAAAGGATTTCCCCCTTATCCTTAAGAGTTTTGAGTGGAGACCCGAAATATCACCTATCCTTTTTCTCCAGAGATGCCGGCTGACCCGTTCAGTTACTCCAGCACTTTGTGCCTCTCTTTGGTATAAACCATCAGTTCCTTGTTTCTACACCTATTCCTATTCTGTCTCTTGTAGGAATGCCGTCCTTTTCTCCCAGTTTCTCCATCTTTGCTGCATCTGCTCTCAAGATGAGGCCAGGGTGAGAACATGTAAAATGTCCCCCTATTACTATGGTCCCTGGAGTCCCCCCTCACATTTTACACCATGGAGTCCCAGTCCCAGAAAATGAAATAAGAATTTTAAGACTGAGATGGGAGGGATGGTGAGGTTTTCTTTACACACACAGTGGTAACCTTGGATAATTCTCTGCTGCGGATGCTGGTGGAGGCCAAATACACTGAATATATTTAAGAATGAGATAAATCATTTTTTGGACACAAAGGGATAAAGAAGTATGGTATTGAGATAGAGGAACAACCATGATTTTGTTGAGTGATGCAGCACACAGGAAGTGCCAAACGGTGCACGCCTGTTCCTAATTTGTCTGCACTTCCATCATGCGTTTTTTAAGTGGTATCAAATGAATACACTATTGAAATGGATTCTGTTAATTGCATACTGTTAACTTCATTTTAAGCTCCTAACAACCGCTTTACCAATTCTATTGACTCTTTCTACAAGACTCTGCCAGTTTCTGGTAACTGGTACTCTGGCAATTTTATTTTGTGTTTCTCCCCAAATATGTCAAATTGAAGAGATGAAATGCTAATGTGCTGCTTTTTATGTTTAGTTTTTTTCCCTGCTTAAAATAACTCCCTCATGTGAGAATTTAAAGGTTGATTTCCCCAAGGGCATGCTCATGACAAAGTGTCAGTCATGCAACTAGCAACCTTGATATCTTTTATCCATTGAAATTGCCGGTGAAAATCATGAGCCAGCAGGATTGCAATTTCTGGAATTTTTTTTAATGCAGCATTGCAAAGATTACATAACACCAAAGAATAAAAAAAGCTTATATCCTCAAACCTCCTGAAATCAATAGGGTCTTTACAACTCACATCCACTCAATAATCTTCAAATCTGCCTAGACAGTAAGTTATGTTTATATATACTTCAAACGTTTCTAATAAAATGTGAATGCCTCAGTGTTGACTATAGCTGCATTTGCATTTGAAAAACTGATGTTTCCATCCACTGCCAATTTAACATTGTCTGCATGTGCTAAAGGCTGCTTGGGCTGCTTTTTTTTCTAGATAAGTACCCACATCTTGATAACACTGGGTGTTCATGCTGTCAGGAAGACTGGAAATGTTGTGGGAACTAGTCAACCTGCTTTTGTCTTTAGAGAAAAAGGGTCTTCCGTCCATTGGGTCCGTGCCGACCAGTGATCACCTCATACACTAACACTGTCCTATACACTAGGGACATTTGTACAATTTTACCAAAGCCAATTAACCTGCAAACCTGCACGTCTTTGGAGCGTGGGAGAAAACTGGAGCACCCGGAAAAAAACAATGTGGTCACAGGGAGAACGTGCAAAGTCCTTACTGGCAGCACCTGTAGTCAGGATCGAACCTGGATCTCTGGCACTAAGACAGCAACTTTACTGCTGTGCCACTGTGGCGGTCCTGTGGTATGATATGTGGTCAAAGCAAACAAATTATAAAATGGGAGATTATCTGAATGTTTGTAGTGGAGGATGAAGGGAAGAGACTGGTGGTGGATGAAAATTGATAGGCAGGAGGGAAGGAGGCAGAAGAAAGAAAAGGAGAGCAGCGGGATGGGGGAGCAGTGGACAAAATATCAGAGAATGGAAACATAGAGACATAGAGTCAAAGAGTCATAGATTCATTCAGCATGGAAACAGGCCCTTCAACTCAACTACGCCAAGCTGACCAACATGCCCCATCTGCATTAGTCTCACCTGCCTGCATTTGATCCATATCCCTCTAAACCTACCCTGCCCATGTACTTGTCCAAATGTTTCTGAAACATTGAGATTGTACTTACCTCAACTACCTCCTGTGGTAGCTCATTACATCCACTCTTGGTGTAAAAAAAATTCTCTCAGGTTCCTATTACCTTAAACCTATGTCCTCTGGTTCTTTACTCTCCTTGTCCTTGTCCTCTGGTTCTTTACTTTCCTTGTCCTTACTTTACTCTCCGGGGCCAAGCCGCGCAGGGCGGTGATGTTAGGCCCCGCTCCAGGAGCTCTTCGACCCTGCAACTCGGGCGGGAGAAGTCGCCGTTGCGAGAGCCCTGAAAAGCGGTCTCCCTCCAGGGACCCGCGGGCTCCCGGTGCAGCCGTCCGCCAGACCCGCAGTTGCAGCCTCCGAATCTCCGGAGGTCGGGCCGCAGCAGCAGCAGCGCTCCACCACCGCTCCACCATAACAAAAACTACATAGAAACATAGACAAAAAATAATAAAAACGCGGACGGGCTGCAGAGGCCGCTACTGACGAGAGTCGCGCCGCCTACCGGTATTTTTTTATTATTTTTGTCTATGTTTCTATGTAGTTTTTGTTATTTTTTTGTTGGGGTGTGTGTGTGGGGGGTGGTGGGGGGGGGGGGGGGAGGGAGGGGGTAACTTTTAAATCTCTCCCTGCACGGGAGACCCAACCTTTTCTTTGTCGGGTCTCCGTTGTCGTTGGGGCTGCAACGAGGAGCGGCCTCCAACAGGAGAAGACCGGGGACTCTGGTGCCGACGACTCACCTCATCGTCGCGGAGCTGGCCGAGTCCGGAGCGGGTGGAGCGGTGGTGGAGCGCTGCTGCTGCTGCGGCCCGACCTCCGGAGATTCGGAGGCTGCAACTGCGGGTCTGGCGGACGGCTGCACCGGGAGCCCGCGGGTCCCTGGGGGGAGATCGCTTTTCAGGGCTCCTGCAACGGCGACTTCTCCCGCCCGAGTTGCGGGGTTGAAGAGCTCCTGGAGTGGGGCCTGACATCACCACCCCGTGCGGCTTGGAATGGCTGCGGGACTCTGTGAGCGCAAGCCGGGGGCTCTAACACCAAGACCCGGTGTGCGACCTTGCACCACCCGGCGTGGCTTTAATGGCCGCGGGACAATCGCCATCGCCAGCCAGGGGCTTTGACTTTGACTCTGACATGGGGGGGGGGGGGGAGAGTGCAGTGGAGAGATAAGTTTTTTTTTTTTGGCCTTCCATCACAGCGATGTGATGGATGTTTATGTAAAATGTAAATTATGTTGTGTCTTGGGTCTATTTGTTTGTAATGTGTGGCTGCAGAAACGGCATTTCTTTTCGACCTCAAGGGGTCCAAATGACAATTAAATTGAATTGAATTGAATTGAATCCTACTCTGGCTAAAATCCCTGCGTATTTACCCTAACTATTTCTCTCATGATATTATACACCTCTTTAAGATTACCTTTCATTCTCCTGTGCTCCAAGGAATAGTCCTCTCCTGTTCAACCTCTTCTGATAGATTAGGCCCTCGAAACCTGGCAACATCTGGTCGCATAATTCTTCTTTCCCCCCTTTCCAGCTTAACAACATCTTTCCTATAACAGGGTGACCAAAATTGAACACAATATTCTAAATGTGACCTCAGCAATGTCTTGTAACATATATGCAGATGGAAGAAGATAAGGTTTTGATAACAGATTCAATGAGAGAGTGCACACAGTCAAAACATAGTCCATACAAAGTAGAGGGGTGAGTATTTGTGAAGGGAACACAGTCAATCAAAACTCCTCAGTAAGACTGAAGGGGATGGCTGAGCAATGGGATACTTGAAATAAGCAAGAACTAAAGACCTTCTCAAGTAGAATTGGGAGTTGTACAGTAAGCTACCTAAGCATAGGAATGAGGAGAGTTGAAGGTATAAAAACTCGGATAACTTAGGATATCTTCAGTAAATTGGTTTCAGATAAGTAATGGCTCCTGTTTGAGCTGCGTGAACCTCAAAGTTGTCTGATAACCAATCCAGCCAAAGTCCAGAAGCCATCTCAATGTTTGAATGAAGAAAATCTAGTTCAAATTTTAATTGGATAAGGGAGGCTCAATGAAAATAAAATGTATACCAGCATGACTCAGGCAGTTCTTAAGACTATCTGTAAAGGTTTATGTTACTATGCAGCGAGGAGTTGACATGCTTGGTGTTCATCAGTGGAAGTGAGAATTCACAGAAGATTGAACAGTACGCAGAGGAACAGGCCCCGGCCCACACATCTGTGTCGAACATGGTGGCAAGATAAACTAATCTCATCGGCCTGCATATGATCCATATCCCATCATTCCCTGTATATCAATGTGTTTATCTAAAACCCTTTTAAATACCACTATCGTATCTGCCTCCACCACTACCCCTGGCAGCAGGTTCCAGGCATCCACCACTGTGTAAAAAACCGGCACTGCTTATCTCCTTTAAATTTTGCCCTTGCCACATTAAGACCTTCTTCTTATCTTTGACATTTCCACTCAAAGAAAATGATTCTGACTGTCTACCCTATCTAAACCAGGAGTGGGAAGTCAGTTGGGATGAACTCAGTGTTAACAAAGGTTGGATCGCCATAGGGATACCTGTGCACTGGGCTGCAAAACAAAACTATATCATGAATCAATTTTTCAAAGGAAAATACTGAGAATGAGAAACAAACTGATTTACAATATAGGGAGAGGTTGAATAGCCTGGGTCTCTATTCCATAGAGTGCAGGAGGATGAGGGGGGGGGGGGGGGGGGGGGTCTAATAGAGGTGTACAAAATCATGAGAGGAATTGATAATAATAATACATTTTATTGTAATTGTAAATAAATACAACAAAAGTTCAAGCGCACTGCCCGAGCGGAGCTCCAACGTATCATTTAAATAATAACGGCAAGAAAACATCGTCAAGTCATAATGTGCAATATTTCACAGTATGGTGTTATAGCAAGTGGTGATGGCCTTGGAGTAGACACTGTTTGTTAATCTTGTGGTGTGTGATTTGATGGACCGGTAACGCTTTCCTGAGGGCAGAAGGGCAAACAAGTGATGTGCGGGATGAGATGAGTCCTTTAGGATGCGTGATGCTTTCCGCAGGCAATGAGAACTATAGATTTCTTCCAGGGCAGGCTGATGTGTGTCGGTGATCTACTGGGCTGTGTTGATGACTCTCTGCACAGCCTTCTTGTCAGCCACATAACTGTTGACATAACCACGCCAGGATGCCATGTGTCAGGACACTCTCAATGGAGCAACGGTAGAATGGCACTAGCAGCTGCTGTGGCAAGTTGACTTTCCTGAGTGATCTTAGGAAGTAAAGCCGTTGTTGTTCCTTCTTTACCAGGGAGTGCGTGTTAGTTGACCACCTGAGATCCGCAGAGACGTGGGTGCCCAGGAACTTGAAACTGGAGACTCTGTCCACCCTTTCTCCTTTATGTGCAGTGGGGGATGGTCACCCTGCTTCTTCTTGAAGTCAATGATGAGCTCTTTTATTTACTTGGTATTGAGTGCTAAGCTGTTCTCTGAGCACCAGCCTATTAACCTCTGTACCTCCTCTCTGTAAGCTGACTCATCGCCCTCAGCGATCAGCCCCGCCACTGTCGTGTCATCTGCAAATTTTATGATGCTGTTCGTGCTGTGGGTTGGTATGCAGTCATAGGTATAGAGAGAGTAGAGGAGGAGGCTCAGCACACAGCCTTGTGGAGCTCCTGTGCTGAGTGTCAGAGTGGGGGAGTGGTGGGGTCCCATCCTGACTGACTGTGGACGGTCAGTTAGGAAGTCCTTAATCCATTGGCAGATGTTGTGTTTGAAGCCTAGGTCGGACAACTTGGAGACCAGTCTACTGGGTATGATTGTGTTGAACGCGGAGCTGTAATCCACAAATAACAGTCATGCTTATTCTCTCCGTTATTCAAGGTGGAGCAGTGCAGTATGGAGGGCGGTGGCAATGGCGTCGTCTGTTGATCTATTTGCTCTGTACACATGTTGGTGTGGATCCAGGATTGATGGGAGATTGGCCTTAATGTGCTTAGGAACCAATCTCTCCAGGCACTTCATAATTATTGGTGCTAGTGCAACCGGCCTGTATTCGTTGAGGTAGGGTAAGGCAGTCTGCTTCGGAACTGGCACTATTTCTGATGTTTTTAGGCATGTGGGGACCAGGGATTGATTGAAAATCTTTGTAAATACATCAGTTATCTCATCAGCACAGTCTCTGAGAACCTGTCATGGGACTCTGGGCATCGAGTAGATACACAGAGTCTCTTGCCCAGAGTAGGGGAAACGGGCACCAGAGGACATGGGTTCAAGGTGAAGGGGAAAAGATTTAATAGGAATCCGAGGGGTATCTTTTTCACACAAAGCTGCCAATGGAGGTAGTTGAGGCTGGGGAATATGGACCAAGTGCAGGCGTTGGACTAGTGTAGCTGGGACATTGTTGGCCGGTGTGGGCAAGTTGGGCTGAAGGGCTTGTTTCCACACTGTATCACTCTATGACTGTGACTCAAATATGATACAATACGATAGAACTTTATTTATCTCAGGAGGAAAATTGATCTGCCACCAGTCACAAAATACATGAAACATGAAATTAAATGATGAGTAGAAAGGATTGGGGATGTGCAAAGATTGTGGAGGTGGGGGAAGTCAGTCTACCTAATGACAGAAGGGGGAGGAGTTGTACAGTTTAATAGTCACAGGAGAGAAGGATCTCCTGTGGCATTCTGCTGCATCTTGGTGGAACCAGTCTGTTGCTGAAGGTACTCCTCAGGTTAACCAGTGTGTTATGTTTTGACATCAGTGTTAAATTCTGTGGTTATTTTCTGAAAGAAAATGATGCAAGGACCTGGCCCTCTCCAATGTCACAACATCCTTCCTCAGATATGTGGCCCAAAAGTGCTTATAATACTCCAAATGCAGTCTGATCAGTGCCTATAAAACCTCAGCATTACATCCATACTTTTATATTCTAGTCCTCTCGAATTGAATGATAACATTGCATTTGTCCTACTTACTACTGATTCAACCTGCGAATTAACCTTTTGGGAATCCTGCACCAACACTACCAAGTCCCTTTGTACTTCCAACTTCTGAATCCTCTCCCCATTTAGAAAATAGTCTACGCCTTTAATCCTATTACCAAAGTACAAGACCACACGCATTGCTTCACTTTATTCCAACTGCCACTTCTTTGCCCACTCTCCCAACCTATCCATGTTGGGGCGGCACAGTGGTGCAGCAGTAGTTGCTGTCTTACAGCACTTGCAGCGCCGGAGACCCGGGTTCAATCCCTACTACGGGTGCTGTCTGTACGGAGTTTGTACATTCTCCCCGTGACCGTGTGGGTTTTCTAGGAGATCTTCGATTTCCTCCCACACTCCAAAGACGCACAGGTTTGTAGGTTAATTGGCTCAGTATAAGTGTAAATTGTCCCTAGGGTGTGTAGGGTAGCATTAATGTGTGGGGATCGCTGGTTGGTGTGGACTCGGTGGACCGAAGGGCCTGTTTCCACGTTGCATCTCTAAACTAAACTAAAGTCTTTCTGCAAACTCTCTGCTTCCTCTACACTGCCTCTCCACTTTGTATCATCCACAAACTTGACCACAAAGCCACCAATTCCATCATCCAAATTATTAATATACAACATGAAAAGTAGCGGACCCAACACCGACCCCTGTGGAACACCATTAGTTGTCGGCCAGAATAAGCGCCCTTTATTCCCACTATTTGCATTCTGTCATTCAACCAATCTTCTATCCATGCTGGATCTTCCCTCTAATACCATGGGCTCTCATCTTGTTTAGCAGCCTCATGCGTGGCACTACGTCAAAGACCTTCTGAAAACCCAAGTCAACAACATCCACTGAGTCTCCATTGCCTATCCCTGCTATGCACTTCCTGAAAGATTTCCAACACATTTGTCAGGCAAGATTTTCCCTTCACAAAGCAATGCTAACTTCGGCTGAATAAAGGTCCTGACCTGAAACGTCACGTGTTTGTGCACTCCAGAGATGCTACCTGACTCACTGAGGTATTCCAGCACTTTGTGTCTTTGTTTACAAACCAGCATCTGCAGTTCCTTGTTTCTACATTATGTGGCACATTGTTTTAATGTTAAGTAGATCCTCGAATCTGGCCCTGTACAGCAGTTAATAAAGCACTGAAATACACCCCTTGGTCCACCCAGTCAGCCTGCCTGAGCATTAGGTACCCATTTATAATAATCATACACTGATACAGGAGCATTTACCCCACATTCCCATCAACCACCATCCACATCATTCTCCAAGATTGTACCAATTACCCACACATCACAGGGAATTCACAGGAACCAACTAACCTCCCAACATGCTTATCTTTGGGATATAGGTCGAAACCAAGATGTACAAAGGCAAGCTACAAATTATAGAGAGAATATGGTCTTCCAATACTTTGAGCCTTTGTTCCTTTTGTAGGTCACGTCGAATTTCTGGAATTTCCTACCACAGATGGTTGTGGAAGTTTGATCATTGGGGGTATTTAAAGAGAAATTAAATACATTTCTGAAAGTTTGGGGAATTGAGGGCTCTGGGGGAATGGGACAGAAGTAGAGGTGAAACCTGGGGCAGATCAACCATAATCATATTGAGCGGGAGGGCAAGCTTGAGGGATAAATAGCCTACTCCTTCTTCCGTTTTACTGTGCTCAGATGTCCTTATGAGTATTGGCTTTATTATAAAAGGCTGCATCCTCGGGTTACTGAACCATTAATGAAGTACGTATTTAAAATGAAGACTAGGAGAGATTCCTATAAGCATGGATATTCAAAGAAATGCTCTGCCACAGGGACGAGTTAAGACAGTCACTACATTCACTGGGAGAATGATCGACAAAAGACTTACAATCCACAGATACAGAGAATGCCAGGGCAATAAGGTCAATTCTGCTTTGCTGGGCAGTTTTTGTATTTATTTACTCTTCCATTTGGCATGTTTCAACCCTTCACCAAGGCTAAAAATGCACAAAAATCCACAGCAGTTACAGCAGATTTGCAGTATAACCACAGCAGATTATTAGCTACTGAAGCCCTCCAATCATTACAATTTATAATTTTAGGGCATATTTAATGTTTGCATCTTGTACTTGTCATGACTAAGTAACCCTCCCAGTAATATCTTACCCTCGTGAATTGCTTCCCTAAAATATGAAAAGCTTTTTTCTAGAATATTGACAGCTGCGGCAGTGCAATTTCCTGTCCTATTATCATAAAGTTCTCGTCAAGCTGAACCAAAGCCGGACTAGCAGAAGTGAAATGGGTCATTTACACTTATTAAGTGGTTTTTGTATGCAGCCTGCTGGATGAATTAATTCACCACTGCCAGTAAGGACATGATGAGAACATGGCAAATGATACATTAATGGACGGACAATAGCAATGTAAATTGCTGCATGATTGCCCAGGCATTACTTATACAAACAAAAAACAGAATATTCTATCTGAGGCAAATGAAATCTCAAAGTATATCAGATTTTAGCAAAGCAATATAAATATATAGTTAATTGAAATGCATTAACTTTTGGCATTTGACTGTAGTCCAATTCCATTTCTGATTAATCATTAAGTGCGTGCATCTACATGCATTATGTAAAAATGATTGTAGTTTGAGAGAACAGAGTAGATACATTAAGAGAAGAAAATTAAAACACACATTCATGTAACACATCTCTTGACTGTTAATTAGACATTGTTACTTTAAAATTATGCAAATTTTTTACAGAAGATCTGTTTTCTTTTAAACCGTGAATCAAGAGAGTCAAGAGTCAATTTAATTGTCATTTGGACCCCTGGAGGTCCAAACGAAATGCCGTTTCTGCAGCCATACATTACACACAAATAGACCCCAGACACAACATAATTACATTTTACATAAACATCCATCACATAGCTGTGATGGAAGGCCAAAAAAACTTACTGCTCTCCCCCCCCCCCGATGTCAGAGTCAAAGTCAAAGCCCCCGGCTGGCGATGGCGATTGTCCCGCGGCCATTGAAGCCACGCCGGGTGGTGCGAGGTCGCACACCGGGTCTTGGTGTTGGAGCCCCCGGTGTGCGCTCGCAAAGTCCCGCGGCCATTCCAGCCGCGCGGGGCAGTGGTGTCAGGCCCCGCTCCAGGAGCTCTTCAACCCCGCAACACGGGCGGGAGAATTCGCCGTTGCAGGAGCCCCGAAAAGCGGTCTCCCTCCAGGGATCCGCGGGCTCCCGGTGCCGCCGTCCGCAGACCCGCAGTAGCAGCCTTCGCATCAACAGCAGCAGCGGCATCGGCAGCAGCAGCAGCAGCAGCAGCAGCAGCAGCAGCAGCGGCAGCAGCAGCAGCAGCAGTGCTCCTCCACCGCTCCAACCGTTCCGGACTCGGCCAGCCCCGCGACGGCGACGGTGAGTCGTAGCACCAGAGTCCCCGGCTTCTTCCTGTTGGAGGCCGCTCCTCGTTGCGGCCCCAACGACAACGGAAACCCGACGAGAAAAGGTCGGGTCTCCAGTGCAGGGAGAGATTTAACAAAACACCCCAACAAAAAATAACAAAAACTACATTAAAACACAGACAGAAAATAATAAAACACGGACAGGCTGCAGAGGCCGCTGCTGGCCAGAGCCGCGCCGCCCACCGAATAGTACTTATGCAAGGAATGCCACAAAAAGAAAAAAACATTATTGGCTTGGATTTTGTTGGTAAGGCCTGCAATTCAGCCAAGCATGAAAATCCCAAAACAAAAGTAGACGTGAAGATGGACACAAAAATCTGGAGTAACTCAGCAGGACAGGCAGCATCTCTGGAGAGAAGGAAAGGGTGATGTTTCAGGTTGAGACCCTTCTTCAGACTCAAGTAGACGTGATATGCTTTCCTAAGATATTCACAAACAATTGGAATTGTCGGCAGCTTTGAAAGTGAACATTTATATGATCTTGCCTACAGTCAAGGTGTTTGGAGAGTTCTGGAAGTGAGGCTTATCCAATCTCTGATATAAGACTGATGCTGATTGATGTCTGTTACTCTACACTTTGAACCTGGTGTGATGATTTTAACTTGCCCAGCTGTTACCAAAAAGATCTGGCTCAGTAATCATTACCAAATCAAGTGTGTAGCAATGTTACAAAAATTTGAAATTTTAAAAATCAAGTCTGCAATTTATCCCATCGGATAAAACATAAAAAGAAGTTTAATTTGACACCTTATTCACTTTCATATCTTCAGTATTAAAAAGGTTATGGCCATTTTCATACTCAGAAATTAGCATCTTGTTCCCTATTGCTTTTCCATTGACTTAACACGAAAGCTGTGATCAAGGACAGTCAAAAGCCTATAACTTTCTTAAAATTTAAGAGAACTGAAAGAAATGTTCAGTTATTATAGATTGAAGCATTCTGAAACAAATATGAAACAATCTTACTTGGATGACCTGAAATTAAAGCATATAATTAGTTAGTTACCTAAATGTAGCTAATTACAAAATTCAATTACTAGATCTAAACATCTATCCATTTCTTAAGAAAAGATTAACATTTTTAAATAGCCTAAGTGTCCAAATAACATTCACACAAGAATTCACAATATAACATGATTTTGAAATCTAATTGTCATGAATTTATAGGCCTGTAGTGGCCCTGGCGAGCTGCATGTGAATGTCGGGAGGCAGCTGCTGCAGGTAGGCATATTTAAAGAGAAAGCACGGCTCATGGTCCCCCATTAGGGTGAGCATGTCTTCCAGGAGGGCAGACGGCTGGCAGTCGCCCAGGCCGTCCATTCTGAAAATGCGAGCTGCCCACTGGGCATCACCCAGGCCAAACGTCCTGATGAGAAATGCTTTAAGGCCAGCATATTTGTTTGCTACCGGGGGGGCCCTGAGGAAAGGCTTAACCCGCCTCGCGGTCAGTTGGTCAAGCGAGCCAACCACGTAAAAGTACTTAGTCTCATCCTGCGTGATACCTCGCACAGCAAACTGTGCCTCTGCCTGCTGGAACCAGGTTGCGGGTTCTTCAGTCCATAGAGTTGGGAGTTTCAGCGCAACAGTGTTATTATCCATCACGACGCGTGATGAACGATGTCGGGGTCACCAGTGTAGTGGCCTGGTCAAGGTCAGGAAAAGACCGGACGCCAGGCGGATTCTAAAGAAGCTTTTTAATTCCAACAGTCCAAGAACACACACCGACACTCTTATATCTCTACCCCTCGGGAGTCGACCGGTAAACCCCGTGGCAGACCAACGCCCCTGTCCCTCAATCGGCGAGGGGGATGATCCAAGGAGTGGCCTACCCCCCAGGGACCGCCACAGGCCAAATGGAAGGAATTTAGTGTTTAATTCCCGTAAATTAATGGCCATTTTAATCATCTTGCGAGTGGGATTTTGTGGAACGCGATCGATTGGAATGTTGCGGTTGCAGTGAATTTAAACCCCATATCGGCAGGAAAAACACTGCCGGTTCGTATGGGGCCTAAATCACCTTTCCGCAACGTAAAATTTGGATTAAGGTAATCCTAAAAAGCACGTTTATATGTAAAATAATTGGCTTACCTTTAGCTGTCCCGAACGGGAAAACCATCCCGTTGTCGGCGTTGACGGCATTAGAAGTGGATTTTTATTTTACTCCAGTGCTGAAATTGTCCCGCGGTTTAAAAAAAAATCACAGAACAGCAGTCGGAACAATTCTTCAGCATTAGCTAGCAGCCCGAGAAAATAAAAATCCGGCAGGCAGGAGAAAACCGCATTTTAAAACCCCCCCCCCCCCCCCCCCCCCCCCCCCTCAAAGGCGCCATAGTCGCGCACACGGCCAGTGGCAGAACTGCAGCGCCACTGAAGGTAAGTTTTGTAACACACCTAAAGTATGTGCTGATGTAAAAATTAAGTTGTTGCATTAGTAGCCATCTGAAACAAGTTGGCTGAAGGATCTGTTTCCGTGCTGAATAAATCTAAACAGAAGTTTATATCCCAATGCAGCTGGGGAATTTAAAGTCAACTAATTAAATAAAATTTGATTTTTAGGCTAGTCTAAAATTACTAGACAGTTATAAAACCTAACTGATTCATCAATGACTTCCAGGAAAGGAAATTTGCAAGTGACTCCAGAAAAATTCCTAGTCAAAACTGGGACTAACAATAAATGCTAGCACTGCTTATGATGTTCACATCCTGTGAACAGTTTTTAAAAGTAAAGGAAAAATTTGTTTTGTAATTGAATTGATCGTAGTTTTGGCAGCTTGTATTATTCTTTACTATTGTCCAATGATAAGTAATCTTATCTATCTGTATATATTTAAAACTTGGGTTTGTCAGGGTTCTATGCCGCAAATATTTGTTTTAGGCGTTTGTGAATCTCCTCCGAAATTTCCAAAAGCTAAACAATCTTTACATATTCCCGGAGGGGTTTTCTTCCTCCTCTTTAATGTTTGTAAAATTAGAACATTCGGTTCATCCTTTACTTGCTTTTTCGGTAAAAAACATTAAAAAACACAAAATGTAAAAAAAAAAAAAACAGCTTCTCGCCCATAGAATGTTGATGAACATTCCATCGTGTGATGTCACTATGCCCAATGCTCACTGATGTCCAATTGCAATGGATCTCATTTACATATGCCTTCTCTCTCTCCCCCTCCACTCTCTCCACCGCTCCCATCCCTCTTCCCCACCCCTCTCCACTTCTCTCTCTGCCCCCTCCTCTCCCCTCCCCCTCTTCCACTCCCCTCTTCCACTCCCCTCTCCTCTCCCCTCCCCCTCTTCCCCTCCCCTCTTCTCCCCCACCCTTCTCTACCCCCTCACCCACCCCTTCCCCCTCTACCACCCCCCTTCCCCTACCCGTCTCCCCTTCACCCTCCCTGCTTCATCCCCCTCTCTCCCCCCTCCCCCTTCCTTCCCCTCTCCTCCCTACTCTCTTCCCCTCCCCCTCTCTCCCCCTCCTCACCCCTCTCCTCCTCTACTCTCTTCCCCCCCCTCTCTCCCCCCCTCTCCTCCTCCCTTCCCCTCATCCATCTCTCCCTCACCCCTCTCTCTCTCCTTCCCCCTCTACCACCCCCTACCCCTACCCGTCTCTCCCCCTCACCCTCCCCCGCTCTCCTCCCTTCCCCCCATCCTCATCCCCCTCTCTCCCCCCTCCCCTCTCTTCCCCCCCCCTCTCTCTCTCATCACCCCTCCCTCCTCCTCCCTCTCTCCCCTCACCCCTATCTCCCTCACCCCTCTCTCCCTCCTCCACCCTCCCTCCCCCCCTCGTCCCCTCTCTCCCCCCCCTCCACCCCCCCACCCATCTCTCTCCCCCCCCCCCCCCTCCCCTCCCCCTATCCCCTCCCCCCCTCCCCATCCCCCTCTCTCCACCCCCTCTCCCATCCCCTCCCCCACCTCCCCCCCCTCCTCTCTCCTCCCCTCCCCGCTCTCTTCCTCTTCCCCCCTCTCCTCCCCTCCCCAATCTCTCCCCCCCTCTCCACCCTTCTTCTCTCCTCCACCCCTCTCCTCCCCCTCTCCTCCCCCCCTCCCCCATCTCCTCCTCCTCCCCCCCCTCCCCATCTCCTCCTCCTCCTCCTCTCTCCCCCTCTCCCCCCCTCCCCTCCCCCCTCCTCCCCCCCCCCCCCCCCCTCCCCTCCCCCCCTCTCCTCCACTTCCCCCTACCTCCCTCCCCCTCTCCCCCCCCCCCTCCCCCTCCCCACTCTCCTCCACCTCCCCACCCCCTCCCCCTTCCCCCCCCCCATCTCCCCTCCTCCCCCACCCATCTCCCCTCCTTCTCCCCCTAACCCCCCTTTACCCCCCCGCCAATCCCCCTCTCCACCCCCTCTCCCCTCCTCCAACCCCCCCCCCCCCCCCCCCCCCCCCCCCTCTCTTTTTCCCCACCTTTCTCTCCCCTCAAAAATTGTGTCAATGTATGCATACTTTTAACACTGACAAAAAAATAATATATATAATTAACATTCTGGGATAGCTAAAATTCGAAGTGTACAGTGCCCTCCATAATGTTTGGGACAAAGACCCATCATTTATTTACTTCCCTCTGTACTACACAATTTGAGATTTGTAATAGAGAAGACAAAAAAATTGCATGTGGTTTTTGCACATTGTCAGATTTTAATAAAGGGCATTTTTATACATTTTGGTTTCACCATGTAGAAATGACAGCAGTGTTTATACATAGTCCTCCCATTTCAGGGCACCATAATGTTTGGCACACAGCAATGTCATGTAAATGAAAGTAGTCATGTTTAATATTTTCAATATAAAAGCGGTGAGAGGTAGAAATGAGACAGGGATTGTTATGGGATAGGTGGAACCAGATGGGCAGGTGAAGCTAGTTTTTTTGTGTGTGCCCAAGAGTGTGGAGACAGAAGCTGGCAAATTATAGATGGAAACCTGCCAGATAAGTAGCCTGTTCTTTCGTAGGTGATAAGCATTTCAGATCTTTATCACCACCTTGTTTCAGAACTATTTAATACATACCAACTTGCAGCTGTTGTGCTATTATGAAGAGGATCTGTGATAGGACCTCAGGCTTAGATCTTTGAGCAAATGATACTAGCACATGAAATAAAACACTCACCTTGATCTGGCAGCAGAGCAGTCAGGATCTGTGGAGGGGCCAAGTGTCGACCTGCCTCACCCTGCTACTTGGTGAACAGAAAAGGTGGTAAAAGATATTCAAATGAACAGAGCTGAAGAAGGCATTGACAATTGTGCATCCGGAGTGAAGTTTTAAATGACCAGATAACCATTGTTGCCAGCTAAAGGAACCGAAGGCTTGCTGGAATGCTCGAGTAATCTTCAGGCTGCTTTTTAAACAGGTAATAAGCATAGCTAATGCAAGGAACTGCAGATGCTGGTTTATAAAACAAAACAAAACGGTGGAGTAACTCAACAAGCCAGGCAGCATCTCTGGGGGACATAGGCAACATTTCAGGTCAGGTCTCTTCTTCAGACTGACTGGAGTAAAAGGGTGAAAGTTGAAGAGGTGCTAGCAGGATACAGCCTGGCAAGTGATGCTGGTGAGGGGTGGTCAGTGATGAAAAGAAAAAAAAAAGTGCAAGATAAAGAGAGGGGTAAAATGTGAAGCCAGAGAACTGGACATAGCTGGAAGGGGTCAAAGGAAAGGGAGAAATAGGTGCTGATCCAGGTGGCGCATGGGGAAGAGAAAGGCGGGTGATGGTGGGGGTGGGAGGAGGAGGGTGCGCTGTTATCTAAAATTGGAGAATTCAATGTTCATTCTGCTGGGTTGCAAGCCATCCAAGTGGAATACAAGGTGTCATTCCAAGAAGCGTGTGGCTTCACTCTGGCAATAGATGAGGCCCAGGACAAAAAAGTCAGTATGGGAATGGGGAGTTAAAATGGCTAGCAACCCGGAGGTTCAGCGGACCAAGCACAAGTGTTTGGCGAAACAGTTGCCTAATCTATGCTTGGTCTCGCCGATATGAGGTGACTAAGTCAGCTTACAATGTTGGAATCAGGATTCCGATCAACCACTCAAGTACAAATCATGATCTATCCCAAAAGCAGAGGAGGCATGTGTGCAGATATTACCAAAAAGCTAGGGAGATCATGTTCCTCTAATAATACTATTAAAGCTTGAGGACTGGAGCCCCAATATGTAATGAGGAAGTAACACTCCTGACAGAGACAGCAGCATGTGGGGTAGTAAGAAGGTGGGGATAGCAGAATAACCCAAAAATAATTTAACAAATGAGGCCTTGGTAATGGGGCAAGTATTTCTTTCCTTCGTTCTGATCCTCAAGGGGAAGCCTTCTGCTCTTACCTTAGAGTTAAACACCGCCTGCTAACAGCATGGCATTCTTCTCAATGCCCACCATTGCCACCACCTCCTGGTCATGTTATTATATATTCAGACACTGGAGATCTCATCAAGCCACGACCTTGGGGAGCGGTTTACACAAATCTCCTTCCACACTTTACTCAACGAGGCAGAGAGGACAGACTAACCTGCTACACTCTCAAGCAAGCAACACCAACTGAATGTTAAATTCCTGGCAAATAATTCTAAAATTTGGGCAATTCCATTTCATAGTAGTTCCTCTGGTAACAAGAGGATGCTTTCAGCAAATTCAGTTCTAAAAGCAAAGAGTGGTCCCGCAAACACAATATTGTCTGTAATAGAAACATAGAAACATAGAAATTAGGTGCAGGAGTAGGCCATTCGGCCCTTCGAGCCTGCACTGCCATTCAATATGATCATGGCTGATCATCCAACTCAGTATCCCGTACCTGCCTTCTCTCCATACCCTCTGATCCCCTTGGCCACATCTAACTCCCTCTTAAATATAGCCAATGAACTGGCCTCAACTACCCTCTGTAGCAGAGAGTTCCAGAGATTCACCACTCTCTGTGTAATAACTTCCAAGCAATCATATTTTCAGAAAATAAGCAGGCAAGCACATTTCCCTCTAGGCCAGTGGTTCCCAACGTGGGGTGTACGCCCCATAGGGGGGCAATTTGATTTTTAAGGGGGGCAATTGAGCGCGACTGAGGAGGTCTGGGTCCAAATTTTCGATTTTTATTTTTTTGGATTTTCCATCAGGTAAACATATGTAGTTTATGTTTCAGATGTTATTTTGAGTAAATAATTTTTTTTGGGTAAAAAAGGTCTTTATTGTGTAGTTATTACATAATCACCGCACCATCGCTCTTCATGCACGTCGCACGAAGCGCGCGAGGTCATGGGAGAACCTTATTTATTAAAATGGATTTAGAAATGCGATTCAAAGAGCTTTTGCTAAGTTACCCTTATAATATCTATTTCCTCCGTTTTCTCTCAAGGGAAAGCAAGGGGGGGCATCAGGATTTTAGAGGTGATTAGGTGGGGCATGGCCAAAAAAAGGTTGGGAACCACTGCTCTAGGCCCAGGAGGTTGTGCGATCAGAATCTCTGCATCAAAAAGAAACACATTGTAATCTTTATATGCATGAAATTGAAGAGTTTTGATACAATTCTTTTCTTCTATTAACATTCTCGCAAAACAGTTTACTGAACTGCAGTAGCATAGGACAGACACTAACTCCCACCCAATGCCAATGGCAATCATGAACAGGTCCAAAAATGCATTCAAGCATTACCTGTAGAAAGTACACAATATGTGAAACTCCATAATTAAACTTTCATCTCCTCTATCATTCCATGGCAACATAAGCAAGATATCAAAATTCCACAGCAAGATATCAAAGTTCCCTGTGAAGAAATGTTGCCAACCATACAAATATGTTATTTTGATATACTTTTTACCATTGAGAATTACATTCATCTAAAAGCGGTAGAACTCAATAAACTCTCCTCTACATTGATAAAAAATTGAGGAAGTGCCCCTTGAGCTACATGTTAACCACCATAAAAGAGCAGAGAACTGCACTAAAAGGGAAGGGAAAAAACACAAAGTGCTAGCCAAGTGGCACTGGTGAAGGGAATGGACAGGCAACATTTCAGGTCAGGGTTTCTTCAGACTGATTTGTATTTTGCTCAGGATTCCAGCGTCTGTAATTCCTTGTATCTCCAAAAGGAGAGAGAAACATGCCTCTACTCGGGGAAAAATAAATAACAGCATGCCAGATGTGCTCCAATAAATAAAACATCTTCATTCCTTTATTGAATTAAACCACTAATCCTGCTAATAAAACGTGTTGCATAGATCCATCTCACGCAGATCATAAGGAGAGCACACTCACACCAAAGTACTTGCAGACTATTTCATTCTACTCCTGCATTTTGATTACATTGTTTTTATTTCACAATGTTATAAAAACACATTATATGACCACTATAGCCTCTCAAAGTACTTAATACCAGATTTTCAATAATCATGAGCTGCATTAGGTTAACAGATGTCATATTCCTGCATTCAATCTTCAAGATCTAAAATTTAATAACTGCCTGGTGCAGAATAGTTCAATGACAAAACCATCATCCCATGACAGAAACCATAGTAACCAACTATGTAAATCTTAAAAAATATATCAAAATCAAATTCAAAGTATTGGCCCATGCAGAAAGCTACACAGTGTAAAGCTCCGAATTACATTTTATTGTGCTACTTCTCATTTCTTCATCATAAATCCAAGACGGAAGAGTTAATTATACAACAACTTAATAGGCAAAAGCTTTATAAAATGTTACTAGTGTATAATTCCACCTAATAAAATGTTACAAAATGGCAAAGAAATGAAAGAAAACAAAAGTCAGTAGTGTACGAAATAACAAAGGAACAAACACCAGAAATAAGCACCATATTTAATTTGTACAATGTTTTCTCTAGAAAGAAAATTTAAACTGTTTATGTCTTTAAATGAATGTATATTATATGCATACTGGGAAGCAAAACTGTAGTACGACCTACATTAAGCTGTTAAATGTATACAAAAATGTAAAATACAAATACTTTATACTTAAAAAGAGAAAACATTAATTAGCAAAAAGAGTTCATATTATTCAGTTATTCAGATACAACCTCAGTTGTTGATTATAAGTACAAATAAATTGAACATGAAATGCTGTTGAGGGCGTGTGTTGGGCTCACTGCCAATCAATTCCCAGCATTTGGCAGCTTACTTCCCACAACTTCTTTGCTACTTCATCGTCACGGGCAGCCGATGAACCGGTTGTACGATCACAATCACTGCATCAAAAAGAAACATATTGAAATCTCTATATGCATGACGTTAAAGAGTTTTAATACAATTCTTTTCTTTTATTAACATTCCTGCAACCCTGTTTACTGAACTTTACTTTAGTATGCTTTAGTATACAGCGTGGAAACAGGCCCTTCAGCCCACTGTGTCCGTGCCAACCAGTGATCACCTTGTACGCTAACACTGTCCAACGCACAAGGGACAATTCACAATTTTACCAAAACGAATCAACCTACAAACCTGCACGTCTTTGGAGCGTGAAAGGAATCCGGAGTACCCGGAGAAAACCCATGCGGTCACAAAGAGAATGTGCAAACTCCTTACAGACAGCACCCGTAGTTAGGATCGCATCCAGATTTCTGGCACTTGTAAGACAACAACTCTACCACTGCGCAATGTGCTGACTCTATGCAGTAGCATTGGACACTAACTCGCACCCTGATGTCAATGGCAATCATGAACAGATCCAAAATTGTAGTCAAGCATACCAGTAGAAAGTACACAGTATGGAAAACTTCATCTCCTCTATCATTTCATGGGAATGCTCTAAAAGCTGTAGCACTCAATAAACTACTCTGTTCAATTAGGTTTTATTTTTCTGTTTTATGAAGTGCACAGAGCAACAAAAACCAAATGAAAGCCGAATATCACATTGGAGCAGGAGTTCTAAGTTCACCTCATTTTTAAACTATTTGCTCTAACTAGGTTCTGGGAAAACAAATGTTTGAACCAATTTAGACAATATATGCCAGCCCCCTCGAATACTAGTACCAGTCAATTCAATTAGCAAAATATTGACTTCTTTGATCCAAAGATATTGTCTCCATTTCTTAATTACCAAGCATGTTTACTTTTCTCTCCAAATCCATATCTTTTAAATCAACTAACTGATTTTTCCCCAATATCTTCCCTGTTAATTTTCCCTCTTACATTTAATTCTATTTCATTATAAACTCAGCTACATAGAATATATAACAATACAGCAAAGCAAATGGCCCTTCAGCCCCCAATGTTTGTACCAAACATGATACCTATTTAAACTGATATCATCTGCCTGCACATGATCCCCCACCCTCTATTCCTTGCACTTCCATGTGTCTATCTAAAAGCCTCTTTTATATCATATCTGCCTCCACCACCATGCGTGGCAATGCGTTCCAGTCCCCCACTACCTGCTGTGTAAAATAAAACTTGTTCAGCGCATCGCCATTAAACTTTGCCCCTCTCGCCTTGTATCTATGCCCGCTAATGTTAGGCATTTCCACCATAGGAAAACGTTTCTGACTGTCTACCTACTCTCTATGCCTCTCAATTTTAACCCATTCAAAAATTTCATCACTTTTGATTGCAATTTCCCAACACGTCAGTTTTTAAAACTTTACCGTCCTTTGTGGGCTTATCATCTCTTCGCAAGTATATAATTATATTCAGTGTCTTCACTCCTCCTATAACCTTTGACCCAACGACTGAACCCCTGATTTGTCCCATTATTCCACAGTCCTGGACAACCCATCCTTCTTTTAACCCCATTGGTTAAAACTCTTGGCCCTGTCATTTTTTTCTCCTTCTCCACCCCTCCCGAACCCCATAAAGATTTTAGTCAACTCTTTAAGCCTTTCTCATAATTCAATAATTGAATGCAATTTAAACATTGTCGCTGTTGTGCTTGATGCATCACTGTTTACTTTCTGTATTTACCTGAAATATTCTCCTGTTTCTTTCTCCAATCCTGGAGCTACAGCACAGTAAATTGAAGTTTCAGCACCATTTTCTGGAGATTTGGTAAAAGGTCGCAGCAATGACAACCCAAACCGGGTTAAAGCATTCAAATGTCTGGCTAATTCAGTTCGGACCACACCTGGATGCAAAGCAAAGACTGATACATCTGTCCCTGTTGGAAAAAAAGTGAAGTTAGTGCACATAATTGGAAATTATGACATACACCCTCAGCTCGAAGGGCCGAATGGCCTACTGCTGCACCTATTTTCGATGTTTGCCATTACACTTGCATTTTCTTTGAAAATTCAATTTTTTGTTTTTAAATTGTAGACATGAAAGGAATTGCACTAACTCCACAACACGTATAAAGCGTATTTGATTTTGGAGGTCTCTGCTGGTATTCATGGACAGCGGAATCAAGGGATATGGGGAGAAGATAGGCACGGGTTACTGATTGTGGATGATCAGCCATGATCACAATGAATGGCGGTGCTGGCTCGAAAGGCCAAAAGGCCTCCTCCTGCACCTGTTTTCTATTACAAGTGCATCAAAGGTGCATCAAATCCAGGACAAATAGACTCAGAAATAGTTGCTTTCCGAAAATTATAACTACTCTTAATTCAAATTCACACATGCACTGACTTCACAGCCCAACACCCGGATTTCCATCTGTATATATGTATATAGCGCCGCAGAATTGTGCACCTATCCCCCCCCCCCCCCTTCTCCCTTCTGTTTCTTGTTTTTCTGTTTCTTGTTTTTTTTGTACTAAATTATATGTATGCACTGAGTACGAGCAGCTTTCAATTTCACTGTACATGTATAGTGACAATAAATGGCATAACATATCATATCAAGCCTCCACCCAACCCTCTTTAGCTAAGCATTAGTATATCCGTCTATCCTTTTATGCCCAGTCTAGTGTCTCAAATGTTTCCATGGTATTCTTCCCAAGTGCTTCTTGTCATCACATCAAATATTTTACCAGTGTTGGGGTAAAAACATTTATCCTGAATTATCCATTTTTATAATTTTGCATTGACTGTCCCCATATTCTGAGTTCCCTACAAATGGAAACATATTAACATCCGCCCTATCAAAACCATACAGTGCTTCCTCTCAGACTTCTAAATGTTTATAGAAAAGAACTGTAGTCCAAGCAAAATTCTTATAAATCTAAGTCCATTCTGATCAAAATGCCCCATCTAAGCTAGTCTCATTTTACTGCGTTTGGCCCACATCCCTCTCAACCTGACCAAGTATCTTTTAAACGCTGTTATGACACCTACCTTAACTACTTCCCCAGGCAACTCTTTCTACATATCCACCACCCTCTGTGTGGAAAAAGTTGCCCCTCAAGTTCATATGAAATCTTTTCCCTCCCATTTTAAACATATGTTCTCTGGTTTTCAATTTCCCTACCCTTGATAAAAGACTGTGAATTCACCTAATCTAGTCCCTCATGATTTTATACACCTTTACAAGTTCACCCCTCAGCTTCCTGTGCTCGAAGGAATAAAGGTCTAGCCTACCGAATCTTTCCCTATAGCTCAGGCCCACTAGTCCTGGCAACATCTTCATAAAAGACGGTATGCGTCCACTTACCACCCCTATCCTGTCTGAGCAGTTACTTTACATTCAATTTTGTGACAGTCTGTAATTCATTCTGCAACTGTCCTGTAACTCCACATGTTCAAACCTTCGTCGGGCCAACTGTGAAGAATTTCCAAGGCTTTTTGAACACAATTACATAACAGCCATTGTTAATTATATCTCTCTCCACAGATGCTGCCTGACTTGCTGTTCCAAGATATTCTGTTTGTATTTCAAATTGCCAACATCTTGATCAATATGGTAGGTCAAGCCAATTTAAAACCGTTTCAACACACTATGGGAGGCAAAAACTTCCAATTTCCTCACAATAATACATTGATTTTCAGATTGCTTGTTTCAGATTCAGCCTAGTATCCAGTTTAGAAACACGGATTCAGTTTGGTTGTAGGTTCCACATGGATCTGCACTCTGCTACTAAATATCTCATGGAAAATACAGGGTACATTCCTTCGTCAGCCCAAGTTCGTGAGTATACTAGCAATTACACCCTCCACAATAATTCAACTTCATAAGGAACAATACAATTTAAATACTAGAATAAAAAATTCAAAACAGCAATTCTCAAAAGTAGAGATTGGAAACGTCATAAAGATCTTTTTTTTAAAAAAGTATTGTAATTTTTTCAGTTTATGATTTGACATTCATGTAAACATAGATTTAGTATTATTATTGGCATATGTACCAAGGTACAGTGAAAAGTTTTGTTTTGCATGCTATCCGAATAGATCAGATATACGGAAGATAGACACAAAGTGCTGGAGTAACTCCGCGGGTCAGGCAGTATCTCTGAAGAAAAAGGATGGCTGATGTTTCGGATCTAAATCCTTCTTCAGACCAGAAATGATATACCATACATAAATACAATCGTCAAACTCAAATACCATAAAAAAGAGATTTTAAAAGAGTCCAGTGATTGTATTGGATTGTAGTTGATCCTTCACTAGTTTTTCCACCTGAAATTGCTTCCACCAACCTCAGGCCAGACTTGGTGTTCTGGTCCCCTTCACAGAAGACTGCTTACATCATAGAGCTCACAGTTCCATGGGAGAACTGTGTTGAGGAGGCCTATGAGCGTAAGAAGCTGTGCTACGCAGAGCTTGCAGCAGAGGCAACGCAGCGTGGCTGGAACACCAAAGTCTATCCAGTTGAAGTGGGATGCAGAGGATTTGTTGCGTCATCTACAATCAGACTGCTGAAGGAGCTTGGAATCCACGGTCAGGCTCTGCGGAAGACCATAAGATCACTCTCAGAGGCGGCTGAAAGAAGCAGCCGGTGGATTTGGCTCAAGCGTAAAGACCCATGCTGGGCCCCAAGTACGTCAGGGTGAATCTTTGGGATGGTTTGACACAGGACACGCGCTGAGGGCTGATCATCCTGCAGCGGGCCGCCCTTGTGGAGGGTGTATAGTGTTAAAAGGCCGAAACACCCAGTGATGCAAGGGTACACTACTGATGATGTGTCCTGTGCCCAACTATCCTGATGGTTACACAGGCCAAGATATGTGTATCACCCCCCCGCCCCCCACCGATGTTGAGCGTCTACCACTCTCAACAATCAACGGATGTCGTGAAATGCTCCCCACCTATTGGCACAAGGGACTTTTAACATCTAGTCCTGTGTATTTAATTCTGGGAAGACCACGCAAAGTTCACCACGCTCCAGGCAGCATCTTGCATTTGGAGCAGCATTTCTCTCATATTGGTCACATTCAATGATTTTCATCATTGTAAAATTCAGCCATTTCTTAATGCTCACATCAAAATTAGCTTTACCTTGGAGTTTTCTGGCCAATTCCCTTGTAAACAAAATGTTGGCCAGTTTGCTCTGCCCATAGGCTTTTACTGAATTGTAACTCTTCTCACTGTTCAGATCTTCAAACTGAATTTTTCCCATTTTATGTGCAGAAGAGGAGACATTGATGATTCGAGCAGGACCAGATCGTTTTATCAAGTCAATTAGTAAATAGGTTAGCAAAAAGTGTCCTGGAAAAAAAAAACACATTTGTCCATTTTCACTCTTTTCACAAGCTAGGCAAGTGGAAATGCAAGCTTCTCATGCCACCAGGAGTTTCTTGTTTGCTTATTCATTCCCCCCTGCTAAATGCACACCATTCAACTTCTTTGCACTCTTTGGTGATTCTACTTTTTTCTTTACAAAAATGTAAATATTTATTTCCTTTCCCTCCTAAAGGGCCGGTCCCACTTGGCGATTTTTTCGGCGACTGCTGGCACAGGAATTGGTTTGGTCTCTTAATTTGAGGAAGGACATTCTTGCTATCGAGGGAGTCCAGCGTAGGTTCACAAGGTTAATTCCCAGGATGGTGGGACTGTCATATGATGAAAGAATGGAGCGACTAGGCTTGTATACACTGGAATTTAGATGGGGGTCTTATAGAAACATTAAGGAATTGGACACGCTAGATGCAGGAAACATGTTCCTGATGTTGGGGGAGTCCAGAACCAGGGGACACAGTTTAAGAATAAGGGGAAGGCCATTTAGAACTGAGGTGAGGAAAAACATTTTCACCCAGAGAGAGTTGTGAATTTGTGGCATTCTCTGCTCAGAAGACAGTGGAGGCCGATTTGCTGGATGCATTCAAAAGAGAGTTAGATAGAGCTCTTGGGACTAGCGGAATCAAGGGGTATGGGGAGAAGACAGGAATGGATTACTGATTGTGAATGATTAGCCATGATCTCATTGAATGGCTGTGCAGGCTCGAAGGGCCGACTGGCCTACTCCTGCACCTATTGTCTATGTATTTAAAACAATCCAAGTTTGTCCAACCTCTCCTTATAATAATGCCCAATAATCCAAGCATAATTTTAGTAAACCTCTTCTGCATCCTCTCCAAAGCCTCCACATCCTTCCAGTAATTATATGGCCCTCTACAACTCTACAGATTCCTCCAAATGTGGTCTAACCAAAGTCCTATAAAACTGCATCATGACTTCCTGACTCTTATACTCAATGCCCCAAATCAATAAACTGTTTGGCATTACATCAAAAGTAATACAATAGGACCCATAAATTTAAATCTAAAATAAATACATACAGATTTCTAAGGAGACGATTAAACAAAACAAAAATCAAGAGAATTTTTTTAATGCTATGATTTTCTGTACTTAAATTCACCTAAATGATTGACTCCAAATTGCAACTCAAAGCCGTCTTCCGTTTTCAAATAAGGACACATCATTACCCCAGCGTTGTTAATCAGAATGTTAATTTGCTGTTGTTCTGAGAGGAAAAAAAAATTTAGAGGAATATCACACAGATTATTAATCAGATGCAACAGAAAATTTCAATTTTTCTAAATGTTGATGCCATTTCCTTTTAAATGATTCTGCAATTTGTACACGGAAAGTTTATGTCATATTATAATTTCTAAATTATGGTCAGCTTTTTTATATCTGTATACCCTTTTTTATTTGGTCGAAAGTGCGCTTTGGAAGTTATTCTAACCATGGCTAAGATAGACTCCTTTGTGTGACAAGTTCTTACGCACAAGTACGTTCGAGCCAGAATTGGTGCATGAAGGTGGCTAATAATCGGCAATAATACTAGACAACACTACAGGAATGGTTAAGAGACATGGCTGGAAAGCAAACGTATGGGCCATTGATCTTGAAACACCATCGCACCACGCTTCCCGCAGCTGGACTCCCACGCCCGCCCGCACTCTCAAAATGCTCTGCAGATCAGGAGGTCACCGGACGTCACACCCATTCACCGGAGGCCACCGGCTTGAACATGGCGGCGGCACTTATTGTCGCGCGGGGCATTATTCCCTCTGGGAAACCTGAAATTCCTCCGTTGATCACAGAGACACGGGGAATCGTCACGCGAGAGCTACCGAGACTCTCCACACCGGCCCAGTCCAAGCCGCCCGCTCACCGAGTTTCAGGTCCGCCCTCTCCCCTCTCTCCACCTCGAACATCCCTCATCACCCCCCCTCCCCCTTCCCCTCTCCCCTTTTTCCTCCGGGTCCCCCCCAGGGTGCATGATCCTAAAGCACTGCACCTCCCAACGTGCTGTGGAGTGAGTATCGTCCGGAATACATGTCGGCCCTCACTGAAAACCTCCCCCCACTCCCACACTCCCACATCCTCCCTCTCCACTACCTCTCCCCTCTCGAGCTCCAATACCCCCCTACCTCTCTCGTAATTACTCCCCTGGACCCCCCAGTTTGAACCGAGATACTCTCTCTCATCCAAGTCAACCCTCATGTTCAGATGGCCTCGGTTCCGCTCTGATGTCGCTACTGCTAGCTCTCGCCCTCGGCCGAGCCCCCGCCATCGCCATCCGGTCTAGAGGCTCCAGCTCCCGGCACTCCAGCTCTCTCAAATCCCAGGGACAGTCACAGTCCCAAAGCAATCCTCAAAAAGCAAAGTCTCCAGCCGAACCTAGAAACTCCTCTCTCCACTCCTCCGATCTCCTCTCGCCTTTTCTTGCTGACACCAAAAGCACCTCGCATTTTTGCTCTCTCTATGCTCTTTAGGGCGGAGAATCTCTCCACGACACTCTCTCCATACCCTCGCTCTCCAGGCTCTTGGCAGTCCGCTCAGCCGCTCCCTCGACAATGTAGAGAAATCTCAGAGCTTTTCACACTCGTGGAGGCATTTTTGCAGCACAGAAAAGTTTCAACAGTTCAACCATAAATCAAACTATGAAGCCTCTCCGCCTTCGTCCGTTTTCCTTTTCCAAAAAACCTTGAAAGGCCACTTATAACCTCTCAGCTTCGGGAGCTGAGAAATACTCTCTCTCTCTCTCTCTCTCTCTCCTCTCTCCTCTCTCCTCTCTCCCTCCTCTCTCTTTCTCTCCCCCACCTCTCCCTCTCTCTACCCCCCTCCCTCCCTCTCACCTCCCTAATAGAGGAAACCGGACCACCCAGAGGAAAACCATACGGTCACAGGGAGAATGTGCAAACTCCACACATACAGTACCCGAGGTCAGGATCGAACCCAGGTTTCTGGTGTCATTAGGCAACAGCTCTATGCCGCTGCACCACTATGCTGCCTGTGCTACTGCCTCTATACTAGGTTGTACACACAGGAGCCAGCAATAAATTATCAAGATCTGAAAGTGTGTATGCCCACTGTAGCTGTTCATAAACTCACCCCACATGCCCAGTAAAGTCAATAATTCCAAGATGATGTCACTAACTATTAAATCATCTAATTGCGAGGGCTTCTGACCCATTATTGGGGTATGGAGGGGGTCAATTTTACACAACAGGATCAACAAAAGAAGTATCACAGTTGGAAACAAAGAACAGTATACCTTTATTGATCTGCTCCGCAAACTCTCGAATAGATTTGGTATCGGCTAAATTCAATTTCTTCAACGTTATATTAGAATTTCCAGATTGCTCTATTATTTCTTTCATTGCAGCATCGCCTTTTTCTATGTCTCTGCATGCTATGATGATGTGAGCTCCTACGGATACAAGAACACAGGGCAAAAGTGAGAACAGGCCAAAAGATAGATGCTCATGGAACTAAATCTCCTGTTCGTCTCCAAGCCATATCTCAGTAAAATACTATATTTCCCTGCAAATGTATTGTCAGCTGATCTGCTTTATTTACTATATTCCTTGCATTTAAATATATCTATTAAATATTGACAATTATTTTGACTACTTTCGAATTTTTGAAGGTAGACAAAAGTGCTGGAGAGGGTGAGGCAGCATCTATAGAGCAAAGGAAATAGGCAAAGTTTCGGGCCGAAATCCATCTTCAGACTGCCCTTTGAAAAATAAAATAATTTTCTGTCTTAGATTTCTAGTCTGCTTTTCTCACTTTTGAATCAATGCTTACTTGCCATATCCCTGCCAATCTATCTCGAACCTTGCACAACAAACTTGCTCATGAGTATATTGGTCCCAGCCCTGATGAGCACAATCCATTTGGTCTATACAAGACCCATCCTCCCCAGGCAACTGAAGTCCTTCCTCCTTGCAACCTATTCTCTTTCATATATGCCCCCAGAAACTTCCACTTTGATTCATTTCACCATTATCCTGCCCAAACGAGTACCGTAATTATTGTCACCATTTAACCAAACAGCAACTTCCTAGATAGACACAAAATGCTGGAGTATCTCAGCGGGACAGGCAGCATTTCTGGAGAAAAGAGGTGACGTTTCGAGTCGGGACCCTTCATCAGACTTCATCAGTAACTTCTTAGGATGTGTGAGAAAATTACAGCACCTTAGAGAAAATGCATACTATCCTAGATCGAGAACTCAAAAGCTGCACAAATAGCACCCAAGGTCAAGTTTTAACCTGGGGTCTGGGAGCTAACAGGACCAAGCACTGTGCTTCAGGACAAGAACTACTTTCTATAGTAGGACTAGAAAATTGTATTGATCAAACACTGCTATTAAAACAAGGATTTCTCAATTTTTACTCACAAGTAGATAAAGTGAGATACATGGCTAATAGTGGTTAATAACGGCTTATTTACTGTAGCCCAATGCAATCTCCTGGGCCATGGTAATCTGAGAATTACAAGAAACAAGGAATTCTAAATTATATATATCAAAATGAAAAGGACTGGAAAATTAAACCAGACAAGAGAGGTTTAAACTAGAGAAACTCAGCGGGTGCATCTATGGAGTGAAGGAAATAGGCAACGTTTCGGGCCAATACCCTTCTTCAGGTTTCGGCCCGAAACGTTGCCTATTTCCTTCGCTCCATAGATGCTGCTGCACCCGCTGAGTTTCTCCAGCTTTTTTGTGTAACCTTCGATTCTCCAGCATCTGCAGTTCCTTCTTAAACACGAGGTTTGAACTTTTGGGAGTTAGATTTAGCTCTGGGGCAGAGGCGAGGGATATAGGGAAAAAAGCGAAGGTACACAAAAGAAGGAACTGCAGATGCTGGAAAATCGAAGGTACACAAAAAAGCTGGAGAAACTCAGCGGGTGCAGCAGCATCTATGGAGCGAAGAAAATAGGCAATGTTTCGGGCCGAAACCCTTCTTCAGACTGATTTTAGATGATCAGCCATGATCATATTGAATGGCAGTGTCGAAGGGCTGAATGGCCTACTCCTGCACCTATTTTTCTATGTTTCTACATCATTGATACATATATAAGCAACACAATCTACTGGGCAGTCAGCCAAGGTATTAGTAAATTACTGAGAGTATAATCACATGCTGGACCTTGATCAGCTCTAATGGATTTGCTACTTGGCAATTATTCTTTTCATTTAAAAAGCAGTTTTTGTAATTCTGAATGTAACACTTATGTGAGACTAAACTCTTGACCTGAAATTAATTTAACCTGTGAAAGTCTTTCCCTTTATAAGCAACATTGTACTGACTTAAAACATTTCCTCACTCTTCATTCACAGATTCATTCAATAGTTTGTTTTATTCCTGTGAAGTGAACTACAGCCCCTTTCATCCAAGAATTAGCGCTTTAAAACAAAAAGTTTGACCTGGAAAAAGGTTAGATTGGAAACAGAATATTTATTCTTCAAACTTGTTATTTACTGGTATCCTCATAAATCACATAGTAGGCAGTTAGGGTGGCAAATAGTAAGTTTGCCTTCAACGCACGATGTCTTGAGTAATAAATGCCTTACAATTATACAGGGCCTAATCTCACCTGGAATTTTATGTACAGTTTTGCTCTCCTAACAATTGATATATTACCATACAGGAGTATGGTGTACAATTTTGGAGTCGCAATCAATTATAGCAAGGATGTCAACAAAATATAGAGAGTAGGGAGGCAGATTTATGTTGAATGTTGCCTGGGGTTTCAACAACTAGAGTTACAGAGATAGGTTGCCCATAAGTTAGGAGCGGGATTTAATCTCAAAAATTCTCTAGCGCAGAAGGTTAAGGGGGGGAAATATGGAGGAGATAGAGGTTTCTTAAAAATGATGAGAGTTGGTGTATAGACAGAGTAAGGCCTTTGACAAGGTTCCTCATGGAGCTTTTTTAAGAAGGTTCAATGGTTGGGGTATTAATGGTGGAGTAGCAAGATGGATTCAACAGTGGCTGAATGGGAGATGCCAGAGAGTAATTTGGTTGAATAGGGAAGATTCAATAGGGTCATTTACCTCACTGTTGTGTCAAGAGGACTGACTTCAGAATTAAGGGTCAGATGTTTAGGGGTAACATGAGGGGGAACTTGTTTACTCAGAGAGTGGTAGCGGTGTGGAATGAGCTTCCAGTGGAAGTGGTGGAGGCAGGTTCGTTGGTATCATTTAAAAATAAATTGGATAGGCATATGGATGAGAAGGGAATGGAGGGTTATGGTATGAGTGCAGGCAGGTGGGACTAAGGGAAAAAAAAGTTGTTCGGCATTGACTTGTAGGGCCGAGATGGCCTGTTTCCGTGCTGTAATTGTTATATGGTTATACAGGGTATGCAGCAAAGGTTCCAAGAGTAACAATCATGTTGAAGGCAAAATATGGGTTGTTCACAATATAGGAAAATGAAGGGTGCAGGTCGAATGTTGCCCATAACTGTGGGTTTGAGAATAATAGATTAGTCTCAGGATACTGCCCAAGATATGTTGGGCTATGAGCGGGATGTTGAATCTCAAAAATTCTCTACCACAGAAAGTGGTGGAGTTTGACACTGAAAATATGGAGGAAATAGATTAATTTCCAGATAAAAAGATGTCATAGGTATGGGGAAGAGGGCAAGAAGAATATTATAAATGAGGTTTTGCCATTGAGCATACTGAAAGGCAATGTGCCAAATGGCCAACCCCAACCTCAATTTCCTACGTTCTCCAGTCAGCACCACAGCGCATTTTAAACTCCACATTTGTTCCATCACACATTCTGCTTATTTCTGCAAAATTTCCACCATAACAATGAATGTGCAGCTGAAGCCATCACCCATACACGTATTGCCACCAGATTCCATGATTCCAATAATTTAGTTTAGAGACACAGCATGGAAACAGGCCCTTTAGCCCAAAGTCCATGCTGACTATCTGTTAACCATTCACTCTAGTTCGATATTATCCCACTTGCAAATCCATTTCCGAAGCATCAGGCACAATTTTGCAGAGGCCCATTAACCAACATGTCTGTGGGATGAGGGAGGAAACCAGAGCACCTGGAGGTCACAGGGATACTATGCAAATTCCACACAGACAGTCGCCAAGGTCAGGAAATGAACCCGGGCTCTGGTACTGTGAAGTAGCAGCTCCACCAGCTACATCTCTAAATTCTTAGCTGATGAGCAATAATCTTCACATTATTTAAAATCTACTCCCTATGTCCTATCCTGCATCAAGATCTGTTCAACCAGCAGCACTGTGCTCACCCTCCAACCTCTCATGGGCTATTGAATAATTAAAAATGCACCATAATATTACATTTTAATAGGTTGCTCGTTCACCAAACCATGCTCAAAGTATTAGTGTGGGACATGAAACAGTTTGCATATCAGTATTAAGTATCTCTTGGGTCAGAAAACATGCAAGGAACACAGCAAGAAACACATTCTGTTTCACCCAAAATCTGGAACTGTGTCCTTGGTCCACTATGTCCAAGTCCTGAAACATTGATTGACACTTATATTTTACGCAGATTTGTACAGATTCCTCTCCCTCCCCATCCCATCTAATGTGCTTCTCCAAAATATTTGTCTCATCTGACCTTATTGCTGTAGTGCAGTTGCAGTGACTAAATCTTCATCACTAAACGTGATAATTTGCAAATTCTCATTTAATTCAAGAAGACATGTCATAAAGCCACTACACCATGACTGTCAAGGCACCAAAATTAAAACAAGTTTTGCACCTCTCTTTGCCAGGTCTCTTGCAGTCTCTTTGCCAATTCCAGTGTTAGCGCCAGTTATCAGTACAGTCTTTCCATCCAGCTTCTGGGTTTTCCATGCATTACCTGTTCTGTTGAAGTAAAAAAGGTTCATGGTGAAGTGGTAAGTAACACACTGATTGTCCCTTAAGATTACTCCCCTTTGCCACCAACCCCTGCCCCCATTTTATGGCTCAGCTCAAAGAACTGTCCATTGACTTTACAGTGTTCCCAAATAACCTTTTCATCTTCATTACACATAATTTTCAATTGTGAGTAGACTTGCAATACACCCATTTCCTTTGTGCAAGATAACAATACAAACTAAACAGCCAATGCCTGGCGCTCATTCCTCTGCTAACAGAATAAAAATTGGCTGCTGACCGAAGGTGACCCATTTAGTTCCACATTTTTAATAGAAAAGGGCATTTTTATAATTGTCTATTTGCATTTTAGATAGTACCTTGCATGAATGCTAACATTGGCCTGGGTCAGCTCTGGTCTTGGGAATGATGCTAAAAGCCCTGTCCCACTGTACGAGTTCATTCAAGGGCTCTCCCGAGTTTAAAAAAAATCAAACTCGTGGTAAGCACGTAGAATGAACGTAGCGGGTACGTCGGAGCTCGGGGACGTCTCTTAGCAGCTCATAACGCTACCGGCAGATACTCAGGAAGACTCGTTAGCGGCAGGTAAGCTCGGGAAGACTCGTGAAGATTTTTCAACATGTTGAAAAATGTCCACGAGAGCCCCGAGTACTTACGAGCAGCCATTACCGTAAATCTCCGAGTTCTAATCAGGGCCAACTCGGGAGAGCTCTTATGGATCTGGTCAAGGCCTTTCAAATTGTTTTGGGATTAGCATGATCATATGCTTTTAGAAAACAATATATTGTGTAGTAAATGGATTTGGAATAAAATCTATTTTGCAATCGTAATCCAATTTATGAAAACTTTAAAACCCTAATCAAGACAATTCATTTCCATTTATGCAGCACCTTTTCTACTTATTTTAAATTTTCTACATCTGAAGGCCTACCTGTATGGTTGATAAATCTATCATATGTGGAGATAGAGTAATTTTGGAGTATGAAAGTATATGAGGGTTTGAGGCAAGATAATAATTGATACTGAAAATCAGCCATAATCTTCATGTGTGGAGCATGATCAATGTACATTACGACCAAACCCTCCTGGTTATTACATTCTAATAAAATGGATAGTAAATAACTTTACTCCTTTTTCCATCACCTTCAACAAGGTTTCATCAGCAGACACCACATTTTCTTTATCTCCTGGTATCTAGAAGGTACTATTCTCTTCACATCTCCTGGGTTGACCCTTCGACGTCCAAAACCACGCTTCTCAAGACCCTTTCCGATGCAACACAAGAAGATGCAATCTCTATTCTTTAACTTGCTCCATCCCATCATGGGACACAAATAGTGCTTCCAGTGAAGCAGTGATTCACTTGCATATCATGCAATCTGGCGTAGTGCATTCAGTGCTCACTCTGTCATCTCCTCTATACTAGAGAAACCAAATGTACATCACGTGACCGCATTGCAGAACACCTCCATTCTGTCCACAGAGGGGCAAGCCTGAACTACTAGGTTCCTATCATTAATTCTTCATCCTCATTTCTACTCCAACCTCTTGATCAGTGGCCTCCTGAATTGCTCCAACAAGGTTCAAAATGGGGTGGGAGATTGCAACCTTCACATGGTCTGCCCTGTTTCAACGAATGCAATCAACCTGGCGTGCACAATCAAATAGAACAAGTTGTCCTACAACTTTAGGCTGTGCACGCCATACGCAAGAAGAAGAAGAAGGTTCAAAATAAGCCCAAGGCACACGACAGTTTCCGGGACTGGATGGGGAATTCGAAAGTTTGGGCTATTATTCTACTTGTATCAAGTTGCAAGTTATCAACTATAATAATAAGATTAAACTAGAACTCACCAGTTTGAAGTTTGATCTTTATTTTATGAGGAGTTACGATGAGGGATTACGTGAAGATCCCGCCAGCATGCATGCGTGACATTCTTCAAAGCAGCGGTGTGGAATCACAGAAATAGTAATTGAAATAAACATAGTAAAGATAAGAAGAACTAGGATACCAGTTGACCTTTATAATTGAGGGCGGGAACGGATTGCACGTAATCCCTCATCATAACTCCTCATAAAATAAAGATCAAACTTCAAACTGGTAAGTTCTCGTTTAATCTTACTATTTTACTTCAGAGTCACGTGATTTTAAAGCTCTGTGATTTCAAGCCGTGTAACAGTCCATGCTTCACTCACTGCCGAAGCCATCCAAGGGAGGAAGTATGTTATAGTAATTAAACATGAATCAGTTTTTTAAAAACAATAACAATGTTTATTTTAAACAAAGAAAATAACGCCCCCCCCCCCCCCCCCCCCCCCCCCCCCCCGGACTTAAATTATATATTTGCAGAACTTAAAATCCTTTCTGCAAATAATGCAGGTTTGGCAATCGGCTTGTTATAAAACGGTTGGAAAGTCCTTTCCGTGGATCATCCCGCTGTTGCCAGGATATGGTCCATTGGCACCTCCATATTCCTGGCCGCCGATGTTGCTGCTGCCCTGGTGGAGTGAGATTTTAAAATGTCAGTATCCACCCCAGCAGCTCCCAATACCTGTCTGAGCCATCTTGAGATGGTTTGTACCGACACCCGACCATGTGGCTTTTTGAAGCTGACCCATAGTTCCTTTTCGCTCCCTCTGAATGCTTTGGTTGTGCTAAGGTATAGCAGCAGATGTGACATGACACATAAAAGGGGGTCAGGTGGGTACGGCCAGAATTCCATTGACCAGCTCACAGATTGTGAATGTAATTTGGTCAGCTGATGTGGCCATATTGTCCAGTCTTAGATAGTGTAGGGACTGGACCCTTTGGGCTGAGACCAAAGCCATCAGCATTACAGTTTTCAGGGTGAGCTGTTCCAGAGTCAGGGATCTGGTTGGTGACCAACCCCTTAGTAATGACAGGACGACACTGACGTCCCAGATCTGGGTGTACCTTGGTCTAGGAGGGTTAGTATTGAAAATACCTTTCATAAGTTTGGCCACCAGCAGATGTGATCCTATGGACTGCTGTCCTGGTGCCTGCCATAGATAGGCTGACAGAGCACTCCGAGTACTATTAATTGTGCTGTAACTCAGCCCTTCATCGAAGTGAAGGCTGGACAGGAACTCCACGAAGTTCGTAATTGTGGCTGTTCTATATGTTACCCCAGTCCTCGAGCAGTACGCTTCCCACTTCCGGATGCTGGAGAGGTACTGTTTCTTGGTTGATTGTCAGTAAGCTGCTGTCATCATGTCCATGGTCCTGTTTGATAGTCCCAGATCCAATAGTGGCCTTTTAAAATTTTGCAACCCAACAGATTTATCCTGTCATGGTATGGATGACTCTCGCCCATAACAGGGTGGACCAACAGATCTGGACTTCTGGAAATGGTCATGGGTGGTTCAGTGACCATGTCAAGGACCACAGGGAACCGTGGCTGTGTAGGCCAGTTGGGTACTACCAAAATACCTGAAGCAGAGTCCATTTGTATTTTGCGTAGGACCCGACTGATGAGGCATAGAAAAACAATTTTCCCCAATTCAGCGAGAACGCATCCATCGCTGCCTCAGGGTCTGGGGGGTGCGAAGAGATCGATTGGCAGTCACCGAGGTACATTGTTTAGTAGAGTGACAGCCGCCGGAAAGAAGCTGTTCCGGAAAGAAGCTGTTCCTCGACCTGCTGGTTCGGCAACGGAGAGACCTGTAGCGCCTCCCGGATGGTAGGAGGGTAAACAGTCCATGGTTGGGGTGAGAGCAGTCCTTGGCGATGCTGAGCGCCCTCCGCAGACAGCGCTTGCTTTGGACAGACTCAATGGAGGGGAGCGTGGAACCGGTGATGCGTTGGGCAATTTTCACCACCCTCTGCAGTGCCTTCCGGTCGGAGACAGAGCAGTTGCCATACCATACTGTGATGCAGTTGGTAAGGATGCTCTCGATGGTGCAGCGGTAGAAGTTCACCAGGATCTGAGGAGACAGATGGACCTTCTTCAGTCTCCTCAGGAAGAAGAGACGCTGATGAGCCTTCTTGATCAGAGTAGAGGTATTGTGGGTCCAAGAGAGGTCATCGGAGATGTTGACTCCCAGGAACCTGAAGCTAGAAACACGTTCCACCTCCGTCCCGTTAATGTGGATGGGGGTGTGCGTGCCGCCTCTGGACTTCCTGAAGTCTACAATGAGCTCCTTGGTCTTCTTGGAGTTAAGGGCCAGGTTGTTGTCAGCGCACCATGCTGCTAAGTGCTGGACCTCCTCCCTGTAGGCCAGCTCATCGTTGTTGCTGATGAGGCCAATCACCGTTGTATCATCTGCATACTTGATGATGGTGTTAGTACCATGTACAGGTGTGCAGTCATAGGTGAAGAGGGAGTAGAGGAGGGGGCTCAGCACACAGCCCTGAGGAACGCCGGTGTTCAGGGTGAGGGTTGAAGAGGTGTGCTTGTCTAACCTCACAGACTGGGGTCTGTTGGTTAGAAAGTCCAGTATCCAGTTGCAGAGGGAGGGGTCGATGCCCAGGTTACCGAGTTTGGTGATCAGTTTTGATGGAATAATGGTGTTGAATGCTGAGCTGTAATCGATGAACAGCATTCTTACATAAGTGTCTCTGTTGTCAAGGTGGGAGAGGGCGGAGTGAAGTGCCGTTGAGATGGCATCCTTCGTACTCCTGTTCTTGCGGTAGGCAAACTGATAGGGATCCAGTGTGGGGGGTAGGCAGCTTTTGAGGTGTGCCAGGACCAGCCTCTCGAAGCACTTGGTGATGATGGGGGTAAGTGCAACTGGGCGGAAGTCGTTGAGGCTTGCCGCAGTGGAGTGTTTTGGCACTGGCACGATGGAGGTAGCTTTAAGGCAAGTGGGGACAACTGCTTGGGCAAGTGACAGGTTGAAGATGTCAGTCCAGACGTCTATCAGCTGCGCAGCACAGGCACTGAGCACGCGCCCGGGGATGCCGTCAGGGCCAGCAGCCTTACGTGCATTAGTCCTACTCAGTGCCACGTACACGTCGTAGGGGGTGAGTGTGAGGGGTTGGTGATCGGCAGGTAGCACAGCCTTGATGGCTGTCTCTAGATTGTCCCTGTCGAAGCGGCCATAGAAGTGATTAAGCTCCTCAAGGAAGGAGGCATCGCTGGATGTGGGGGTGATGTTGGAGGGTCTGTAGTCCGTGATGGCCTGGATGCCTTGCCACATGCGTCGGGGGTCGGAGTTGTTGTTGAAGTGCTCCTCAATCCTGAGCTTATTGCAGTGCTTGGCCTTCCTGATGCCCCTCTTCAGGTTAGCCCTGGATATCAGGTGTTCCATATCGCTTAGTAATTTCAGCAAATACTTTGGTGTTCAACATCCATTCGGTGTTGTCATTGAACTACCCAGTGTCTGTAGTAGTGATGATTCTTGTATGTTCCATCTACCACCAGTATTAGATATAGTGTTAATTGCTCCCCAGCCTTGAGCACTGGCATCTGTTTGTATCGTGATTGTTGGGTTATTGATAATGAAGGGGCTGGAACTATGCCAAATGTTTACTTTCCACCATTGTAATTCTGAGATTGCTTTAGTTGGTAATTTCATGGGTCGATCAAAATGACCTGCATGTTGTTTTAGCGCTTGCACCTTTGCTCTTTTTAAGTTTTGGTAATGCAAAGGTCCAAGCTGGGTAGCTGGAAATGCTGCTACTAATTTCCCAATTACTCTTGCCACCTGTCGAATAGTTGGTTGATTGGTAACCATCAATTTGTTGCTAGCTGGCACCAATTCTGCTGCTTTTTCTTTTGACAACGTTACAGACATGTGGACTGAGTTAATTGTGAATCCCAGATAGTCCATAGTTGTGGATGGTGTCAATTTAGATTTATCTGGATGTATAACAAACACCACAGTTTCAAACAAATGTTTGGTAGCTAATACTGCTGATTTAGCTAATTCCAGGGTTTTGCCCACTATCAAAATGCCATCAAGATATGCCATGACAATATGTTTTTGTTTTCTTAGTATTGCCAAGGCTGGTTTTAATATCCTGGTAAATAACCTTGGGGCTGATGTTAGCCCATTTGGCAACGCTTTACACTGCCATTGTTGCCCCATCCAGTTAAACTTTAGGTATCTACGATGATACTTATGAATGGGTACTGAATAATATGCATCTTTTAAATCGATGCATGCCATGAAGTATCCTCTGGAAATCAATTGTTTGGCAGTAACAAATGTTTCCATTTTGAAATGTATATACTTGACAAAAGTATTCAGTGTCGTCAAGTCAATGATGATGCGACATCCACCATCTTTCTTGGTTTTTGTAAAGATATTTGATACAAATTCCAAAGAGTCATGTTCCGTTTTCTCTATGACTCCTTTTGTACGTAATCTCACCAGTTCTGCCTGTCCCTCATATTTTTCTTTTTGCGAGAGTGTAAACTCTCTGAGGGGTGCATGCTGAACTGGTGGCATACTTTTTTGGATGAATTCAATTTTGTATCCCTGAATACTTTGTAGTATATAATTATATACTACAAAGTATTGTAAGAGTGATAGTCCTCCATGCTTCCAAAAACAGGTGTAACCTTCCCCCTGTTAGTACAGGCCCTGCACCCTTTATGTTCTGGAAGGAACCAGACCCACCTACCTCCATGGTTACCGGTAGAGTGTTCATTTCTTGGGTTTCTGTTTCTTCATCGGTCGAGGTGTTGCTGTGTGGGCGTGGCGCATCTTCCATGGGGTAGCTCTAGGCCTTGGCCTAAAAAAGACCTCCTGGGATGATATGCAGGCCCCATGCTTTCACCAGCACCCTGATGTTGACGCCTGCTGGTGGATGCGTAGGGGTGCTACCGCCTGGGTTGTGTGGCTTTGCTTGTTCCTAGGCCTGCCCTCATGAGTCCAAGCGCATTCGACTCCTCATCCAGATCTTTAACCTGTTTCGACAAGTCCTTTCCAAATAGCAGGATTTGAGGTTGTGAGGTCGCAGATTTGCACAACCCTGCAAATTTGGGATTGAGGGCAGGTCTGATGGCATCCTTCCACAGGCTATTTATCTCATACTGTGTGTTGCACAGTAGAGCCAGAGTGTCCTGCTGGTTGTCGGTCATTTCAACCCCATCCACGGAACGAGCATATGATGCAATAGCTGACGTCAGGAGCTTAAGAATTTTTTGGAGCTTCACCTCTTGGGTTCATATGCCCAACCCAATGTACCCCCATATTTGGCTGTTAACGGCCGGTACATTGAGAGAGATGCAGTTCTCCGGGGGCGTGTATCTGTCCAACGCCTCATCTATTGTCTTCAGCCACAGACCGCTGTTCTTGACCAGCCCAGGCCACCAACGCTCCCCTCTGTCGAGGGAGATGCGATGGACAGTGCCGGATATTGCACTGTTGTGGGTGTGCATGCACTTCCATTACGGGCTTGCCCCATCTCCCGGAGCAAGTCCAGCTGGAGCGGCCCTGCAGTCTACGGTGCTTCTGGCTGCGGCGGGGACTTTAAATCTCAACCGCCGGCCTGCGGCCTACACAATCTTGAAGTCTCCGGTGAGGAAAGACCGATCCTGGACTGGACTCTGGACTCTGGTCTTGTCCACGGGGGGGGGGGGGGGGGGGGGGGAGAAATGGAGGAGGACGGCCAAAATTTTTTGTGCCTTCCACCACAGTGATGAATGCTGTGGTGGATGTTTATGTTACATGTTGTGTCCTGTTTATGCATTTTATTATTTTGTTAACCCATCTTTATGCTTTGTATGGAACTGATTTTTAAATTTTGTAAAGCACTTTGGGGTCAATGAAAATTGACTATAAATGTGCTATATAAATAAATTTATTATTATTATATTATTATTATTATTAGCCGCTCCATGTGGGACAAACGGTCACCATTGCCGCTCTCGGGCAGCGTGTCTTCCTGACCGGACTCATCGGAGTCTACCGGCCGGACCGACTTCTGCTTTGCCTTGCCTCCAACCCGCTGCGGTGGTTCGAGCTGAGCAGCTTGCGGCGTTGGGCTTGGCTCAGCAGAAATTGGGTCGGTGACTGTGGACCGCAGTGAGTGCGGTCCAGGTGCCGCCGGTCGCCCCCCACTGCTGGAACCCTCCTGGGCCATCACAGTCAATGGGGTGCGACCTTCTTTGGTTTTCTGCCCTTGTCCATGTTCTCTATAACACAGAGCACAACAAGGGTTTTTATGAAAAACGACCTCAGAATAAGTTTTACTTACCTGGAGGTCCCGTTTTAAACTCTATTGTGGGAGAGCTCGTTCCCCCACCCGTCGCTGTTGCACTGCATGAGACGCTATGTCGTGCATGCGTGCTGGTGGGGTCTTCACATAGTCACTTACGTGACTCCGAAGTAAAATCGTAACTGTGTCTCTCCAGAGACATTGCCTGTTTGATGAATATTTCTAGCAATCATTTTTTGGTTTTAAGTCTCAGCAACATCTCTGTGCTGCACTTTCTGCTTTTTTCTATGTCCCTTTGTTATTTTTCTTTTTCATGTGAAGCCATCTGGTACATCAAATGGCAACATTATTTTGCAACCCTGTCTCACCCCATGAGATGTGTTATTTGTGTCCTATCCATTCAACAACTTCTAACTTGCATTTTCACTTTCCCTCTCCAGCGTGACCATATCACAATGGTAGACCTGGTTCACCCAGCAAGAAACCGGGAACCAGCCCAGAGAGGGAAGCTGTGGAGAGGAGGATGGAGGGAGACGGCAGTAGACGTTGGACAAAGGACCCTGTGAGAGGGACCTTCTGCGCCCTCAAGGTCGGCTGCATGAAGTGCCCCCTTTGGACCAAGGGCTCAAGAGGGCCATGCAATGAGAGGGACGATGGGTCATATGGCAACCAAAATGGAGGGCCTTTGTGGCCAGCAGCAGTTGAGATTATAAAATGGCCCCAAAATGGCGACTCAACATATGAACTCAGTGGGTTGTTCTGTTCATTCTGTACTAACCGGGGGATTGTACTGATGCATGGTAATAGTCTTGCTGAAACCTTTGCAAAAAAAGCATTTCACTGTACCTTGATACACAGGATAGACACCATTGAACCACTAATCAAGGCCCTTAAATTTGAAATGTGTAACTTTTTCCTTCCACAAATGCAGCCTGACTTGCTGAACGCTTCCAGCATTTTCTGTTTTATTACCAATTTCCAACAGTTTATTGATTTTCAATTGTTTGTGAGAGAAATAGGTTCATTCCCTCACCAATCACTGAGATCTGATCGTAAACCAGAGTGTTCCAGGTGGCATGCAAAAGAAAATTGTTAAAATACGAATGTAGAAAGAATATAATCAATGTTTGAAATTTCACAGTGGTTAATTCAAGCAGAGCTAACCTTTATCACATATTTTAAAAGGAAATAAATCAGATTTTTCTTTAAGGCCAGCATAAGTACAGTAGAGAAATAATGAAAACCACTTCAAACTTGGTCTTTCCCAGTGATGAGAAATTCAAATGGTTAGCAAGGAGAAAAAAAACATTCCTTTGCACATTCGGGAGAGGTGCCGGAAAACTGGAGGGTGGCAAATGTTGTACCTCTTTTCAAGAAGGGCTGCATGGAAAATGCTGGGAACTATAGGCCGGTGAGCTTAACATCTGTAGTTGGTGAGTTACTGGAGAATATTCTGAGGTATTGGATATACAGTCATTTGGATGGGCAAGGGCTGATTAGGGATAGTCAGCATGGGTTAGTACGTGGGAGGTAGTGTCTCACAAATCTGATTGAGTTTTTTGAAGAGGCGACCAAAAAGAATGAAGAAGGCAGAGCTGTAGATGCTGTATACATGGATTTCAAGGCGTAAGGCATTCGACAAGGTTCCGCATAGTAGGCTGCTCTGGAAGGTTAGATTGCATGGGATCCAAGGAGCTGGCTGAATGGATAGCAAATTGGCTCCATGGAAGGAAGCAGAGGGTGATGGTGGAAGGTTGCTTCTCAGACTGGATGCCTGTGACTAGTGGTGTGCCTCAGGGTTCGGTGCTGGGCCCATTACTGTTTGTCATCTACATCAACGATTTGGATGAGAACATACAGGGCAAGATTAGCAAGTTTGCTGATGATACAAAAGTTAGTGGTTTTGCAGACAGTGAAGATGGTTGTGAACGATTGCAGCAGGATCTGGATCGATTGGCCAGGTAGGCGGAGGAATGTTTGATGGAATTTAATACAGAGAAGTGTGAGGTGTTGCATTTTGGGATGTCGAACAAGGGCATGACCTAAACAGTAAATGGTAGGCCTCTGGGTAGTGTTGTAGAGCAGAGGGATCTAGGAGTGCAGGTGCATGGTTCCTTGAAGGTCGAGTCGCGGGTGGATAAGGTGGTCAAAAAGACTTTTGGCACTTTGGCCTTCATCAGTCAGAGTATTGAGTATAGAAGTTGGGAGGTCATGTTGCAGTTGTATAAGATGTTGGCGAGACTGCATTTAGAATATTGTGTTCAGTTCTGGGCACCATGTTATAGGAAATATATTGTCAAGCTTGAAAGGGTTCAGAAAATATTTATGAGGATGTTGCTAGGACTACAGGGTGTGAGCTATAGGGAGAGATTGAGTCGGCTGGGTCTCTATTCCATGGAGCTCACGAGGATAAGGGGTAATCTTATGAAGATGTATAAGATCATGAGAGAAATAGATCGGGTAGATGCACAGAGACGTTTGCCCAGAGTAGGGGAATCGAGGATCAGAGGACATAGGTTCAAGGTGAAGTGGAAAAGATTTAATAGGAATCCAAGGGGTAACCTTATCACACAAAGGGTGGTGGGTGTATGGAACAAGCTGCGAGATGAGGTAGTTGAGGCTGGGACTCTCCCATAGTTTAAGAAACAGTTACACAGGTACATGGATAGGACAGGTTTGGAGGGATATGGACAAAGCACAGGCAAGTGGGACTAGTGTGGCTGGGACATGTTGGCCGGTGTGGGCAAGTTTGGCCGAAGGGCCTGTTTCCACATTGTATCACTCTATGACTCTAACATTCAGCCTCAAGACTGAGGTCTGCCATTGTTAACATCTGTGTAGAGACTCCAGGGACCTCTACTGCAGAATGTGGAGAGTGGCTTAATGAAAATGACCAAGAGCTAATTAAGATTACAGCAAATCTACATCACAGTTGGAGGCCATTTTGGTCGATCTCATCTGTACCAAAGAAAAGCTACTAGATAGATCGATAGATCGAACCTTTATTGTCATTCAGACCTTTCGGTCTGAACGAAATTATGTTGCCTGCAGTCATACACAGAATCAATAACAACAAAACATACAACAAACACAAATTAATCATCCACCACAGTGAGTTCACCAAGCACATCCTCAGTGTGATGGAGGCAAATTCTTAGTCTCCATCTCTTCCCTTCTTGTTCTCCCTCTGCGCTGAGGCGATCGATCCAGGCCGAAGATGCCGCTCTCCAGTCCAGCGGACCTCCGTGGTGATGTCGCCGCCGCCGAAAGCCGGAACGCCGTCTCCGCTCCGAGACAGCCCGCCACAGCATCAGCTCCGGGCAGCCGCCCCAGCTCCAGGTCCCGCAGTATCCGCTCCAGGCCGCCGCCCCAGCTCCAGCAGTCTCAATCTGTTGTACTATTTACAGTGTATTCAGAAAGTATTCAGACCCCTTCACCTTTTCTGCATTTTGTTACGTCACAGCCGTATTTTTAAATGGATTTAAATATATATTTTTTAATCATCAATCTACACACAATACCCCAGAAAGAAGCGAAAACAGGTGTTTTGAAATTTTTGCAAAGTAATTAAAAATAAATAACTGAAATATCACATTTATAAGTATTTATAAGAAATATCACATCATAAGTATTCAGACCCTTTGCTATGACACACAAAATTGAGCTTAGCTTCATCCTGTTTCCACTGATTATCTTTGAGATGTTTCTACAACTTGATTGGAGTCCACCAGTGGTAAATTAAATTGATTGGATATGATTTGGAACGGTACATACCTGTCTATATAAAGCCCCATGGTTCTTCTTCTTGTGTATGGCGTGCACAGCCTAAAGTTGTAGGACAACTTGTTCTATTTGATCTTATTTGATTGTGCACACCGGATTGGTTGCATTTGTCAAAACAGAGCGGACCACGTGAAGGTTGCAATCTCCCACCCCCCGTCCCACAGTTGACAGTGCATATCAGAGCAAATACCAAGCCACGAAGAGGAAGGAATTGTCCGGTGAACTCCAAGACAGGATTGTGGCGAGACACAGATCTGGGGAAGGGTATAAAACAATTTCTGCAGCATTGCAGGTCCCGAAGAGCACAGTGGCCTCCGTCATTCTTAAATGGAAGAACTTAGGAACCACCAGGACTCTTCATAGAACTGGCCGCCTGGCCAAACTAAGCAAGCGTCTTGGTCACATAGGTGACTAAGAACCCGATGGTCACTCTGACAGAGCTCCAGAGTTCCTCTGTGGAGATGAGAGAACCTTCCAGAAGGACAATTATATTTGCAACACTCCACCAATCAGGCCTTTATGGTAGAGTTGCCAGACAGAAGTCACTCCTCAGTAAAAGGCACATGACAGCCCGCTTGGAGTTCGCCAAGAGGCATGAGAAACAGGATTTTCTGGTCTGATGAAACCAAGATTTAAATCTTTGGCCTGAATTCCAAGCATCACGTCTGGAGGAAACCAGGCACTGCTTATCACCTGGCCAATAACATACCTACGCTGAAGCATGGTGGTGGCAGCATCATGCTGTGGTGATGTTTTTCAGCATCAGGAATTGGGAGACTAGTCAGGATCGAGGGAAAGAAGAACGGATCAAAGTACAGAGAGATCCTTGATGAAAACCTGCTCCAGAGCGTTCAGGGCCTCAGACTGGGGCGGAGGTTCACCTTCCAACTGGACAATGACCCTAAGCACAGAGCCAAGACAATGCAGGAGTGGCTTTGTGACAAGTCTGTAAATATACTTGAGTGGCCCAGCCAGAGCCTGGACTTGCACCCGATCGAACATCTCTGGAGGGACCTGAAAATAGCTGTGCATCGATGCTCCTCATCCAACCTGACAGAGCTTGAGAAGATCTGCAGAGACGAATGGGGGAAATTACCCAAATACTGGTGTGCCAAGATTGTAGCGTCATACCAAAGAAGACTTCAGAATCAGAATCAGAATGCTTTATTGCCATTGCATGTGTCACATACAACAAGATTACTGTGTCTCTCCATTTAAAAGAACTTCAAACATTCACATACTCATACTTTTTACACTCCCTCCCTCCCCAAAACCACCCATGGATTCACATTTACATAAATTAACACTCTCTCCCACCCCCCCTCCTTCCCCATAACCCGCTCCCGAGACAGTTCAGTTCCAAGATTGCTGATGGGTAAAAGCTGTTCTTGAGTCTGGCAGTGCATGACTTTAGCGACCTGTACCTTTTTCCTGAGGGCAGCAGTGTGAAAAGGTGGTGACAAGGATGTGTAATGTCTTTCATGATATTAGATTAGATTAGATTAGATTAGATTAGATTAGATTAGATTCGTTTATTGTCATTCAGACCATTCGGTCTGAACGAAATTCTGTTTCCCTGCAGTCATACATATAATTTTTAAAAAATGACAAAACACATAGTCAACACAAATTTAACATCCACCACAGTGAGTTCACCAAACACCTCCTCACTGTGGTGGAAGGCAAAAACTTAAAGTCTCTGGCTCTTCCCTCTTTGTTCATCCTCTGCGCCGAGGCGACGGCTCGAACTCCGCGGGTGGCCGCTGCCTCCGCCACAGCTCAGAGGCCGAGTCAGGTCTCCGCCGCCGCCGCCGCCGCCACAGCCCCAGGGCTGAGCCAGGTCTCCGCTGCCGCTGCCGCCGCCGAGCCAGGTCTCCGCTGCCGCTGCCGCCGCCGCCACACAGCTCCAGGGCCGAGCCAGGTCTCCGCTGCCGCCGGCGCCGCCAAAGCCTCGGTGCTGAGCCAGGTCTCCGCTGCCGCCGCCTGCACCACAGCTCCAGCCGGGTCAGGTCTCCGCCGCAGCTGCTGCTGCTGCCGCCACAGCTCCAGCCGGGTCAGGTCTCCGCCGCAGCTGCTGCTGCTGCCGCCACAGCTCCAGCCGGGTCAGGTCTCCGCCGCTGCTGCTGCTGCTGCCGCCACAGCTCCAGCCGGGTCAGGTCTCCGCCGCCGCCACAGCTCCGCCGCCGCCAGCCCCGCCACTAGGCCTCGGCGCAGACGGAGACGGGGGACACGACCGAAGAAAAAGTCGCATCCCCCGAAGGAAGAGGCCAAAGTATGTTTCTCCCACCCCACCCACACACATACACAACTTAATAAAACAAAATTAGACTAAAGCATGACAAAGAACAAAAACGAAACAGGTCCTGCTGCAGCATCTGGAGTGGTAAATGTCCTCCAGAGGGGGCAGGGGGAGTCCAATGATACCCTGGGCAGTTTTTATCACCCTCTGGAGAGCTGCTCTGTCAGCTGCTGAACAGTTCCCAAACCAGGCAGTTATGCAGTAAGTCAGTATGCTTTCTACCGAACAGCGGTAGAAAGATTCCAGCAGTTTATCAGACAGATGGGCCTTCCTCAGTGTTCTGAGGAAGTAAAGTCTTTGTTGCGCCTTTTTTATAACTACAGCAGAGTTCACAGACCATTTAAGATCCTCACTGGTGTTGATCCCCAGAAATTTAAAACTAGGCACCCTCTCCATCTCCTCGCCCCCTATCTCCAGTGGCCTGAGCTCCGCTCTATGTCGCCTAAAATCAGTGATGATCTCCTTTGTCTTTTTAGTGTTCAGAGAGAGATTGTTGTGAGCACACCACTCAGAAAGTCTGTGCACCTCCTCTCTATAGGCGACCTCGTTCCCATTTGAGATGAGCCCCACCACGGTTGTATCGTCCGCAAATTTTATGATCCTATTTGAGGCTGTAATCCCTGCCAAAGGTGCCTCAACAAAGTACTGAGTAAAGGGTCTGAATACATAGGTAAATTATTTATTTTTAATTACATAGCAAACATTTCTAAACACTTGCTTTTGCATTTTTATTATGGGGGATTGTGTATAGATTGATGATTAAAAAAAACTGAATTTAATCAATTTTAGAATAAGGCTGTAACATAACAAAATGTGGAAAAGGTGAAGGGGTCTGAATACTTTCTGAATGCACTATCAAAAAGCAAAAGACTAAACACAAAAATTAAAACAGTAAATGCTGGAAACACTGGACAGGCAGCTTCTGTGGTGACGGAAAGAGAGCCAATGTTTCAGGTGAACTTTCTACACAAAACAAGGTGGAATGTTAACCCCGACTTCCATCTCCACGAATCCTGGTCATTGCCAGGATTTTTCTCAATCACTGGTTCCTGGTGGCTCCAAAGTTCCTCTGAATCTCAATATGGATTTCATCAAGACGGCACTTTCACAATGTGATAAATCTAAGAACAATATTCAGAGCAACACTTCACAATAGTTGATTCTTTCAGCCAAGGGATGAGAAAGAATCACAACTCAGTAAGATTTAAGATTGTTTTGAATATGGAGAAGGCTGGACCTTGCGGACAAGTACTAAGCTGGAGTAAGCAAACTACAGCTTTATTAGGCAAGAGCTCGGATGAGTACACTGTGAGCTATTGGTGTTGGACAAGTCCACATCTGACATGAGGAAGTTGTTTAAAGATCAGTTGATTGAAGTTCAGAACCGGGTTCTAGTGAGGTGGTGGGATAAGGATGACAAAGTAAGAGGATTTTGAATGATAAGAGAGGTTATAAATTTGGTTAAAAAAAAAATGGGAGTGCATGCAAGTTTTAAGAGGATGGAATTAGACAGGGCATTGTGAGGAATACAAAGAAAGAATGAACTAACTGAATTGAACAAAAGGAGCAATGAAATGGTGATGGTGAATTGGATTAAAGAAAATCCCCAAATTGTTTATACCTATATTAAAAACAAGCAGGCAACCAAAGAGAAGGTAGAACCACTCAAGGATTAAGAACGGAATTTGTGCTTAGAGTCTGGGTATGTAGGTGAGGTATTAAACAAGTACTTTTTATACTTTTTATACTTTTTATACTATTTTACTTCTTTCAACCAAGGATATCAAGCTTAGTGAAATCAGTGTGGAGAACACTAATATGCAAAGGCATTGAGTTTAAGAAGGAAATAGTGTTGGAGCTATTGAAGAGCATCAAGGATAACTAAAATACCTGATGGGATTTATCACTAGTTATTGGGAGAGGCAAAAAGGGGACATTCCAGGAGCCTCGACAATGATCTTTGCTAGCCACAGGCAAGATTCCACAACACTGGAGAGTAACTAATGATATTCCTTTATTTAAGGGAAGTTGGGCGAATCCAGGGAATTATAGGCAGGTGAGCCTCACATCAGTGGTAGAGAAGCTATTGGAGAGGATACATTGGAGCCACTGGAATGGCCTATTTACAAAAATAAAATAGGAAACAATCCAACCTTCTTCATCTTAACTGCAAAATCAAGGGGACCCCAGATTCACACATCAAATTAAGACAGAAGATACTTGCAAGGGGATATTTGAAGACTAAGAGTTTAAACACACACAGAACTAGCACTGTCCTCCACTAGACTAACATCAACACACTGGTCACGTTCAACCACCCACATGCTTCACACTAGGGTCCTGCTACAAACTCTATTCTTACACTGTGAAGCTCGGCGAATATGTTTGAATGGACTTGTCAAAGCCTCATTGAAAAGATTTACCATTCTCAACCACTCACAGAAAACCTTGGCACAAGAAAACTCAAAACAGGGGAAAGAGTATTTAGGAAATCATTGAACATTTCAGCCTCAAATGGTGTAACATACACAGTTCTTGAGCAAAGAGGATTGCCCAACGGCCAAAAAAAATTATTTTCCCCGCGGAGAATTCACTTCGGAGGTGCTGCCCAAGAAAAAACACAAGCTGGAGACCAGCGTGGGTTCCTTTTGAGACATTATGAACTATTTGAAGCCCTCGCTTCAAACGTCAGCCTAGCGATCACATCTCCGGCAATATCCAGTACAGTACACTGAAGTGAAAACCTAGATTTTTCACCAGAGGTAAAAAGATAAAACACAAGAAATACTCAGAGTGAAGTTTGAAGCAACTACTGAGTCAGAGATAACAGTACACTAGCAAATCTGTCAAAAACAGATGAAAGCCACAAACTTGTTATTTTTAAAAGGAAACTTTCAACGTGCAAATAAAAACCGGGGAGAAAGTAACCAACCTTGAAAATACTGATTTCATTTGGTAAAAGTTATTCTTAAAATTCTACAGTATTGCTAGTCTGACAGTTAAGTTGTGGAAGATAGACACCAAATGCTGAGTAACTCAGCGGGTCAGGCAGTATCTCTGGAGATCATCTCTGGGGAATGCTGAGTTACTCCAGCATTTTGTGTCTATCTTCGTTGTAATCCAGCCTCTACAGTTCCTTCCTACACAAACAAGTTGCCGAGGTTGTTTAAAAAAAAAATAGACTTCATAAACTGAATGGCACGCTTGACTATGGTGGTTTACCTGTCGGCGTCCCCCATGCTGACAGGCCGGCTGTAGCAAAGACGCTATAAGATCTGTGGGCTGTACTGTGCTCCGGTGGGTACACGTACACTCTCCGCTCGCTGCCCCGCCCGCCGTCGCGGAAGCTGCACAAGCGGTGACACACATGATTCTTGCCAGCAACCAATCTCGTCTTCCCAGTGAAAGGCGACTCACCCATTTCTCCCACTACCCCGCCTCCTTCCACCCACATAGCCTCTTCCTCTCTCTCTACACCTCTCCTCTTTCTTACTCTCTCTAACACTCTCTCCCTCCGGCTTTACAGATCACCTTCTCTAAGACCTTGTTGTCTCCTTTTCACCTGCAGCCCTTGTCACGCACTCTAACCATTTGACAACCTCCCTTCCAGCTCTCTTCCCCCCCTACACCAATCAACCTGAAGAAGGGTCAAGACTATGTTACCTATCCATGCCCACCACAGATGCTGCCTGACCCGTCGAGTTACTCCAGCATTTTGAGTCTCACTCCTGGAGTTTTTACGTCAGTTGTTCCCCATTGATAACGATCACACGCCTCGTTCAGGTTTGCTGCCTTTCGTGTGTTTTACAACTCGTGTTTTTTAAAAGACCGAATCGCGATTCATTTGGTCCGTCGCCAATATTGGTGAGTCATTGGAGACAGAGACAAAGCGCTGGTTGTTGTTGACCTCAAGGCCGGTTACAAAACAGCCTTTATTACTAAACGAACTGCGCTGCTGTCATGGTGAGTGGCCGAGGGCGGGGTTTGCGTGGCGGGGAGGCAGTGGAGGCAGTTCCAGCTTCCTCACTGCCCTGCAGCGACCGTCGACGGCTTGGACTCCATCATCCACCGCCCTCGGGGTGGAAACTAATCGAACCGGACAGATTACATTCCGAAGACGCGTTATATCACTTTACCCCGAGTGAAGGACTTCAACCACCACCGGGACAATGATAAGGCGGTGATGCAGGCAGTGCAGTAATCCAGGGTTAACGACACATAACCAGGTGGACATTAATACGCACACATGTGGGTGCATGCCGTTTCCTGCCAGTATATAAACACGGGTGGGTTCAGGCATAGACACGCTTGCCCACTGTTTCATGCTTCACACCATGCCCCAGTTATGTGCCCCTTGACCATTCTCACCTGCCATTATCCCAATCCCCGAATCTCCAAATGCTCCTTTCTCGCAAACCTTTGTTTTCCTCCTTCAATCCCCATCTCCCTTCCCCATCCCTTTCTGTTTCTCCATTGGAACCTCTCCCCGTTTTATGTAACCCTCCCTCTTCATATTCGCCACATTCTCCTCATCCCACAGCACCCCCCTGGCCTCTATGTGACTCCAGCTGCTGGCCTGCTCACCCTGTAGCCTGGCGCTTGCGTCCACAGTTCTCAGAAAACGCAGTGAGCATGTTCAGCCATCCACCAAAAGCTGTTTGATGTCAATAGATTGTGATCTGCTGCTCTACAGGTGGGATGATGGATACAGCATGGCCTTGGATGTGAGTGCCTTGGCTCCACCCCACTGTAAATTATCCAGTTCCAATCTCACTGCACTCCTGCCCAACAAGACGTTGAAAATGCCATGTGCCATCTGAAAAATAGACTAGGTCCCCTCAGGAGACAACCGTGACTCCACTGAAGTTCTCAAACTTGGTGGAGAGGAACCTCCATCACAAATTTACAATCTCACCTCTTGTGACTGTTAAATATGATGGAACAAGGCACCTCAGTGATGCTGTATTTGTGACCATCTTCAGGAAAGGAGACAAATTTGATTGTGATAACTACACAGAGATCTCACGGGAAAGATACAAAATGCTGGACCAATTCAGCGGGTCAGGCAGTATCCATGGAGAGAACATGGAGAGGTCACGTTTCGAGTCAGGATCCTTCTTCACACCAGCTTGTTAAACCAGCTTCTGCAGTTTCTTGTTTCTACAGATATCATAGTGCAGGTCATTGTTAATATGGTTAACTTGCATACCCCCACCTTCCCCAGCCCTCTGAAAAGACACTGGAAGCATGGACCACATCTTGTATTTTGAGAGTCACCTCACAATTGTAGCAACATCAGTGACAAAGTTAAAATAGAAACATAGAAAATAGGTGCAGGAGTAGGCCATTCGGCCCTTCGAGCCTGCACCGCCATTCGATATGATCATGGCTGATCTTCCAACTCAGTGTCCCATCCCTGCCTTCTCTCCATACCCCCTGATCCCTTTAGCCACAAGGGCCACATCTAACTCCCTCTTAAATATAGCCAATGAACTGGCCTCACCTACCTTCTGTGGCAGAGAATTCCACAGATTCACCAATCTCTGTGTAAAAAATGATTTTCTCATCTTGGTCCTAAAAGACTTCCCTCTTATCCTTAAACTGTGACCCCCTAGTTCTGGACTTCCACAACATCAGGAATAATCTTCCTGCATCTAGCCTGTCCAACCCCTTAAGAATTTTGTAAGTTTCTATAAGATCCCCCCTCAATCTTCTGAATTCTAGCGTGTACAAGCCGAGTCTATCCAGTCTTTCTTCATATGAAAGTCTTGCCATCCCAGGAATCAGTCTGGTGAACCTTCTCTGTACTCCCTCTATGCCAAGAATGTCTTTCCTCAGATTGGGAGACCAAAACTGTACGCAGTATTCCAGGTGTGGTCTCACCAAGACCCTGTACAACTGCAGTAGAACCTCCCTGCTCTTATACTCAAATCCTTTTGCTATGAATGCTAACATACCATTTGCTTTCTTCACTGCCTGCTGTACCTGCATTCCTACTTTCAATGACTGGTGTACCATGACACCCAGGTCTCGTTGCATCTCCCCTTTTCCTAATCGGCCACCATTCAGATAATAGTCTACTTTCCTGTTTTTGCCACCAAAGTGGATAACCTCACATTTATCCACATTATACTGCATCTGCCATGCATTTGCCCACTCACCCAACCTATCCAAGTCACCTTGCAGCCTCCTAGCATCCTCCTCACAGCTAACACTGCCCCCCATCTTAGTGTAATCCGCAAACTTGGAGATATTGCCTTCAATTCCCTCATCCAGATCATTAATATATATTGTAAATAGCTGGGGTCCCAGCACTGAGCCTTGCGGTACCCCACTAGTCACTGCCTGCCATTCTGAAAAGGACCCGTTCACTACTACTCTTTGCTTCCTGTCTGCCAGCCAGTTCTCTATCCACATCAATACTGAACCCCCAATACCGTGTGCTTTAAGTTTGTATACTAATTTATATCATTGTTTCCAATATGCCAGGACAGTTTTAGATCATTTGAGGGAAACAGCCTTTGAAGATCAAGACTTCATACCCAGTACAATGTTGATGGTCTACTATCTTGTAGTGATCCCTCCCCCCTGTACATTTTTGAGCCACAGACTAGGTGCAAAGGGACTTGGGAATGCTGGTGCAGGATTTCCTAAAAAATAATCTGCAAGTTGAATCGGTAGTAAAGAAACCAAACTCAATACTAGCATTTAGTTCATGAGGGCTTGGATACAAAATCAGGGTGTAATGCTGAGGCTCTATAAGGCACTGGAAAGGCCGTATTTGAGTATTGTGAGCAATTTTAGGCACCATATCTGACAAAGGCTCTGGAGAGGGTCCAGAGGAAGTTTACAAGAATGATCCCAGGAATTAGTAGGTTAACCGATGATGACCGTTTGTTGGCAATGGGCCTGCACTCGATGGAATTTAGAAGAATGAGGGTGGACCTCATTGAAACATACAGAATAGTAAAAGGCTTGGATAGAGCGGATGTGGAGAGGATCTTTCCACCAGTGGGAGAGTCTAGGACTAGAGGTTATAGCCTCAGAATTAAAGGATGTTCTTTTTGGAAGGAGATGTGGAGGAACGTCTATTCAGAAGGTGGTGAATCTGTGGAATTCTTTGCCACTGAGGCTGTGGAGGCCAATTCAGTGGATATTTTTAAGTTACTTGATTCTTTATTCTTGATTAGTACATGTGTCAAAGGATATGGGGATAAGGCAGGAGAATGGGGTTAGGAGGGAGAGATAGATCAGCCATGATTGAATGGTGGAGTAGACTGGATGGGCCGAATGACCTAATTCTGCTCCTATTACTTCTGACCTTATGACTACCTGCAGAAAGCCTCTCAGTAACGGATATATGTCAACATGATGCTTTCTTCATGTAATCCTCCAAATCTCCAAGCAGGATACGCATATCAAAATTTTTGTCTGGACCAACGGCTTCAGAATCAAGACTTTAATTGCCCTTGATTGCCTTCAATGGGCAGGCAACATTGTTCACATGCTGACACCGGACTCTGGAAACAGGCACTCTGTTCAAGCTCCACCAGAACTAAAGACTGCAAGATAGAGGGAGGAGAGGGCAAATGCTTTATCTTTTTGATGATGTGTAATCGCTGACTTGTAGTACCCCTTACTCTTTGAGCACTTAAAATGTAGAGAAAACGCGCATAATGATCTTGTCCATTCATCATGACTGTAAACAAATGAAGGAATATATAATCTCCCAAACTGCCGAGGGGGAAAGGATTCAAGCATCAATGCCCACATTGTCCTGAAGTGGTGGTCAGTGACGAAAAAGTAACACTTTCCAATGCTCATGAAAAACCATGTCCCTCACCCCAGCTCCCCCCGCCCCTACACCCTCCTCCCTGTCCTTCGCCCCATTGCCTCTCGTGATCTCTGTGGCTGAGAGTTGTTCATTTCTTTATACCTTCGGCAGTGACACATTGTTCAAAGGCTTCCACTGGTTGTGAAGTTGTCAGTCTGAGTGGACGGCAAATCACATTGAAAGCTCACACAGAGAGCCTGCAAGCAAGCAAAGTAAGTGAACATTAATTACATTTTTAAATATTGTACAGTACTAAATATAAACAGGAGCATAAATAAAATATTAGGATGGAAATTAAAATGTCATAAATAAACTTTTTTTTTTAATGTTATATTTTGAAATATTCCCAGCCCACATATTTTGTTGTTTTGAACTATATTGTTTGCGAAACCAAAATTATAGCTTAGTGCACCACAAAAAAGTCATTTTACTTTCTGTAGGATTTTCAAAGTATTTTACCTGGAAATTAAATTGTAAGTGACTGATGTTTTATGCATTTAGAGATTTTCTTTGATTTTCGTTGGATGAGGGGGAACTAGTACAAACTTGTGGTGACATACTGACAATTACTGGGATCTCTGCATTCTACGGTACATGACCGAGAATCTGAATTTGCTCCGTTTCATGGAGCAGTGAATGGGAACTGGTCATGTCTCACCCATTCTGAGCCTATAAAAACTAATGCTGCAATGAAAATGGAAGGCGATACAAATTGATAACAAATCTCAAGCATAAAATGACATTGGATAATAATACCAAATCGATGCCATTGGTTTGGATCCCATCTTCACCTAAAATCCAAGGACTTGAGCACACCAAATAATTTTGATGACAACACAACTACATTAATTGTTTCTGATACCAGATTCCAAGTTTGATAAGCTAGATTGTGAGGTAGATTTTGCCTTTATGGTAGAAATGTAAAAATTAGGAACAGAAGTTGGCCGTTCAACCTACTCCGCCATTAATCCAGTTTACGGGTGTTCTAACCCAGTGCCATTTAGAACATAGAACAGCAGAGCACAGGAACGGCCCCTTTGGCCGACAATGTTTGTGCCAAACATGATGCACAGTGAAACTGATCACATCTGCCTGTACATGATCCATATCGCTCTATCCTCTTCACTTCCACGGGACCTATCTAAAAGCCTTTAATACACCACTATATTGTGGACTTCCATCATCACCACTGGCAATGCATTCCAAGCCCCCACCATTCTGTGTAAAAAACTGTGTCCCACACATTTTCATTAAACTTCTTACCTCTCAGCTTATACCTATGCCCTCGATGCATGATGATCCAAGATAGCATACAAGCAGGGCTGCCAACTCTCATGCATTGAGCGTGAGACTCACACATTTCACGCAATTCTCACGCTCTCACGCTGATCACAGAATTTCTCACGCTCAAAAAAAGTCACGAACAATTCAATTCGCCCAAGGTTTCCAGATCTCCTCCACCCTCACCAATGAGAATATTTTTCTGTCGGTAGGTTTCCCATAAAGAGCGAGCAATTTGACTGTCTTAAACCTATCGCTAACCACTAAAAAATGGCAATGTAACTGCAGTACTAATGATTCCATTTGACATTCCTGGAACCAAAATCTGCAGGTGCTGGAAATTAAAGCAAAAATTGTTTTGGAAGTGAGTAAAAACCGTGAGGGGAATATATAAGGTGAATGCATTGTCTTTTCTCCCGGGATATGTGATTCAAGAACGAGAGGGCATTGGTTTAAAGCAGTGGTGTCAAACTACCGGCCTGCGTAGAGGGGCCCAATCCGGCCGCGGGGTGAGTTGGAGTTTAAACTAAACAGTCGCATGCAGATGGTGTGATAGGTGAGACATGACGGCGGTCCCAGCACCGACCCCGGAGGCACCGCTGGGGTGGGAGATTGCAACCTTCAGTTGGTCCGCCCTGTTTCGATGAATGCAATCAACCTGGTGTGCACAATCAAATAAGATCAAATAGAACAAGCTGTCCTACAACTTTAGGCCGTGCACTGCATACGCAAGAAGAAGGCACCGCTTACACCTCCCACCCTCACCTCCGGCGGCTCTGTGTCCGTCGGCCGTTCTCTTCACACCCCATGGAATTTTAACCCGGCCTGGAGACAAGAGCGGACTGGGTGAGTGGGGGCATCGGTACGGCCTCCGGAGCCGCGGGGATGAATCTCGGGTTAAGGCTCCACTCCGATGCCCGACACTCGGGTCACTGTCCCTCACTTCCCCCGGACCCCGGGGGGGGGGGTGAGAGAAACGCTCCCTGGATGTCGCCAAGTCTCTGAATTTCCGTTCACTCCAGGTGTTGTCGCAGCTTCACTGACACACACTCTCACACAGACTGAATCACACCCTTACACACACACAGGCACACACCCTCACATACGTTCCCACACACAACCTCACCCTCACACACACTCACAAATATTTACACACACACACACTCACACATACACACTCACACACACTGATACACACTCATACACACTAACACACACTCTCACACACACTGACACACACTCTCATACACACTGACACACACACACTGACACACACTGATACACACTCTCATACACACTGACACACACTCTCACACATACTGACACACACTTTCACACGCATTCTCACACACCCTCACGCACTCTGATACACACACTCACACACACTTGATCTGCACGGTCAAGTTGGGATGAAGGGCCTGTTTCCATGCTGTAAGACTATGACACATTGTAGAAAGGGTGCAATTGCTCTGGAGAGGATCCAGGGGCGATTTATGAAGATGTTGGCAGGGCTGGATTTTTTTTTTCACTTTGAAGAAAGATTTGATAACTGGGATTGTATTCTCTGCAGCAACGGAGGTGAAGAAAAGACTTAGTTGAGGTGAATAATATTATGTGAATAGGACCTGTTTCGCTGAACAAAGAGTGTAGGAAGGAACTGCAGGTGCTGGTTTAAACTGAAGATAAACACAAAAAGCTGGAATAACTCAGAAGGACAGGCAGCATCTCTGGAGAGAAAGAATTGATGATGTTTCGGGTCGGGACCTTCAGGTTGAAAACCAGCCATATATATGTAAAACACAATGACTGGAGATGTGTGTTATCCAACTAAGGGCAGAAATCAGAATCATGCGTTCATCTTTATTGACGTGACACCATAATAAATATATTGCAGAAAAAATCATTTAATGGGGTGGCACAGTGGCGCAGACCCAGATTTGATCCTGACTACGGGTGCTGTCTGTACAGAATTAGTTCAAGTTCAAGTTCAATTTCAAGTGAGTTTATTGTCATGTGTCCCTGATAGGACAATGAAATTCTTGGTTCGCTTCAGCACACAGAACATAGTAGGCATTTACTACAAAACAGATCAGTGTGTCCATATACTATAATATAAATATATACACACATGAATAAATAAACTGATAAAGTGCAAATAACAGAAAATGGGTTATTAATAATCAGAGTTTTGTCCGAGCCAGGTTTAATAGCCTGATGGCTGTGGGGAAGTGGCTATTCCTGAAACTGGTTGTTGCAGTCTTCAGGCTCCTGTACCTTCTACCTGAAGGTAGCAGGGAGATGAGTGTGTGGCCAGGATGGTGTGGGTCTTTGATGATACTGCCAGCCTTTTTGAGGCAGCGACTGCGATAAATCCCCTCGATGGAAGGAAGGTCAGAGCCGATGATGGACTGGGCAGTGTTTACTACTTTTTGTAGTCTTTTCCTCTCCAGGGCGCTCAAGTTGCCGAACCAAGCAACGATGCAACTGGTCAACATGCTCTCTACTGTGCACCTGTAGAAGTTAGAGAGAATCCTCCTTGACAAACCGACTCTCCGTAAACTTCTCAGGAAGTAGAGGTGCTGATGAGCTTTCTTGATAATTGCATTAGTGTTCTCGGAACAGGAAAGATCTTCAGAGATGTGCACGCCCATGAATTTGAAGCTCTTGACCCTTTCAACCATTGATTTCAACGGGGCTGTTGGTCCCCCTCCTACTCCTTCCAAAGTCCACAATCAGTTCCTTGGTTTTGCTGGTGTTGAGGGCCAGGTTATTGCGCTGGCACCATATGGACAGTTGCTCGATCTCTCTTCTATACTCTGACTCATCCCCATCAGTGATACGTCCCACAACAGTGGTGTCGTCAGCGAACTTGATGATGGAGTTCGCACTGTGACTGGCTACGCAGTCATGAGTGTAGAGTGAGTACAGCAGGGGGCTGAGCACGCAGCCTTGAGGTGCTCCCGTGCTGATTGTTATCGAGGCTGACACATTTCCACCAATACGAACAGACTGTGGTCTGTGAATGAGGAAGTCGAGGATCCAATTGCAGAGGGATGCGCAGAGATCCAGTTCTGCGAGTTTGGTAACCAGCTTGGAGGGGATGATCGTGTTAAATGCTGAGCTGTAATCGATGAATAACAGCCTGACATATGAATTTTTGTTGTCCAAGTGGTCCAGAGCGGAGTGGAGGGCCAGCGAGATCGCGTCCACCGTTGATCTGTTGTGGCGGTAAGCGAACTGTAGTGGGTCCAGGTTTTTGTCGAGGTATGAGTTGATTTGCTCCATGATCAACCTCTCAAAGCACTTCATCAATTAGTTCATTCTCCCTATGACCACGTGGGTTTTCTCCGGATATTCCAGTTTCTCCCACATCCGAAAGAAGTGTAGGCTTGTAGGTTAATTGACTTCTGTAAATTGTCCCTAGCGTGTAGGATAGAACTAGTGTATATTGTAGATTGCTGGTTGGTGTGGACTTGGTGGGCCGAAGGGCCTGATTCCATATATATGTTTTACTTATATATCTTAATTTCATTAACCAATATATTTGGTTAAATAAGTGGCATTATTTTTGACTTGTTTCTATAGTCAAAGGGTTAGATTGATGCATAACAGTGATAGAAGTCCGACTTCTCTTGCCTTGTTTCTATGGTTTTTTTTCATGCAAAACATCATGAATTACGATCTGATTTCCATACATGAATGTATTAAGGCCATTCATGTGCTGCACCTCTTGATCAGAGCCTGGCTCTACTGCAGACTGTAATTAGGAATGTAATTTAGCTTAACCTTATTCATACCTAATCCATTTAAAGCATAAATGCTACAGTTTGCACCAGATTGCACAATTTCAAGCTGAAACATGCAAAAGCTCTCCCTCCTGGTCACTACACTCCCTCGCAATTTCTCACTCTCAACTCTCACCCAATTTTGGCAGTACTGATACAAGCCAGGTGGCTCTTTGTGTGTTAGTCACAGAAGTGGATCTGCAATCACGCATTACAATCGCTCCACTCTTTTAAATCACACTGTTGATGACTCAATAGTAATCATGTATTGTCTTTCCACTGACTGGTTGGCACACAACAAAAGTTTTTCACTGTGCCTCGGTGCACATGACAATAAACTAAACTCCTTAAAGGGCCTGTCCTACCAGCATGCGATTGCATGCATCTAGCGCGACCAAACGTGGTCGCTTGAGGCGTACGGCCGCGCGGGGCCGGTCCCACTTCGAACCGCGGAGGCGTATGGAGTTATGTGGGGCTGGTCTTGACATTGCGTGGGGCTCCGAAAATCTTGCACTGCCTGAAAATTCCGCGCGCCAACAGCCTGTCAGCCCGCAGTTGCATTGAGTGCGAATGCAGCATCTTGACGGCGTACGCCTAGCACGTGGCATTATGCAATGACGTCACCGCTCAGCGTGCCATTGCATGATGACGTCACCGCCCGACGTCGTGCGACGTCCAAATTCAGTCGGCCCGCCTCCTGCCCAGCTGATTGGTGAGTATGATGTCGGGACCAGCCCCGCACAACTCCATACTCCTCCGCGGTTCGAAGTGGGACCGGCCCCGCGCGGCCGTACACCTCAAAGGACCACATTTGGTCGCACTAGACGCATGCAAACGCATGCTGGTGGGACAGGCCCTTCACTCCAGTGGTGGACATTTCCACCTTGAGATATTGTTTCTGACTGTTTACCCTATCTATGCCACATAATTTTATATGCAATTATATATAATTTATATGTTTCTTGAGCACTCTGCATATTCTTTGATTTCATCAATGACTGAAAATGCACAACCCTCCACAGTTGAGAAATACAAAGGACCACCATCCCCTGAATGAAGACATGTCTACTTATCCCTATCCTAAACAGGCTACTAGCAATTTGTAATTATCAATTGGATCTTCTTTTAAATTCTCTTCATACTTTACAACCACAAACATCAACCCATAAAGTGTGGTGGATCTGGAATTCTTTGCCACAGAAGGCTGTGGCCAAGTCAGTGGATATATCTAAAGCAGAGATAGATAGATTCATGATTAGTACAGGTGCCAGCGGTTATGGGGAGAAGGCAGGATAATGGGGTTAGGAGGGAGAGATAGATCAGCCATGATTGAATGGCAAAGTAGACATAATGGGCCGAATGGCCTAATTCTGCTCTTATCACTTATGACCTCATGACCTTATGGCATGATAATATATTAAATCCTCAGTGTACTCCCTCCGTGCCAAATACATACTTACTTACCGTACATCAGGAGACTAGAACTGCACTCCAGATGCAGTCAAGGACCCACACTATTGCAGCAAGTTCCTTACTCCTATCTTCAAATCCTCGTGTAATAAAGGCTAACACAACACTTGTTGAATCTGAATGTTGGCTTTTGGTGACTCTTTAATCAGTAGCACAATAGTCTTTTTAAGCTTAGCTAATTGCGTTGCCTCGTCTAAGTTCCTGACTTTTTACTTTATAACAGAAAACCACTTCAGTAAGTGTGTCTCAACTAATAACAAAAGCTGTCTACTCAAACAAGAAGTGTTGTCACCAAACAGATATAACTATATGATGGTTAGAATTACCTAAGGCATACTTGGATGATGTCATTTCATATTGTGATGCGTTTGAGCTGACTTGTTGACATTCTGTAGATTTTCCTTTTCTCAATTAATTCTGCAATGTTCTATTTTACTTCGGAGTCACGTGAGTGACTACGTGAAGAACCCCGCCAGGACGCATGCGTGTCATATTGCTTTCACGCTTGCGAAACGACAGGCGGGGTGGAGCGTTCCCCCGCAGCGGTAAGTTTGAAACCGCGACCTGCAGGTAAGTGATTTACTCTGCGGTAGTTTTTGTCCCTGCGCTGTTTTACACAGGGGGGGGAAGCTGGACAAAATAGTGTCCACAAGTGCTGCGAGTAAAGCTGGCTGGGGAGGACCGCGAAGTTGCGGGAGCCAGCAGCAGCTGAAGGCACAAGCCCCGTAAGTGGGATCAGCTGTGCCGACTTTTGGTCCCGCGCCGGCCAGAACACCACGGCCGGGCGGGAGACTATTCAGAATGGGGCCGTCGACTTTGACAAGTCGAAAACGGCAGGAGGCGGGGTGGAACGACGTTCCCCCGTAGCGACAATTTAAACCAGGACCTGCAGGTAAGAGTAGTCTGCGGTCTTTTTGTGTTTTCCCATGCTGATTACAGGTAGGGAGCATGGAAAAGTCGAAGAAACCAACGAGGGCTGCGACAAAGCTGGTGGGCCAGCAGCGGCCAGCGGCACTTGAATCACCTATAATGGGATCAGCTGTGCCCGATGTCGCCTCCGCACCGGCCAGATCCACTCCGCGGCCGGGCGGTAAGGCAAAACAAAAAGCCATCAAAGTCGTGGACTCAGATGAGTCCGACTTTGAGCAGCCGCGGGCGGCCAGCGACCGTGAGCGCTGGAGCCGGATGGAGCGGTGTGTGGAGCATTTGCTCCAACATGACAGGCTCCGGGAGATGGAGTCGAGTCACTGTGGGCTCTATGTAAAACCCACAGCAGCACCTCTTGTAGGGCTGCACAGTGCTTCTCCCTCGTCAGAGGGGAGTACTGGGGGTCAGTTCTGGGCTGATCCTGAAGAGGGGTTTGCAGAACAGAAATCAAGTGTGCAGGGGGTGCAGGAACGTGAAAATCTACTGGTGTCCAACTTCATACAGCCAGACCAGACTGGCCAAAACCTGGAGGACACCTGACACCGGGTAACTGTATATCCCTGAATGTTCCTGTAATAAATAATTGTATATGGAAACTCCTAAACAGCGGGGATAACAGCTTTCACCCACACAGTGGATGAGAAGGGCATGTCGCAGGACCAACAGGATGCACTGGCACTGCTTTGCAACACACGGCCATGGACAGCACCAGTAGAACAAGACCGACTGGTGAAAGCTCGAAGGTCCGGTACACCAAACATGAGTCTTTCTTAGGCCATGGCCCAGACCGGCCTTCTTGGAAGATACGCAAACCTCCAACATCAACCAAACCACAAACCCAGACACCGACGCCTCAACATCAACGAAGGATTTACAAAAATAAGTAAACCTGCCACTGGTAACTATGGAGGTAGGTGGGTCTGGTTCCCTACAAATTGCAGGGAGCATGGTGGTTGGGGGGAGATTACTCTCCTTTCTGGATGCATGGAGCATGTTAACTACCGATACTTATATTTTAAGCAATATCCAGGGATATACAATAGAATTATACACAAGTACAGCCCTCCAGTTCAACATATACCGAACCAAATGTTCGTACTTTCCGGTAAAGAAAAATCAGAAGCGCATGCTGAACTGGAGCGGCTTTACGCAAAAGGTGTAATTGAAAAATCCCAACACGAACCGCTAGAATTCGTGTCCAATATCTTTAACAAAAACAAAAAAGATGGTGGTTGTCGCATCATCATAGATCTGACCAAATTGAATACATTTGTACAATATATTCATTTTAAAATGGAAACCTTTGTTACTGCTAAACAATTGATTTCCAAAGGTTACTTCATGGCTAGCATCGATTAAAAAATGCTTACTATTCAGTGCCTATACGAGATGACCACAGATGTTACTTAAAATTCAACTGGATGGGACAGCGCTGGCAATATAGAGCGCTGCCAAATGGGTTAACATCAGCCCCCAGGCTGTTCACTAAAATTTTGAAACCAGCCCTAGCGTTTCTACGGAAACGAAAACACATGGTCATGGCATATCTAGATGACATACTTATTGTGGGCAAAACTTTGGAATTGGCCAAACAAACTGTAACAGCCACAAAACAGTTATTTGAAAAACTGGGGTTTATTATCCATCCAGTTAAATCTAAATTAACGCCTTCCACTATTATGGACTATTTGGGGTTCGCCATTGACTCAGTTCACATGTTGGTGACTTTGCCAAAGGGAAAGGCTATATACTTAATAGAGGCTTGCAATAACCGCATTGACATCAGTAACCGTCCATCAGATTGGTAGCAAAAGTAATTGGCAAAATGGTGGCTGCTTTTCCAGCCACACAATTTGGACCTTTACATTACCAAAATTTACAGAGAGCAAAAATGCAAGCACTCAAAATCAATGCTGGTCATTTTGACAGACCAATGAAGCTACCAATCAAAGCTATAATGGAACTAAAATGGTGGATAGATAACATTTGGCTTTGTTTCAATCCAATCATTATCAGCAACCCTTCTATGGTGCTACAAACTGATGCCAGTGCACTTGGTTGGGGTGCCACCAATTCCATCTCCAGCTGTGGAGGTAGATAGACTGCTGAGGAGGCATCATTATTACTAACACTGGGGAAAAACTACCTGGAAATGTTGGGTGCATTCTATGGCCTAAAGTCATATTGTACTGGGTCATATCACCAGCATGTTAGACTACAGATAGACAATACCACCATGGTAGCATATATCAACCACACGGGTGGAAACAAATCGACATCATGTGACAATCTGGCTAATACAATTTGGCAGTGGTGTATCCAGAGAGATATTTGGATATCAGCTACTTACCTACCAGGTAAACTAAATTTAGTGGCAGACACCAGGTCATGCAAATTTAATGAAAACACCGAATGGATGTTGAATAAAAAGTATTTGCTGATATTACAGCACGATATGGAACACCAGATATCGATCTATTCGCATCCAGGCTTAATCACCAGTTATCAAACTATGTTTAGTGGGAACCAGACCCTGGGGCAGCTGCGACAGATGCATTTTTGCTGCATTGGGGGGGGGGGGGGGGGGGGGGGGGGGGGGGGGGGGGGGGGGGGGGGGGGGGGGGGTTTATTTATTTATGCATTCCCTCCTTTCTGCCTCATCAGTCAGGTATTAAGGAAAATACAGCAAGACTCTGCGTCTGGTATTTTGGTAGTACCTGATTGGCCTACTCAACCACGGTTCCCAGTGATACTGAACATGGTATTAGAACCATGTATCACCATCCCGAATAGACCAGACTTATTGGTTCATCCCGTAACAAGGGATAGCCACCCATGCCATAACTATTTGAATTTATTAATTTGTAGAGTTTAAAAATACCTCTACTACAGCTGGGACTGACGGACCGAACAGTGAACATGATTTCGGCAGGCCACAGACAGTCCACCAAAAAACAGTATCTGGTCTATATCAGGAAGTGGGAGATATATTGTAACAAAAACAGCATCATCTACAGAGATATGAACATCCCGTCTGTTCTGAAATACCTGGCAGGCCTCCACTATGATGAGGGGCTCAGTTACAGTGCCGTCAACTGCGCCAGAAGTGCCCTATCAACTTATCTATGGCAAGGAACAGAGCGTCACTCTGTTGGGACTCACCCACTGGTAACAAAACTTATGAGGGGAATTTTTAATACCAATCCCCCAAGAACCAGATACTCCCAAATATGGGATGTGAGTATTGTCCTGAAGATGCTCAGGAATTGGTCTCCAGCAACAGCTCTGTCCCTACATAGACTGACATTAAAAACATTCATGCTAATGGCATTGGTCACGGCACAAAGGGTACAGTCATTACATAAATTAAGACTGGACACATGACTTCTTCATCTGAAAATGTTATGTTTCATATTTATGAATTAGTAAAGTAGAACAGACAGGGATCAGCAGGCCTCAATATAGAATTTAGGTCTTACCCAACAGATGATCGTCTCTGTATAGTAAAACATTTGTCGTTATACATGGAGAACACGAAAATCATCAGAGGCAATGAGAAGGCACGTTTGGTCAGCCATAAGCAGCCACACAAAAGAGTGATGGTCCAGACCATCTCAAGATGGCTGAAACAGGTTCTAATACAGGCTGGGATGGATACTAATATTTTAAAATCTCATTCCACCAGGGGTGCAGCTACATCGGCAGCTATGCAGTTGGATGTACCAATGGACCAAATCCTCAAGGCAGCAGGATGGTCAGGGGAAAAACATTCAAACTATTTTATCATAAACCAATCATTAAACCTGTAACATTTGCAGAAACAATTTAAGTTCTGTAATTTAATTACCCCATAAATAGGGGCTATAATTTGTGTTAATCAATTCATGGATTTCAATGTCAGATTCATGTCTAAAATATGTTGACACAATTCCTCCTACAGTCATTAAGGCAGATGTGATGCATGGACTCGTTTCCATGGCATGAAATCACAGAGCTTTGAAATCTTCACGTAGTCACTCACGTGACTCCAAAGTAAAATAGTAAGATTAAACGAGAACTTACCAGTTCGAAGTTTGATCGTTATTTTATGAGGAGTACGTTGAGGGAATATGTGCCCTCCGCTCCCACCCATGATCATATACTCAACTGGTATTTCTTCTCTAATCTTACTATGTTTAAGTCATTACAGTTATCTGTGATTTCACACCGCTGCTTTGAAGAATGACACGCTGCGTCCTGGCGGGGTTCTTCACGTATTCCCTCAACGTACTCCTCATAAAATAACGATCAAACTTCAAACTGGTAAGTTCTCGTTTAATCTTACTATTAAATGACTGTCCTGATAAAATGACAGCTTTAATTAAACCTTCCTGCCAATGTTACTCAAATACGTTATTCTATATTCTAGTCAGGGATTTGTTGTATCTAAACAAGACAGATTCCAGTTACATTTCTGATTTCACCTCAGGCACTGAAATGACAGTCACCCATGCTACAAGTTAAATTCTCTGTGACTGTGACTATAATACACTATCCTACACTGCACAAGGTGTTGATGGCACAACTTCACCGTTAGTAAGATAGCCTGCTTGTGGCTCTATAAAGGGTTGTGGGTGAATGGAACAAGCTGTCAGATGAGGTAATTGAGGCTGGGACAATCCCAACGTTTAAGAAACAGACAGGTACTTGGATAGAACAAGTTTGGAGGGATATGGACCAAGCACAGGCAGGTGGGACTAGTGTAGCTGGGACATGTTGGTCGATGTGGGCAAGTTGGACCTAAAGACCAGTTTCAACACTATCACTCTTTGTCCCTGTAACACTATCTACCTTTGGTGAAAAGTTATTAACTTTCTGATCCGCAGACACTGTATTTTGTGCATTTTCTATTTCTATTTATATTTAAGGAAAGAGGTAGAGACAATCATAGACAGAATTAGTAGTCACTTGGACAAATGTGTATGGATTGCAAAAAGCTGTAGAGTGAGAGGGGTTGTGGTGGGTCTCTGGTGTAGTGGAGCAGTGGTAGAGCTGCTGCCTTAAAGCACCAGAGACCTGGGCTTGATCCTGGCTATTGGTGCTGTTTTTATGGAGTTTGGACGTTATCCCTGTGACTGTGTGGGTATTCTCCAGGTGCTTCAGTTCCAAAAATATACAGGTTTGTAGGTTAATTGGCTTTGGTAAGATGTAAAATTGTCCCTGGTATGCAGGATAGTGTTAGAGTACAGGGTGATCGCTGGTTGATGTGGACTCAATGGGCTGCAGAGTCTGTTTCTAAGCTGTATCTCTTAAAGTCTAAAACTCTAATCTGGTCAATGAGTGAATGAGTGCAGTCTTGCCAACTCCATTCTCATCTGAGTTGTTGATATAGATAATGAACAACAGGGGATCCAGCAACAATCCCTTTACCACACTGCTGGTCACAGGGCTCCAGCCTGAAAACTAACCCTTTATTTTCACCCTCTGACTCCTACCACCAAGCCAATGATATATACAATTGACGAGCTGACTCTGGATCCTATGTGATCTAGCCTTCCAGACCAGCCTACCATACCAGCCCTTGTCAAAGGCCTTGCTAAAATCTATCGCCATGTCCCATCAATCTTTGTGGTCATCTCTTCAAAAAGCACATTCAAATTTATGAGGGAACATTTTCCACACAAAGCTATGTGGACTTTCGCTAATCCGTCCTTGCTTTTCAAATGCAGGTAGATCCGGTCTCTCAGAATCACATCCATTAACCTGTCTGCTGGCATTCCCTTGTCTTTTGTAATAAAAGGCACATCATTAGTCATATTCCAGCCTTTCACTAACTCACCCATGATAAAAATGCTACACCAACATTTAGAGCATTTGAAGATAGACACAAAATGCTTAATTAACGGCAGCATCTCTGGAGAGAAGGAATGGGCGATGTTTCAGGCCGAGATACTTCTTCAGACACTTTCCTCCGCCTAGCAGAGCTGGTTCTTAAATCTGTCCCTCTGTTACTCCAGCATTTTGTGTCTATCTTCGATTTAAATCAGCATCTGCAGTTCTTTCCTATGCATTTAAAACATTTGTAATTTGGTCAGTTACATGGAGAGGAAAGGTTTAGAGGGATATGGACCAAACACGGGCAGTTTTCCCCATATTTCCTGACACTCGTACTAATCAAGAATCTATCTATCTCTGCTTTAAAAATATCCATGACCACAGCCTTCTGCGGCAAATTATACCTCAGATTCACCACCCTCTGACTATAGAAATTCCTTCTCATCTCCTCCCTAAAGGAATGTCCTTTAATTCTGAAGCTATGACCTCTAGTCCTAGACTCTCCCACTAGTGGAAACATCCTCTCCATATCCACTCTATCCACGCCTTTCACCATCCGATAGGTTTCAATGAGATCCCCCTCAATCTTCTAAACTCCTGCTAGTACAAGCCCAGTGCTGTCGTACTCTCATCATGTTAACCCACTCATTCCTGGAATCATTCTTGTAAACCTCCTCTGGACCCTCTCCAGGGCCAGCACATCCTTCCTCAGATATGGTGCCCAAAATTGCTCACGATACACCAAATGCAGCCTGACCACCACCTTATAGAGTCTGGTCAGGCTCAGCATTACATCGCTGTTTTTGTTTTCAAGCCCTCTTGAAATAAATACTAGCATTGTGCTTGCCTTCTTTACTACCGATTCGACTTGCTGATTAACTTTCTGGGAATCTTGCACCAGCACTCCCAAGTCCCTTTGTACCTCTGATTTCTGGATAGCCACACTGGACGAAGGCCAGGAATACCCTTTCTAAGTACAGTTGCGATGTTCTTTGTGATAAAAAAAAAACCGCAGCCTCCACGTCTTTCGCTGCCTCTATCACCCCTGCAGCATCTGTACCCCAGAATATTGAGCTGCCAGTCCTGCCCATCTGTTGCCATATTTCTACAGTAGCCATTCTATCCTAGTCCCGTGTACCTGCCCTTGGTCTGAGGAGAGCTGCTTTACCTGTCAGGCTTTTTGCACTAAAATAAATGCAGTTTAGCATATCAGACCTTCCACACTGCCTGTCTTGCTCCTGTCTGTCCTGCCTATTGGTCTTGCATGTTTTAACTTCAAATACAACCATTGCCTCAACTTTCTCATCTGCTACACTACTGCTTTGCATTCCACTTCCCTTCCCGGCAGACTAGTTTAACCCTCCCGACAAGCACTATCAAATTTCCCCTCCAGGATATTAGTCCCCCTCCAGTTTCATTGCAATCCATCCCTCTCGGAATGGTCACCTCTGACCCAGAAATGATGCCTCGCCAAAGCCCAAGTTTTCTCACAAAGCCCGTACTTTGCCCTCAACAGCAGCACTTCCATCTCATCTCAGTCCTTCTCAAAATGGACAACCCAATTGTGAGGAATCTATGTTAAACAACAATTGCATGACAGGATGTGAGATCTGATGTGTATGAGGTCTTACTGTGAAAGGAATCCAAGTTACAAGTGTCTGGAACAGATATATCAGAGACATTATGTGCAACTTTCAGTGAAGAGTTCAGTGAACAGAGATCAAATGAATTGAAAATTGATGAAATTTACAACTGTATATCAATGTAAATAGCTAATTGATTTTATAATTTTATATTTATAAGTAGTTAATGATTTAGAAGGGTTTCATTAAGGGAAAGTAATGTATATATGTGTACCATAAAGAACTGGATACGCCTTTAATAGATTGTTATACTGGTTAGTTAAGTTACTGCAATTACTAAAATTGATAGCTTTGTTGATAGCATATCTCTTAATTACTTATGCTAGCAACAACACCAGACACCAAAGTTCACTTGTATGAACTTTAAGTTTAGATGGAAGTTAGCAAAAGGTTGTGAGGATAGTCAATGAGTGATATTTTTATAGCAATATGCATATCAAAACAAACTATATCAGAATTAAGAAAACAATCCCAGGGATGAGCACTTTTACAATGAATTTCTAAATGCATTGCTGGTAGCTCTGCAAGCCCTTTGTACACTGCTTCATGTTAGACCACAGGTTCTGCATGTAGGTTCACAAAGGAGATCCCCGCTCTAACTGCAAATGCTGGCCAAAATACATGTACAAAGATGGTGCAGGTTTTCACAATGCATCTCTTCTCATTTATACGTGGCCCGTTACTTTGGAAATATAACTACCTACTGGGTGGCAGTGTGAACTGTGAGGAGGATGCTATGAGAATGCAGGGTGACTTGGACAGGTTGGGGGAGTGGGCAGATGCATGGCAGAATAAGTTTAATGCGGATAAATGTGAGGTTATCCACTTTGGTGGCAAAAAAAGGAAGGCAGATTACTATCTAAATGGCATCAAGTTGGGAAAAGGGGAAGTACAACAGATCTGGGGGTCCTTGTACATCAGTCCATGAAAGTAAGCATGCAGGTACAGCAGGCAGTGAAGAAAGCGAATGGCATGTTGGCCTTTATAACACGAGGATTCGAATATAGGAGCAAATAAGTCCTTCTGCAGTTGTACAGAGCCCTAGTGAGACCACACCTGTGTAGTTTTGGTCCCCTAATTTGAGGAAGGACATTCTTGCTATTGAGGAAGTGCAGCGTAGGTTTACAAAGTTAATTCTCTGGACTGTCATAATTACTTATGCTAGCAACATAAGTAATGCAAGTTGAGAGAATGGAGCAGCTGGGCTTGTACACTGGAGTTTAGAAGGATGAGAGGGCATCTCATTGAAACATATAAGATTGTTAAGGGTTTAGAGACGCGAGAGACAGGAAACATGTTCCCGATGTTGAGGGAGTCCAGAACCAGGGGCTACAGTTTAAGAATAAGGAGTAAGCCATTTAGAACGGAGATGAGGAAACACTTTTTCTCACAGAGAGTGAGTTTGTGGAATTCTCTACCTCAGAGGGCGGTGGAGGCAGGTTCTCTGGATGCTTTCAAGAGAGAACTAGATAGGGCTCTTAAAAATAGCGGAGTCAGGGGATATGGGGAGAAGGCAGGAACGGGGTACTGATTGGGGATGATCAGCCATGATCACATTGAATGGTGGTGCTGGTTCGAAGGGCCGAATGGCCTACTCCTGCACCTATTGTCTATATTGTCTATTGTCTAAACAAGTACAGGTCCACCATCGGTTTTCCGGCAACTGGCAGTCCGGCACCTTCTTCAATCAGGATAAATTTACGAGAGCATTGCATGCGGTGCATGCTCTGTCGGGATACTGTATGTGCCTCTGTGCTGAAAGAGGTAATTGTTGACTTCTTTGTTGATTGTTAATCATTTATTTAAATTTCTAGCTGTCCATGGTGCTTTAGATACGAGAGGAGTGTAATTAGTGGTTCAGAGGCGTATTATTAAATTATTATTACCTGACCTTTTTTTAGTCTGGCAAAATGGATAATTCTGGCAAGGCTCTGGAACCAAGGGTGCCGGAAAATCAATGGTGTGCCTGTGTAATGAAATATAATCTTTCCACCTCTATTTATTGACTATTGAGTAAATGCAGATTGCTCCAAACCAAAGGAGATAGAAAGTACCTTGATTATTGCATCATGGCCGAGCATGGGAATTCCAACTCAGTGGAACACAATAGGCAGAGGTTCACTTGGACCTCCTCAAACTTCATCTACTGTATCTGCTTTTCAAGATGTGGACGCTTATACATCGGCGAGACCAAACGCAGACTGGGCGATAGTTTCGCGGAACACCTTCGCTCAGCCCGCCTGAACCAACCTGATCTCCCGGTTGCTGGACACTTTAAATCTCCTTCCCATTCCTACACAGACCTTTCTGTCCTAGGTCTTCTCCATTGTCAGAGTGAGGCTAAAGGTAAATTGGAGGAACAGCATCTCATATTTCGCTTGGGCAGCTTCCAGCCCAGTGGTATGAGTATTGATTTCTCTCACTTCAAGTAGCCCCATCATTCCCTCTCTCTCTTACCCAAGTCACACTAGCTTCTCATTTTCACCCTCAAAACAGCTAACAATGCCTGTTTCTTTTATCATCATCACTTTTTTGCATATCTTTCATTTATTGTTCTTTATCTCTCCACATCACTGTCCATATCTCTCGTTTCCCTTATCCCTAACCAGTCTGAAGAAGGGTCTCGACCAAAGATCCTATAGCGAGCAAGATGGTCCACTCCGCTAATAATCCGTAGTAGGATCATGGGTAATCTTCAGTGCCACTTGCGTAACCGGCTTCCATCATGGCGTCAAGCTAATTCAGGGAGATTCTGCTATATCAGACTGAGAGATTAAAGGATAGACACATAATGTAGCGGATCTGGCGGGATTTCTGGACAAAAGGAATAGGTGACATTTCGGGTCGAGACCCGTCTTACACTGAGCGTTGCGTCGGGTCGGGATTACTGAAATGGCTGAAGTTCCGCTCCGGTGCGTACTACACGTCAGTCTATCGTATTTCGCAGGAGTGGGCTATCTTGCTCGCTATAAAATCTATGGTCTCGACCCGAAACATCACCCATTCCTTCTCTCCAGAGATGTTGCCTGTCCTGCTGAGTTACTCCTGCTTTTTGTGTCTATCTTCGGTTTAAACCAGGATCTGCAGTTCTTTCTCACACATTTAGGCTGCAGAGAGTGATGGGCTCAGCCCGGTCCATCACAGACACTACCCTCCCAAACATCAAAAGCATCTACTTGAGGTGCTGGCTCAAGAATGTGGCCTCTATCATCAAGATTCCTCACCGTCCAGGCCATGCCTTCTTTTCATCGCTGCTGTAAAGTAGGAGCTACATACGCCTGAATTCCACACCACCAAGTTCAGGAATGGTTATTTTCTCACAACTATCGGGTTCTTGAACCAACCTACGCAACCCTAATCTTACCTCGGCAATGTAACATAATAGTCCACCTCTTGCACTACCATGAATTTGTTTTCTAATTGTATATTTTTGTACCAATGTCCATTTTTCTTGCCCAGTCTTTTTCTGTTCACTTTCTTGTAGAGTTTTGTGTCATTTATGCATAATTTATGTTCTTATGCATTGTCTATGTGGATGCGATGCTGCTGCTGCTGCAAGCAAGATTATCACTATACCTGTACCTCACAGTACTTGTGCAAATGGCAATAAATTTGGCTTGAATTGACATGCAGGTAATCATAATATCATTTAACTATAATAATTTTAGCTTTTAGTACTTTACTCCCCTGCAATGATTTGGAAGAAATTATTCATAACTACAACAATTACACTTAATTATATTCAATGGATCTTTATATTAACATAAATATACAATATTCCCAATGAATGCATATAGTTTCCCTTCTGAGGACAACTATTGATTTGGATCAATATTTTCCTCCCAGTTGACAAAATAGTTGTTTGCCATCACTTCATGGTTAGATGGAGATTGTGTGTCCTTTTTTTGCTAAACTTGCAGAAATGTTTTGAAATAGTTTTTCCATTTTCTCCAATGTATCTTGATTACAAAATTGCAATGGAAATATATATCACTTAGAGTTTACCGTGACTTTCTGTTGTAAATTATTGTCACTGAAAATTTGTTTATGGTTAAAATGGAATTGACATGGAAGATAGAAATCCAACATGCAATAGGAGATTATGAACCTCTGATGGAAAAACTGGAACCCTTCAGGGTGACATTAGAAAAACTTGCTCACTCAGTGAATAGTAGAAGTCTGAAATCCACCAGGGCCTTTGAAGCAAAGACAGCTGTAAATTTTAAAAGTGAGAACCCCACAGGTATCTGTCAATGTTTTCAGTAATTTCAAGTCTGCTAGTGAAAAGTCTTTTGACCTGGAATGTTCACCTTGTTCCCCTCTCTGGAGATGCTGCCTAACCTGCAGAGTATTTTCAGCATTTTCTATTTTAAATCCAAATTCCAGAACTTGCAATGTTTTGTTTGTGGATAGTTCATGGGTTATTGGTTAGATTTTAGTTTCAGTGGCAAGGCAGATAGATCTGAGTTTTTCATGACTTAAGTAGATGGGAGAATAGGATTGAAAGACTAAATGATCTACTCTTTTCATTTGTGAATATGTTACTGGCTCAATCATTCCATTGTCTTGGTGAATTTAAATATTATTGCAGAATGACTGGCATTTATCCCTATATCTATTTTTGTGTATTTTATCCCAATATCTATTTTTTACTCCCTCGAATTTTCTTGATGCTGCTGCTGCAGGAGCCCTTTTTATGCTGGATGATGAAAATGCAGTTGCAAAACAATCAAAAACTGAGTTTAATCTCAGCAAAATTGCCATAGAGTTGCAGATGAAATGATCCATAAAATCGATCAAGTGCTTCACAAATGCACACAATTTTCTACATTGTCCATCCCTCCCAAATTTATGACCATGTAGCTGTGCGATGGAGATAGATTGTTGAGAAAAGACAGGGGAAATAGCCCCCATATGGATGGTTGCATTATTAACAGATGGAAGATGGAAAGCAATACACTTCAATATTCGTCTTTATGACTTTTTAGCACCTACACTTGGACAGAGAATAAATTACACCTGAAGTTAACTGACAGCTGAAGCATTAACTTCAAAGAGAGAACAGGGTTATTTATCTCCGCAAACAGCAATGGCAATCATAGCATCAACCACAGGTGTAAAATATGCATAACAAATTAACTGTCTACCATTACAACATTTTGCGGAATATAAATTACCCACCAAAGTGATAACTTTACTTAATTTCCAGTCATTAATGTAACGGGTTGCAAGAAAACTACATTACTAATGAGTTCTACCTGGCAGACAACAATCTCAGTCTTACTATCAGCAACAGTAACAGTAGTAAGACAAACCTCTTCATCGGGAAACAGTCCTTTGGTCCTGTCATTGTTCAGGCCAACCAAATTAAGAAGGGTTTCGGCCCGAAACGTTGCCTATTTCCTTCGCTCCATAGATGCTGCTGCACCCGCTGAGTTTCTCCAGCTTTTCTGTGTAACCTTCGATTCTCCAGCATCTGCAGTTCCCTCTTAAACAAATTATTTTCAGACTTGGGACAAACTTTATTTCAAACGTTCTAGTTTTCCCAAAGGTTATTGCTGGTGTTGAAGCTGAGTCAACAAGTTAATGACCTAGGAATTGTAATGCATATTTAAAGCAGCTGAGACCTGCACTAACTTTGAGTGAAGTTTTCCAGCCTCGCGTCTCGGGGATGATGTACAGTAGTGTAGGCCTTGCCTGAACAAAGATCTTTCCTTGAACAACCTCTTGTCAATGCCAAGAGTGAAGATGTGAAAGATCTCTTTTGGACAGTGGATTGAGGGATAATGGTAGGTGTGATAAAGTTTTGGGGGAGGCAGTTGGCGAATATGTGAGAAGAATTAAATAAGATTTGGGTAGGATTACTACTAGTGCGTAAATATTGTGTAATAGCACTAGTGCAGAGTCAATGTGCCCGTGTTGCTGCTGCAAGTAAGATTTTCAATGTACCTCTACATTACCATACCTGCAAATTTGACAATAAGACTCAACATGACTTCAATTAGTGTAATTGGGTGTTTGATGGTCAGTGCATGCTCAATAGGCCAAAGGGCATGTTTCGGTCCTGTACAACTTTACCACTCAACCATCCAGATAAGATCTATTTCATAATTTAGGCCAATAGAATTGTATGCAAGCAATATCATAAGGATCTTTGTCCAACTGTCTATCATACAGTAAGTTATTATATGCACGAGAGAGGTTCACTGATGGGCTAGGGGTCACAATCAGCACCGCGGACAGAGGCAGAGAGAGGGAGATGTGCTGCTGTAAAACGGACCCCGCACATACCAAGATGAGTATTGTTTTTGTTCTCGCCAATAAAACTGATTTGTAACTAAACTGACGAGTGAACCTTTTTTTCTGTTCTACTAGTCAGATCCTTGAACCTGTTCCCTTGTAACAATGGTGCAATGTGGTAAGTGCAGGGGGAATATGAGAATAAAGGACTAGCACCATCTGCAGCAAATGCAGAGTACTAGTCATCATTTGAAAGTTTAAATTTTCCTCTATATATTAGTTGAACCTCATAAATATGACAATATCTAAATGATGGCGCTGAAATTGTTAAGAGGAAGCTCCGTTTTCAGGGCTAGTGACCTCATTTGCACGAGGATTGTTATTGTTTTATCTCCCTGGGCCCAGTAAGGCCCTGGAGAGCAGGAACTGATCAGAGCTGGGATAGGCATGTTTTTGTTCCCTTTTAACAGGAATGCAGGTGCTGACGCAGCTCTTTCCAGAGGTTTGAAAATGTCAAATCCATAATTATGTTCTTCGGAAATTTTAACCTATCTCACCGCGAAATCAACAGCATCAAATGCGCTAAACAAGATGCTGGAGGAACTCAGTGGCTCAGGCAGAGCGGAGTGATAGCCGATGCCATAGAGACAGAGGGATAGTCGACATTTCAGAGCAAAACCCTGCAACACAACTCAGAGCGTAGAGGGGAGGCAGCCAGTAAAAAGCAGTGAGGGTGAGCAGCAAAAGGTGAAGCCAGGAGAATGAGGTTGAATGGCAGATGAAGCACAGAGGGCAGTGGGGATAGAAAAGGGAGAGTGGAGGCTGAGGGTGGGAGGTGATAAATGGAGATATCAAAGGGTTGCAGGTTCTGGAATCTGGTAAGGAAGGTGATGTGGAAGGGATGATAGGCAAATGGAACCTGTGGGGGAAGGGGAATGAATTGGGTAAATGGGAGGCTTGGAGGAGGCAATTTGGAAAGATTAGGGGGAAGCAGACAGCAAACCTGGGTGGATCAGAAAGAGAGAGAACGGAAGGCAGGGTGCAGATGAACTGAAATTGGATAATTCCGTGGTCACACCCATTAGGGTGAATTGAAACGGCATGCAACCAGGAGTTCACATGGACAAAGTTCAGAGTTCAGCAATGGCAGCGGTTGCCAAGTATATGCTTGATCTCGCTGATGCAGAAGAAGCCACATCAATTGCCCCAAATTCAATGGACAAGTTTGAAAGTGGTGCATGTTCATCTCTGGCTCAGCTGGAAGGGCAGTTTAGGTTCCTGGATGGTGGTGAGGGAGGAGGTATAGGGGCAGGTGTTGCACTTCCTACAGGGGAAAGTGCCTGAGTGTTGGGATTATTGGGTGAGGAAGGATGAGCAAAACAGGGTGTCACTGTGTTTCCTTTGTTTGGGAAATGTGGCTGCCCCCACCCTCCCCCACACTGGAGAGGACGTGTAGTTCACTCAGTCTTTACCTTTTGCCCTACCAGCCTCCGCATCCAGCACATACATGATCCCACCGTCAGTTATATAATTCCATCCCTATTCCTTTTTGCCTTCTATATGGATCATTCTATCTATGAAACTCTGATTAGCCTAACATTAGCATCAACTGCAAAGCTAGGTTTACATCCCAACTGATATGACACTCCCTTTCAAACCTTTGCCTTAGATGTGAGTGATTACTAAAAGCCCAGGTTAGTCAAAATTATTTTACTGACAATCAAAATTTGGAAAATGAGAGTGTTGAGAAAAATAGGCACTGTTGACATAATGCAATATAGTAATGCAATTTAATATTGTTTACATAATTCCACTGTGTAGTTGCATAAAAGATTGGTCAAACATTCTCTCAAGGGCCAAGAGCTCATTAGGGCATTGGCATCATTAATTTTGAATGGAGTTTAATTCTGCCACTAGAATGAGTGCTTTGAAAAGGAACTTTAATTCTAATTGCTCTTGAAACAAAGTATGGTGGAAAAAAAAGCTTTTAATTTACAAGAGCTGTTATCTTTTGCACAATGAGTAATATGCAACATTCTCGAGTGGTACAGCTGGAATGCAACCATTCAGCCCCGCATGCCTGCATCAATAATCTTTGATATCTGTGCAATCAAGTTTGTACAATCCTTTACCCTCAAGAAAGAGGCGTCTATCATCAAGGACCTGCCCCTTCCAGGTCATGCCCTTTTCTTGCTGCCATCATGGGGCACTAGTTACAGGAGCCTGTTCCTGCACCACTTGATTTAAGAACAGTATATTTACCACAACAATCAAGTCTAAGAACTGACCTTGCAGAGCTCTAATCCTACTTCAGCAACAGAACAGTGCAGAACACCTCTTGGACCATCATGAACATGTTTTCTAGTGACGTCTTTTGTACAATCTTTTTCTTTTCACTGTCTTGTATAACTTATACATATGTTATGTTTTTGTATGTATTCTGAGGCTATGTGCCCGCGTTGCTGTTGCAAGTAAGATTGCTATTGCACCTGTGGCTCATAATACTTGCGCACATGACAGTAATCTTGATTTCACTTGCCTCAATAAATCTTTCTTCATCAACAACATGTCTGGCCTCCATTTCAATATTGCAGGGAAATGAGGTTCTACTGCCATTTCAGGCAGTAAATTCCAGATCTTAACTACCCTCAGCTTAATAGAAATCTCGCCAACATCTCATATAATTGCAACATAACGTCTCAACTTCTATTAATGAATGCCAGCATGCCAAAAGCCATCTTCACCAACCAATCTTCCTGTGATACTATTTTCAGGGACATGTGAATGTGTACTCCTAGATCTCTCTGCTCTACCATTCTTCCCAGGGCCCTACCATTCCCGCCCTCATTTGACTTCCCTAAATGAAACTCCTCACACTTATCTGAATTAAACTCAATTGAATAGTAGTAACACTAATAATAATAATAATAATAATAATAATAATAATAATAATAATAATAATAATAATACGATTTATTGTCATTGTAAATACATATAACGAAATTTCAGGCGCACTGCCCGAGCGGAGCTCCAACGTATCAGATAAATAATAACGACTAACAAAATGGCAAGAAAACATCGTCAAGTCAGAATGTGCAATCAAGTCAAGTCAAGTTTATTCGTCACATACACATACGAGATGTGCAGTGAAATGAAAAGTGGCAATGCTCGCGGACTTTGTGCAAAAAGACAAACAAACAAACAACCAAACAAACTACAAACAGAATGGAACAGAATCACATATTCTTTTACATATTAAATATTGTGGGCGGAAGAAAAAAGGGAAAAAAACAGCAATTTAAAAAAAAGCAGTAGAGTGGTACAGTAAAAGTTAGTCCCTGGTGAGATAGGAGTTTACAGTCCTAATGGCCTCTGGGAAGAAACTCCTTCTCAACCTCTCTTTTCTCACAGCATGGCAACGGAGGCATTTGCCTGACTGTAGCAGCTGGAACAGTCTGTTGCAGGGGTGGAAGGGGTCTCCCTTGATTTTATTGGCTCTGGAGTTGCACCTCCTGATGTATAGTTCCTGCAGAGGGGCGAGTGAAGTTCCCATAGTGCATTCGGCCGAACGCACTACTTTCTGCAGAGCCTTCTTGTCCTGGGCAGAACAATTCCCAAACCAGATGGTGATATTTCCGGACAAGATGCTTTCCACGGCCGCTGAGTAGAAGCACTGGAGGATCCTCGGAGACACTCTGAATTTCCTCAATTGCCTGAGATGATAAAGGCGCTGCCTTGCCTTACTCACGAGTGCTGTGGCGTGTGATTTCCATGTCATATCCTCAGAGATGTGGACTCCCAGATATTTAAAACAGCTCACCCTATCCACCGTATCCCCATTGATCCTCAATGGTGTGTATGTCCTCGGATGATGTGCCCTCCTAAAGTCCATGATCAGCTCCTTAGTTTTTTTGATGTTCAAGAGGAGGCTGTTGTCCTGATGTTCAATATTCACAGTATGGTATTGTGACAGGACAAAATATTGGCTATGGAGCTGTGTGTTCAGTGCAGAGTTCAAAGTGGTGATGGCCTTGGAGTAGACACTGTTTGTTAATCTTGTGGTGTGTGATTTGATGGACCGGTAACGCTTTCCTGAGGGCAGAAGGGCAAACAAGTGATGTGCGGGATGAGATGAGTCCTTTAGGATGATTGATGCTTTCCGCAGGCAATGAGAGCTATAGATCTCTTCCAGGGCAGGCTGATGTGTGTTGGTGATCTTCTGGGCTGTGTTGATGATTCTCTGCAGAGCTTTCTTGTCAGCCGCAGAACTGTTGACATAACCACGCCAGGATGCCATGTGTCAGGACACTCTCTATGGAGCAACGGTAGAATGGCACTAGCAGCTGCTGTGGCAAGTTGACTTTCCTGAGTGATCTTAGGAAGTAAAGCCGTTGTTGTGCCTTCTTTACCAGGGAGTGCGTGTTAGTTGACCACCTGAGATCCGCTGAGACGTGGGTGCCCAGGAACCTGAAACTGGAGACTCTGTCCACCCTTTCTCCTTTATGTGCAGTGGGGGATGGTCACCCTGCTTCTTCCTGAAGTCAATGATGAGCTCTTTTGGTTTTTTTGGTATTGAGTGCTAAGCTGTTCTCTGAGCACCAGCCTATTAACCTCTGTACCTCCTCCCTGTAAGCTGACTCATCGCCCTCAGTGATCAGCCCCGCCACTGTTGTGTCATCTGCAAATTTTATGATGGTGTTCGTGCTGTGGGTTGGTATGCAGTCATAGGTATAGAGAGAGTAGAGGAGGAGGCTCAGCACACAGCCTTGTGGAGCTCCTGTGCTGAGTGTCAGAGTGGGGGAGTGGTGGGGTCCCATCCTGACTGACTGTGAACGGTCAGCTAGGAAGTCCTTAATCCATTGGCAGATGTTGTGTTTGAAGCCTAGGTCGGACAACTTGGAGACCAGTCTACTGGGTATGATTGTGTTGAACGCGGAGCATGTAATCCACAAATAGCAGTTGCGCGCATGCTTCCCGTTGTTCAAGGTGGAGCAGTGCAGTATGGAGGGCAGTGGCAATGGCATTGTCTGTTGATCTGTTTGCTCTGTACACATATTGGTGTGGATCCAGGGTTGATGGGAGAGCAGCCTTGATGTGCTTAAGGACCAATCTCTCCAGGCACTTCATAATTATTGGTGTTAGTGCAACCGGCCTGTAGTCGTTGAGACAGACAATAGCTGACTTACAGTACAAGCTGACTTGCCCAGCTGATCAAGATCATATTATAATTCTTGATAACCATCTTCACTGTCTACGATATCACCTATTTTAGTATAATCTGCAAATTTACCAATCGTGCACTGTACTCTCTCATCAAACTCTTTGACATAGATAAGAAAATATAATGGGCCAAGCACAGATCACTGAGACTATAACCACTATTCACAGTCCTCCAGCCCAATAAAAAACCTACCATCACATCTTCTCCTTCATAGCATGAAGCCAATTCTGTATCAATTTAACCAGCTTTCTCTGAATCCCATGTGATGTAACCTTCCAAAGCAGCTGACTATGTGGTAAATGAGATGGGCATTAGGTGAAAATTAACATGGTAGAAATTAATGGGACACAAAGGTAATAAATCTTCAGTACCCAATGATCTGAATTCCAGGGGAATGAAGTGGCAATGGTGATAATGGGGGCACCGATAATCATCTCCCCAAATTCCACAATTCTACAGTGGTTCCCATGGGTGGGAAGTTACCCAAATGTAACTTAATTAGTTATGAAACAGGCAACTTTGGACTGGTGAACTTATGAGAGGGAAATCATCCATTAGTTTTTCTGATTGTAACTGACACAATAGATAAGGGCCAACCAATTTATATGATATGTTTAGCATTAAAGACTCTTTAAAAAATGTGCCAAATAAGGAATGTTTGAAGAAAGTTAGAGTGCCTCTTAAACCTTGCAATCAAATCTGCTCTACTACTTCCTCTGGTAGAGCATTCCATGCACACAACTATTCTGTATATGTTCAACAACTTGAATAGCCAGGGGCGAAGAACACTGCAAAAGGTTGTGAACACTGCCCAGTCCATCACGGGTTCTGACCTCCCCACCATCGAAGAGATTTCCCTGAGGCGCTGCCTTAAAAAGGCAGCCAGCATCATCAGAGACCTACACCACTCTGGCCACACACTCATTTCACCCCTGCCAGTGGGAAGAAGGTACAGGAGCAAGAAAACTGTAATGTCCAGGTTCAGGAACAGCTTCTTCCCTCAGCCATTAGACTATTAAACACTACAATACAACCTCCAAATAAGCTCTGAACTACATAGACTATAAATTGTTATTATTGCACTATTATTGTTTGTTTGATTTTTATGTGTGTGTATGTATGTGTGCGTGTGTGTGTGTATATACCCATATATAATATATATGCGTATATGTGACACGCTGAACCTTTTATTTCTCATTTATTACATTATTTACAGTGTACCATGTTTACTTATTCTGTTGAGCTCCTGCAAGTAAAAATGTCATTGTTCTATCTGGGACATATGATAATAAAACACTCTTGACTAAATACCTTACCATGTAGATCTTCTTTCATGTTTCCCCACTCTAACCTTAAACCACACTCTCAGTATTTGATATTTCCACCCTAAGAAAAAGATTATCTACCATATCTATGCCTCTCATAATTTTATATACTTCTATTAGATTACCCCCCCCCCCAGTCTCCAATACTCCATAGAAAAGAGCCCAAATTTTTACAACCTCTCCTTATAGCTAATAGCAATCCAGGTAATATGTCGGTGAATCTCTTTTGCAGCCACTCAATAGCCCCCACATCATTACCACAGTGTGGTGATCACAAATGCACATAACGTTCCAAATATGGTGTAATAAATAGTTTATAGAGTCGCGACATGACATGCAGTATTCATTTTTCTACCCAATGCTTCAACCATTGAAAGAAAGCATGCCATACACCTGTTTACCCCATTCAGTTGTGTTGTCACTTTCAGGGAACTATGGACTAGCACCCCTCAAGATTCCATGGTACGTCAATGCTGCTAAGGATCCTGCCATGTAGTGCCATGGGTCGTGATCCTTCTTCAACATTTGATTATAACATCAGTGGATGACATATTTTTGTCAACCAAAGTGATCAAGGATAGGGACAGGTATGTGGATTTAGGTAACAAATGAGCTATAACTTCACTGGATGTGGGAAAGATCAGCAGCTGCAGCCTAGGATGGTCCTGGGGCTGGGAAACAGTGAGTGACTATGACTGGGGGAAAAGCTATGAAAGCACACATGAATTTTATTTGTGTTTATAGTAGGTCGCAGATGTTAGTGAGAACAAATAAAACAAATTGGGTGTTAGCCCTTGAAATAGCATGACCATGATTGAAATTAACTGAGTAAACAATAATTTTTGTTTTTCAGACCTATGAGGTTGAATAATCTCACTGCAACCAAATTTTGTATGTTGCATCATCGTTACATTATAGAGGGGAGGTTTACACTGGGAAATAAAGTGCTCAGGAGAATGTAAATCCCACCAAAATATGAATATTCTGATAGATGCTGAGACAAGAGTGTTTTAGATGCTGTGACAAGAGTAGTACTAGGGGCACCGCACTGACGGCAGCCTCTGGCTACAGCCTGTTTGGCCTTCCAATCTTTTTTTTTTTTTTCGTCAGTTTAAAGTCTGTTTTGGGGGGGAACCTTAACTTTTCTATGTGGGGGAGGTGGGCAGGGTAAGGGGGAAACTGGTTCCCAGTCGCTTCCTAGCGGGGACCCGACTATTTCTCCGAGTCGCGTCCTCGCCCCCCCTCCTCGCGGCCTACCAGCTGGATCGGAGCAGCCTTTCCTGCCGGGGACCGGGAACTGGACCAGAGCTGCAACAACGGCGGCGCAGCGCTGAATTCGCCGTGGAGCGGGCGATGCCTACCTGGATCGCCGTTTGGAGCTCCGGAGCGTTGGGCCGCTGCTCCAATATCGTGGAGTTGCGGTTTGGGAGAGCTTCCAATGCGGGCGGCGCTGACCGTCATCATGGAGTCAGGGGGCCCTTTGCCGAAGGCCGCCAGCATTGTATCTTCGCCCAGCATGCCCGACTCTGATGTTCAGGCCGCTGAGGATGTCCCCCAGCCCCGACGTCGGACTTACATCACCCCAGCGAGCGGGCATGAACATCGGGCCGCCCGTAGCGGCGACTGCGGTGGGCTCGGGGAGGTCCCGACCATGGGTGAACATTGGAGAACATTAGAGGAAGAGCCTTACTTTGGTGCCTTCCCCCATAGGGGGAAACTTTGATTCTGCAGTGTGGGGATGTTTTTATGTTGAATACTATTGTGTGTTGTGTTCTTTATTTTTATTGTATGGCTGTATGGTAATCTCATTTCACTCTGCCAACTGGCACACGTGACAAGTAAATGTGTCTTGTATCTTATTGTCTTAGTTTAGTTTAGTTTTAGTTTAGTGCGGAAACAGGCCCTCCATCTCACCAAGCCCACACCGGCCAGCGATCCCCGTGCACTAGCACCATCCTAATCACTAAGGACAATATACAACTTTTACCAAAGCCAAATTAACCTACAAACGTTTATGCCTTTGGAGTGCAGGAGGAAACCGGAACACCCGGGGAAAACGTGAAAACTCCTGACAGACAGCACCCATAGTCAGGATTGAACCAGGGTCTCCAGGCAGCAACTCAACAACTGTTGAATGTACGAACAATGGAAGAAAGAAATTCCTACTTGCAGCAGCTTAACAGGCCCCTAAATGCAATAATACACAAATAATAATTAAGACAACCAGACAAGGGTGCAATACTTACTTCCTTACTTACTTTTTATCACACTCAAAGTCCAGATAAAAGACAAAACATTACATAGAATAAATTACATACAAAAACACAATAAATTACATATAAAAACACAATAAATTACATACAAAAGCACAATACGTGGTATTGCTGATCCCCCGGTTAAACCATTTTTCAACTGCACAGTATGGTGTTTTAATTGAATGACACATTTGACGCCAGGATCCTAGACTTATATCCATGGGGTGAAGGAGTCCTCTCGAATAGATGAGAGTGTCATATGAATGGCTTCCTTCAATGTTATCCCAATTCCCATGTATACAATTCCACAAAAGAAACCTGTTCACAATTTTGAGAATAACAATACATTGACAATCACAGCTGGTATTGCAAATTATATATAACTCTACTGCCTATCTAAGGTATCTAAGGTAATACAATGATCTATGGTAATAACCTATGAAGTTGGAGTGAAGATGTTTCCTCATATGTGTGGTATGTCGAACCTCAGGGAATGCAATGGTTCAACAGTAAATGCAAAATTGAAAATTATACTATTCACCCACTCTGATCACTCACATTTTAATAAACATAGTAAGTCTGTTATGTGTATGACCTGGAGTATATTTTATACCACAGCCCATGTAGCCTCTTTCGTGTTTCATTTAGAATAATAATTATCTATTGTGCTGGACACTCCTGATATCCACTAATGAGAGCACAGCTGAGTAATGTATGTGGGAGCAAATTCTGGCACATTATTCAGATTTCCAACAGTAGAGTGCATATTTGAACTCACTCCATGAGCTGCACATACAGTAATTAATCATGATTTTTTTTAAATTAGGAAAACGATCCGGTCCGTTAATAGCAACAGCTGCTCCAGCACCAGTGTCATTACCGCCACTGCCTGCAGTGACTTCAACAGCGCTGACAACAAGCTGCCATTCTTTGCCATGACTTTTACATGTGAAACTCACACATGCACATCCACACACAACCAACCTCACACTCAAACATACCCACACACATGCACATACAAATGCACACACACAACACATGCACACAATCACACACAATCATACACTCACACACACCCACACACACCCTCTCACCCAAACATGCACACACACGCATACAAAGACACACACACACACACACACGCCAACACACATACCCTCACTCAATATTACTGATGCATCAGCCTCGGAATGGTCTCTTATACACTTCCAATTAAGAATAGAGAGTAAGCCATTTAGAACGGAGATGAGAAAACACTTTTTCTCACAGAGAGTGGTGAGTCTGTGGAATTCTCTGCCTCAGAGGGTAGTGGAGGCATGTTCTCTGGGTGCTTTCAAGGGAGAGCTAGATAGGGCTCTTAAAAATAGCGGAGTCAGGGGATATGGGGAGAAGGCAGGAACGGGGTACTGATTGTTGATGAACAGCCATGATTACATTTGAATGGCTGTGCTGGCTCCAAGCGGAGAATGGCCTACTCCACCTATTGTCTATTCTTCGGATTGACCCTTCTTCAGCCTGAAGGCAGGTCTCGACCGGAAACGTTGCCTATTCCTTCGCTCCATAGATGTTGCCTCATCTGCTGAGTTTCTCCAGCTTCTTTGTCTACCTTTGATTTTTCCAGCATCTGCAGTTCTTTCTTAAACATAAGAATCTGAGGGGTAACATTTCCAGACAGAGGGTGTGCGTATGGAACGAGCTGCCGGAAGAGATAGTTGAGGCAAGGACTATCGCGGTGCTGGCTCGAAGGGCTGAATGGCCTACTCTTGCACCTATTGTCTATTGTCTATTGTCTAATACATTCGTGTTCTGCACACTATTTATCAATTATGTTTTCTAAGTATGATTGAGAGTCAGTGTCAAAGCTGGAGAAGTTCACTGCTGTGTGTTCACAATGCTGACTGCTTTCAATAACAGTGCAATTTTTTGTTTGCCGTAAAAACGTAAATTGTTAATGGTGGTGAACAATTAGGATTATTCAGGGCTTGATATCTCTAAGGAAAGGGAGAGCATGAAGCTACCAGGAAACACAGAAATACAGGAAGGGTGCAAGACTTCCTTTATTTAATGGCTCGGTGCCACAAAGCTCGGTGCTGGGACCGCAGCTATTTAAAATATATATATTAATGATTTAGATTACAAGTAACATTAGCAAATCTGCAGATGACACAAAGCTGGGTGGCAGTGTGAACTGTGAGTAGGATGCTATGAGAATGCAGGGTGATTTGGACAGGTTGGGTGAGTGGGCAGATGCATGATAGATGCATGGATACATGTGAAGTTATCCACTTTGGCAGCAAAAACAGGATGAAAGATTATTATCTAAATGGTGTCAAGTTGGGAAAAGGGGAAGTACAACGGGATCTTGGGGACCTTGTTCACCCGTTAATGAAAGTAAGCAGGCAGTGAAGAAAGTGAATGGCATGTTGGCCTTCATAACTAGAGTAGTTGAGTATAGGAGCAAAGAGGTCCTTCTGCTGTTGTACAGGGCCCTAGTGAGACCACATTTAGTGTGTTGTGTGCAGTTTTGGTCTCCAGATTTGAGGAAGGACTTTCATCCTATTGAGGGAATGCAGCGTATGTTCATAAGGTTAATTCCCGGGATGGCGGGACTGTCATATCCTGAGAGTATGGAGCGGCTGGGCTTGTATACTCTGGAATTTAGAAGGATGAGAGGAATTCTTATTGAAACATATGATTATTAAGGGTTTGGACATGCCAGAGGCAGGAAACATACTTCCGGTGTTGTACTTCCGGTGGCGCTGGTGCCAGCAGCCTCCACCTACAGCCCGGTATCTTTTTGTTTTTTTGTTTATTTAGTTATGTAAAAGTGTTTTTTTTGGTGTTTTTTTGTGTCTTTATGTGGGGGAAGAGGGCACGGTGAGGGGGATACCGTCCTTCAGCCGCTTCCTGGTGAGGACGCGACTATTATTCGAGTCGCGTCCTCGCCCCCCCCCTCCCCCCACAGCGGCCTACCTACCTGGATTGGCGCGGCCTTTCCTGCCGGGATCGACCGGAGCTCCAGCAGCGGCGGGACAGCGCTGAAACATCGCGGGGCTGGCGATGCCTTACCGGGGGTCGCCGTCTGGAGCCCGGAGTGCTGGACCTGCTGCACCAACATCCTGGAGCTGCAGTTTGCGGAGCTCCCAACGCGGGCGGCGCAGATGGACAGCGCGGGGTCCTGCGACTCTGCCCAGCTCGGCCTGTGGACTCGGGAGCTGCAGACTCCGGCAGCGGGAGGCGGCTGATCAGGAGGTCCGGGCCGCTGAGGAGGAGGATGCTCACCGTCGGGGTTCGGTGTCGGCGTTCCACCAGCCTGGCGTGAGGGCCTGAACATCGGGCCACCCGGGGCGGCGACTGCGGGTGCTCGGAAGGCCCCGACCACGGATGAACACGGAGGGGAGGCTGGCTGGACTATGGTGCCATCCTCACCTTGGTGCTATTTATGTTATGTTGTGTCGTGGACTTTCTGTGTTTGTGCTTTTTTTTAATTCAATTTCAATTTTATTTTTAATATGTTTTATTATTTATTTATTATTTATTTTCATTATTTTTTTGTGATTTTTTTTATGATACTGCCTGTAAGGGAAATTCATTTCGTTGTCTCAAATTGAGACAATGACAATAAATTTGAATACAATACAATACATGTTCCCGCTGTTGAGGGAGTCCAGAAACAGGCACCACAGTTTAAGAATAAGAGGTAAGCCATTTAGAACGGAGATGAGGAAACCATATAATATAACCATATAACAATTACAGCACGGAAACAGGCCATCTCGACCCTTCTAGTCCGTGTTGAACACGTATTCTCCCCTAGTCCCATACACCTGCGTTCAGACCATAACCCTCCATTCCTTTCCTGTCCATATAGCTATCCAATTTATTTTTAAATGGATAGTTTAAAATGAACCTGCCTCCACCACTTTCACTGGAAGCTCATTCCACACAGCCACCACTCTCTGAGTAAAGAAGTTCCCCCTCAGTAGATACAATGTATCTGGATTTCCAGAGGTAATTGATACTGTGGCATGTAAATGCTCACTGCACAAGAGGAGATGACTCAGCATTGAGGCTCACCTTAGCACAGAGAGTTCAGTTTAGTTTATTATCATGTGTACCGAGACAGCGAAAAGCTTTTGTTGCATGCTAACCAGTCAGCGGAAAGACAATGTTTAAGAAAGAACTGCAGATGCTGGAAAAATCGATGGTACACAAAATTGCTGGAGAAACTCAGTGGGTGAGGCAGCATCTATGGAGCGAAGGAATAGGCGACATTTCGGGTCAAGACCCTTCTTCAGAGGAAAGACAATACGTGATTACAATTGATCCAGTTACAATGTACAGATACATGATAAGGGAATAACATTTAGAGCAAGATAAAACCAGCAAAGTCTGCTCCAAGATCCAAGATAAGACCAGCAAAGTCTGATCCATGATTGTCCGAAGGTCATCAAAGAGGTAGATAGTGGTTCAGCACTGCTCTCTGGTTGTGGTAAAATGATTCAGTTGCCTGATAACAGCTGGGAAGAAACTGTCCCCGAATCTGGTGTTGTGCTGGTGGAGTTTGAGATAGGAGTGAGATGATAAATAGGCCACTTTTCAATTGACCAGCTGGTACCAAAGGAATGTCACTAAGAACGGTGCCAGACCCACAAATATTTGCAACCTTTATTCGTGGTATAATATGGGGAAATGTGAGGTAATGACAGCATGTTGAAGGGCTGTTCCTCCTCTAACGGAATCTGGAACTAGAGGTATTATTTCAGAATATGGGGGTGCCCATTTAAGAGGGGTGAAGAGGATTTTTCTTCCTGTCACAACTGCAGACTCTTTAACATTCTCTGCTCTTGAGAGCAGTGGAGGCTGAATAATTGAATATTTCAGGACCAGAGGTAACCAGATCTTTCAGTGTGGGGAAGATTGAAAGAATGGGGTAAACAAGGTTTGTAGGGGTCAGGCAAAAAAATGGACCTGAGGCTAAAATCAGCCATAATCCCAATAAATGGGGGAGCAAATTTTAATTTTAGTTTAGTTTAGTTTACTGTCACATGTACCGACATACAATGAAAAGCTTTTGTTGCGTGTTAACCAGTCAGCAGAAAGCCAATACATGATTATAATCGATCCATTTACAGTGTATAGAGTGTTTAAGGATTCATATGGAGGCACAAGGATCAGCAGATGCTGAAAACTGATCCAACAGTAAAACCGACCCAAAATATTGCCTGTGCATTCAATCCAAAAATACTGCCTGACCCAATGAGTTCCTCCAACAGTTTGTGTAAAGGAGCTATTTGTGTTAATACCGGCTATTTCTTATGTTCCTAAATGTTGATGCTACTCCCTTTATACCACACTGGTTTCTCAACCTGGTCTTTCACAAATCTCAAGTATGGAATTTGACCTGCTGATTCAGAAGCCAGGGTGATATCAACTGGGCAAAGGTTCTCAGGACAAAGGCAAGGTAAAGGAGCAATGAATAATGCTGCCAGCCAAGCACAATCTTATTTATTGCCTAGAAAGGGTGGTGCAAACACAATCAGTCAGTGCCTTCAAAAGAGAATTAGACTGATTTCTGAGAGAGGATAATTTCCAGTGATGTGAGAAAAGAGTAAGAGAATTAAACCGCTGAGATTTTATCTCGCAGTCGCTGGAACAAATTATTTTTTTCCTTAACAGAGAGCTTTTATTGCATATTCACAGTTTATAAAGTACTGCATTAGTCAAAACGGCTTTTTATGCAGTTTGCAAACATCGACCATCAGATTACAACATTAGTAGCCTCATCCACAATGCACTTGAGCCCCCGCGGTGACAAGCATTCACGGAACGCCTCCAAAGTCGCCATGGACACTGCATGCTCTCTCTCAAGGCAGGCATGGGCACAGATGTAAGCCCAGAAGAAGGTCAGGCAGTCGACCCAGGTACAACCCTCGACTGCCCACTGCCTGGACCTGTAAAAAGGCCATCTTGGCCAGGCCCAGGAGCAAACCAATGGGAAGATCCCCTGCCCCACCAACTCACCCCCAGGAACAGACTCCTTGGACTTCGTTCCAGGTGCGACAGAGGTTTACCTGCATCTCTTCCAACCTCATCTATTGCGTCCGCTGCTCTAGATGTCAGCAGATCTATATCGGTGAGACCAAGCGGAGGTTGGGCGATCGCTTCGCCGAACACCTCCGCTCGGTCCGCAATAACCCGGCTGACCTCCCGGTGGCTCAGCACTTCAACTCCCCCTCCCACTCCGCCTCCGACCTCTCTGTCCTGGGTCTCCTCCATGGCCACAGCGAGCAGCACCGGAAATTGGAGGAACAGCACCTCATATTCCGTTTGGGGAGTCTGCACCCCGGGGGCATGAACATCGAATTCTCCCAATTTTGTTAGTCCTTGCTGTCTCCTCCCCTTCCTCAGCCCCCCTGCTGTCTCCTCCCATCCCCCAGCCTTCTGGCTACTCCTCCTTTTCCCTTTCTTGTCCCCACCCACCCCCGCCCCCCGATCAGTCTGAAGAAGGGTTTCGGCCCGAAACGTTGCCTATTTCCTTCGCTCCATAGATGCTGCTGCACCCGCTGAGTTTCTCCAGCTTTTTTGTGTAACCTTCGATTCTCCAGCATCTGCAGTTCCCTCTTAAAAACTCCTTGGACTTCCTTCTGTGCTGCAACAATGCTATGACTCTTTTTTTTTTTGCAACATTTATTAACAAGGCAAAGTACACGTACAAACAAGATATACGGCAGCTGTCAGCATCACATCAGATCATCCTAGAATTCTGTCACTGAAGCATCACATTCACAGGCACCCAAGCAAGCTCATCATATTTAATCCTACTTAATATATAATCCCCCGTTATGTTAAGCCAGACACTTGTATGCCACTTGAAGAAATTATTTTATAATTGATCGCCCCAATGTATGGACTTATACACAGTCCCAATCATGTCTGTACATATGGTTCCAAATACACGTATACAGTACCAGTCGAACTCCTCCCCTCCACTGGGGCTATAGAGAAATCGTGTCCTTAATCAGTCTTGGCTGTTGTAGTAATACCGGTGTCCACATAATATTGAAAGCATCAGTCCTTAACTGGAGTTTAGCTGTTATGCTTCCCATCAAATATACACTTTTCAGTCTTTCCCTCCACTGTTGAACATTTGGTGGCTTTACATTTCTCCATGACATTGTAATCATCTTCTTTGCAATCAACAGCAACACCCCAAGCAAGTATGTCTGATTTTTGGTATCTATATTTTCTGGAGTCTCTCATAGTATGAAGAATGCCGCTCCAGAGGTAGATCCACCACCAACATTAGCTTGATCTCCGCCTGAATGTCTCTCCAATATTGATACAATTTGGGACACTCCCAAAAAATATGGGTATGATTGCCAATCTTCCCGCATTGTCTCCAGCATAAATCTGAGGTGTTGCTGTGTCTTGCTAACATAAGAGGAGTCTTAAATACTCTCATTCTAGTTTTCCATTCAAACTCCCTCCAGGCGGGGCTGTTTGTTAACTTATGACCCAAAAGACATGTCTTTTCCCACATTTCGTCAGTAATAATAATATTCATTTCCAATTCCTATTTCTGTTTCGTTTTTATAGTGTTTCCTTTTACATAATCTTGAAGTCCTTTATATATGTGGGATATCAGATTATTTTTTTATCACTCCCTCCATAGTCAACAGGAAGATCTTTTCCAAATTAGAAGGTAATTTACATATCTGCTCCCAATCTACATGTGTCTGCAGGTAATGCCGTATTTGGAGAAATCTAAAAAAGTCCAACCCTGACAAACCAAATTCTTTCTGAACATGCTCATATGATTTCAAAACTTCCCCACAAAAAAGCTGATCCACAGTAGTGAGCCCTTTGTCCGCCCAATATCTGAAGCCATTGTCAATTTTCAGCGATCTTCGGTAGATATAGAATTAAAGAGATTTAGTTGTTTTCTTATAACTATGACTCTTTAAATGAAAGCAACTGAGGAAGCCGGTTAAAAGTGACCGAGCTTTGAGCAGGTGAACTAGACGTGAACCTTTGGAAGCAATACCAAGCAGAATGTTGTTAGAAGGAACTGCAGATGCTGGTTTAAACCGAAGATAGACCCAAAAAGCTGAAATAACTCAGCAGGACAGCAGCCTCTCTGGAGAGAAGGAAAGGGTGATGTTTCAGGTCAAGACCCTTCTTCAGAAGTTGAAGTACAACCCTCGACCTGAAACATCACCAATTCCTTCTCTAAAGAGATACTGCCTGTCCCACTGAGTTATTCCTGCTTTTTGTGTCCATCCAAGCTTATTGTTCCAATGAAGGAAACCTTCAGTGAAAGCAATATGTTATGTTAAGAAATAACACTGAAAGAAATAAAAGAATCCTATTCCCAGGGTGGAAATGTCAAAGACCAGAGGGCATAGCTTAATGGAGATGTACAGGGCAAGTTTTTTCACAGAGGATAGTGCACGCCTGTAGCTTGCTGCTGAGGTAGGTGGTGGAAGAAGATACCACCAGGGACATTGAAGTGACTTTTAGATGGGCACATGGATATGCAGGGAATTGGGGGACATGGATCATGTGCAAGCAGGTGAGATGAGTTTTCTTGGCAGCAAGTTTGGCGCCGACAATGTGGCCTGAAGGACCTGTTCCTGTGCTGTAATTTCCTATATTCTATGTTCTATTATTATATTTTAAATGATCTTATTTCAGAATAAAGATTATCTTCCAAGAAAAAACTGTCAACAGGAATATTGGAAAAGCTTGGCAAGGCAAGCTGGGTTGGAGGAGTAAAGGTTAGGAGGAGATAAAATAGTAGTGTGAGAATAATCACCAAGCCCTGATTACACTGAATAAAAGATAAGTAACCAGATGATACTGCTTACACATAATGATGTGTCGTGACCTGGAACGGAGTGCCTGAATGAATGGTGGGAGCATTCATGGAGTCCCACAGCACAGAAACAGCACGTTCATCCAACTGATACATGCCAGCCAAGTTCCCTCATCTAAACTAGTCTTCTTTGCCCATATTTGGCCCATATTCCTTTAAACCTTTCGTAAATAAATGTTAGGGTGCACCATAGTGTTTAATTAAAATAAACTTTATATTCATTGCTTTGGTTTAAAAATCATTTTTGTTGCCACGTTACATTCAGCGGTAACTATCTGAAAGGTAAATTTAAAAATGGGTCGTCAGAACCATGGGGGTGGAAGAAGTGAAGAAGGAGCTAATTGGAGAGCAATAATGAAATGACAGCACTGGTAAAAGGAGCGGAATACCATGTAAATAAGCTGAGTTATGAACGCGTGTCTTATGGAGCATTTGGAAGACTGGCAGGAGGAATGGGGATGGATATTTCGGCTGCTGCAGGATTAGGAATGGGGCATTTCCATGTGCTTTCTGCCCTCATCCACCCCACACCCGCCACCACTCCAAGCCACAACAATCGGGGGCTGGGTCAAGCCGAGCAGAGGTGGAAGTGGTGAGCAGACTCTCCTGCTCACTGCCTGGGTCAGGGAGGCCGACTGACGGCCACACTTCCTGACTCTACTCACTATACCACCACAGCTGGTGCACACTGGCTTTGGGTTTGGATTTAGGTTAAATAAAGAACAGGAGTAACTCAGCGGGACAGGCAGCATCTCTGGAGCAACCCTTCGTAAACGTCACCCATTCCTTCTCTTCTGAGATGCTGCCTGTCCCGATGAGTTACTCCAGCATTTTGCGTCAATCTTCAGTGTAAGCCAGCATCTGCAGTTCCTTCCTATACATATGGATTTAGGTGTAGTTTTATTATTGTCAAGTGCACCGAGGTACAAGGAAAAGCTTTGCTCTGCATACTATCCAATCAATCCGATAATACTAAGCATGAATACAATCATGCCAAACTCAAATACAATAGGTAGAAGGAAGAGAAAGATATCAGAGAGTAGAATATAGTTCTCAGCTTTGTAATGCAACAGTTCCGTGGACAAAGTCCAATGTCCGCAATTTGGTAGGCTGAGAATCAGGACTGCACCTATGTTATGGAAGCAAGATGCAAACAGTTCTCGGGAACAGAACCTTGTCGTAAACTAGGGATTGGTTGCAGATCATTTCTCCCGATTATTCATGACGAGTAAAAATGGAAAGTTATTCCACAGTGCCACCCAGTGGCCAGATTCTGAACCTGAATGCAGGTTTTCCAACATCACATTTTTCGGGAAAATCCTATTTGACAGGGCAGATATCAAGAGTTATGTCGTAGATAGATACACAGTTACTACCAAAAGGCCCACTAGCATTTTAGACAAGTTTAAAAAAATTGGCTACAAGCAAGTACCATATGGATTGTGAGAAAACCCAGTTATCCATGGATCTAGTCATCATTAATAATCAGAATAAGAGCCAAAACAATTCTGACAGACCTGCTGCCTTTAAGGGATTTTCCAATATGCTCTAGTATTATCATCATTGCCATCTTTCTGTTCATATCATATATCTCATCACTTTATCTCTGCAGAACATCACAACAAATTGAAATCAATTGCACAAAATCAGTTTAATAAATAGGTTATTAAGCACTGGGTCATGTGAATGGTACTCATTAATTTTCATGTTGCAACTTGCAATCAAGTGGAACCCTTTAGTTTCAAAAAATATTTTCAATCCACAGTGTTGTTCTCCCTCTATTGCTTCGTGGCGTCACTACATGTTCTCTGATTTTCTTCTTTTTCTATTCCATTCATTTCTAAGATATAATTATCCTGATCATTTCTACATTAACCCAAGCCCTGTGTAATTTGGGTTTTTCTTCTGTCCATTTATGTGTTTATTTTGACTAAGGTTTTATTCCCGAGCCTATAATTTCTATTTCCCTTTTTCTCCTGTTTTCTTTGGCCTCTCCTGATGTACAGATTGCCATTGGAGTCTTAGTCCACAGCTCCCTGAAAGTAGCAACATTAGTAGATAGAATGGTGAAGAAGCTGAGTGGTATTTTTTTCTTCATTAGTATAAGGGTCAAGAAGTCATATTACAAATTTATACATTTTTATTGGTCCACATTTGGGGCACTGTGTACAATTCTGGTCACCCCATTACAAGAAGGATGTGGAGGCTTTGGAGAGGGTGCAGAAGAGGTTGACCAAAATGCTGCCTGCATTAGAAGATATTATCTACAAGGAGAGGTTGGACAAGCTTAGATAGTTTTCTCTGAAGTATTGGAAGTTGAGGGGAAATCTAACTTTAGGTTTATTATTGTCACGTGTACCGAGGAACAGTGAAAAGCTTCATTTTCATCCTATCCAAACAGATCAGATATACCATATACAAATACAGTCAAGTCAATCTCAACTACAATAGATAGAGCAAAGGGGAAGATGCAGAATATAGTTTCATAGACAGTCCAATGTCCTCAGTGGGATAGAGATGAATAAGACAGTACCCTAGCTTGTGGAAGGACCATTTCAAAGCCTGATAACAGAGGGGAAGAAGCTGTAGCTGGTGCATGCTTTCATGCCTCTATACCTTCTGATGGATGGGAACAGGGAAAGGAAGGAATGACCAGGATGGGATGTCTTTGATTATGTTGGCTGCTTTTCTGAGGCAGTGTGGAGTGTGGATGGAGTCAACGTGGAGCCATGGTCCAGCTACAAATCTTTTCTATCCATGTACCCAACCAAAAGAGATATAAATAACATTTGGAACCTTTCATCAGAATGTTTCCGATCCGAGACCCTTCACCCTGGGACCCTCCAGTTCCAGGATTCCCTGTTTTTACTTAGATTTCTAGCAGATTTTTCAAAAATAAGGACATTGAATATTGTTAATTTCTTAGATAGAAATTTAAATTAAATTTGTACGGACTTCAAAATATTGCTGAAAAAGGAGCTTTGGCCATCAAGCTTAGAGGAAACAATGACACAATCCCAAGGTAAGTACTCAGGTCGCACTGCAGACATTTCTGGATCTCACAGTCTCAATTGAAAATGTCCCATGATCATGGATTATAATATTTTATCCAATAATTTCCCAACTTCACCCTGAAGATCTATTGCCAGTTCAATTTTAGGTTATTGTCACATATATCAAGACACAGTGAAAAATTGTACCGAGGTACAGAACATCATCCTCTGTTTGCAAACTGGTCTTAAATCCAACGATCCTCTCAGTAAAATTATAAACCTGCCAAAATAATCTCCTCTCAAAGGTAAGACAAGCATAGCTGGCAAACCACAATCTAATAATAAACTGTTTGTAATTTCCTCAATCAGATATTAACAATATGCCTTCCCAAGTATGATATCTTACCAGAGGAGAGAGACACATGTAATTAGAGCTCAGCATTGGTTATAATGCTCTGAGAGGAATATAGATGAAAAGTTACATTTGGAATTACAATGCAGCATGTTGATTATAATTCATAATTTGTAATAGAATACATTAAAGCGCTAATGGAATCAATCAAATACAGCAAGAGATAGCAGAGTTACCATTGCACATTTACAAAGAATAAAAGGTCATTGGAAAAGGGAATATTGCCAGAGGACTGTAGAATAGTTAATGTGATTTCCACAAGTAAAAAGAGCCATAAAACAAATCCTTAGAATTGTAGAACAGTGAAGCCGGATAAGGAATTAATAGTATTTTTATTCAAAGGTGTAATAGAAAAATATTTAAGAATGGAAAATATAATGAAGTGTAGGCAGCACTGATTTCAAAGGGAGGTCAAACATAAGGGCAAATTGTGGATATATGAGGTGTTATCCACTTTGACAGCAAAAATAGAAAGGCAGCGATTTACTTAAATTGTGTAAGATTGGGAAGTGATGATATACAAAGAGTTTTGAAAGTGTTTGTATCCCAGTTAATAAAAACAAAGATGTAGACACAGAAAGTAATTAATAACTTTAATTATTAAGGCCTTCAGAGGAAGAGAAATTACATGCAGCAGCTACTAGAATATCTTACTGCAATTATACACGACCTTGGTGAGATCTAGCTTGGAGTATTGTGTATTCTTTTGGTTTCCAAGGGAGCAGAGCGAAGATTCACCAAAATGAGTCTGAAGAAGGGTCCCAATCCAAAACGTCACCTATTCATGTTCCCCAGATACGGGCTGACCTGCTGAGTTACTCCAGCACTTTGTGTCTTCTTTTGTAAACCAGCATCTGCAGTTCCTTGTTGTTTCACCAAAATGATTCCTGTCATTCCAAGACCGTCTTATAAGGAGTCATTAGGTCAATTATTCTTGAGCTCAGAAGAATGAGAGTGGTTCTAATTGAAAGTTACAAAATTCTGACATGGGCAGGTGGGCCAGATGTGGGGAGGATGATTCCTCTGTGTCGGGCGCTTAGAACCAAAGGTCACAAATGCACAAGAGACCTGTGTCAGACATGAGAAGCAAATCTTCCACTTGAATTCTCCTGGAATTCACCATCACAGAGGGTAGTGATGGAATTTTTTTGTTGTTGTTTTTTTTGTTTTTTATTTTATTAGAAGTTAATACAGCACAAAACAGTACCGTGGAACCTAATTTTAGGTGCCAACTATGTAATACCGTAATCCATTCTATGTACAACCTCTAGTTTTATGTTATGAGAAGGAAGTAAGCAAGACAAGAAAAAGAAAACAATAGAAAGAGGAAAAAGTGGAAAAATAGATGGTAGAGAGTAGAAAAACGTGAAGTGTGTATATAAAAAATAAAAAAGGAAGAGAGAAAGTGGAAAGTAGAAATAGAAGAGAAGGCCCCTTAAAAGAGAATTTTTCAAATCTGTATTCGGAGATGTAGATCTATCCGCGTCATGAACTGAAATCAGCAATCTTTACGGTACCGCTGCATCACATGATTCCAAAAAGTCGATGAAAGGAGACCAACTCCTTAAGAATTGGTAATATTTATCTATTAGTCGGAGTCTCATTTCTTCAAGGCGTGCTATGTCCATCATATTCCCAATCCACATTTTAACAGTTGGTATGGTTGTATTTTTCCAAAATTTAAGTATCAATTTCTTTCCAATTATTAACCCATAATTAAAAAAAACATTTTGATCTTTATTTAAATTGGTATCTTCTCCTATTATTCCAAATATAATCCATTCTGTTTTGGGTTCTATTCTTGACTTGAAAAGCTTTGTAAATATATCAAATATATCACTCCAAAATTTATTCAACTTTGTACATCCTACAAATGAATGTGTTATATTAGCGTTTTGAAACAAACATTTATCGCATCTGGGAGAGACGTTTGGATAAAATTTATTCAACCTCGTTTTTGAATAATATAGTCTATGTAATAATTTGAATTGAATTAAATTATGTCTTGCATTAATAGAACAGTTATGTGTATTCATCAAATACTTTCCCATCTATCCTTCGAGATCTTTATCATTAGCTCATGTTCCCAATCTTCCCTTAATGCTTCTGTTGAGGGTGATTCTCTATTTACTATATTAGTGATGGAATATTTTTAAAACAGATGCCACAAAAATGATAAAAGTAGGAAGTACATTTTCACCCAGAACATGATTGGAATCTGGAATACATTGTATGAGTGAATAGGGGAGGCATGTATTTTTACATTTAGGAAGTATCTAGGCAACCATATAACCATATAACAATTACAGCACGGAAACAGGCCATCTTGACCCTTCTAGTCCGTGCCGAACACGTATTCTCCCCTAGTCCCATATACCTGCGCTCAGACAATAACCTTCCATTCCTTTCCCGTCCATATAACTATCCAATTTATTTTTAAATGATAAAAACGAACCTGCCTCCACCACCTTCACTGGAAGCTCATTCCACACAGCCACCACTCTCTGAGTAAAGAAGTTCCCCCTCATGTTACCCCTAAACTTCTGTCCCTTAATTCTCAAGTCATGTCCCCTTGTCTGAATCTTCCCTACTCTCAGTGGGAAAAGCTTATCCACGTCAACTCTGTCTATCCCTCTCATCATTTTAAAGACCTCTATCAAGTCCCTCCTTAACCTTCTGCGCTCCAAAGAATAAAGCCCTAACTTGTTCAACCTTTCTCTGTAACTGAGTTGCTGAAACCCAGGCAACATTCTAGTAAATCTCCTCTGTACTCGCTCTATTTTGTTGACATCCTTCCTATAATCAGGCGACCAAAATTGTACACCATACTCCAGAATTGGCCTCACCAATGCCTTGTACAATTTCAACATTACATCCCAACTTCTATACTCAATGCTCTGATTTATAAAGGCCAGCACACCAAAAGCTTTCTTTACCACCCTATCTACATGAGATTCCACTTTCAGGGAACTGTGCACAGTTATTCCCAGATCCCTCTGTTCACCTGCATTCTTCAATTCCCTACCATTTACCATGTACGTCCTATTTTGATTTGTCCTGCCAAGATGTAGCACCTCACACTTGTAAGCATTAAACTCCATCTGCCATCTTTCAGCCCACTCTTCCAACTGGCATAAATCTCTCTGTAGACTTTCCAAATCTACTTCATTATCCACAACCCCACCTATCTTAGTATCATCTGCATACTTACTAATCCAATTTACCACACCATCATCCAGATCATTGATGCACATGACAAACAACAGTGGACCCAACAAAGATCCCTGTGGCACCCTCTAGTCACTGGCCTCCAACCTGACAAACAACCATCCACCATTACTCTCTGGCATCTCCGATTCAGCCACTGTTGAATCCATCTTGCTACTCCACCATTAATACCCAACAATTGAACCTTCTTAAACAACCTTCCATGAAGAACCTTGTCAAAGGCCTTACTGAAGTCCATATATACAACATCCACTGCTTTACCCTCATCAATTTCCCGAGTAACCTCTTCAAAAAATTCAAGAAGATTAGTCAAACATGACCTTCCAGGCACAAATCCATGTTGACTGTTCCTAATCAGACCCTGTTTATCCAGATGCTTATATATATTATCTCTAAGTATCCTTTCCATTAATTTGCCCACCACTGATGTCAAACTAACAGGTCTATAATTGCTAGGTTTACTCTTAGACCCCTTTTTAAACAATGGAACAACATGCGCAGTACGCCAATCCTCCGGCACTATTCCCGTTTCTAATGACATTTGAAATATTTCTGTCATAGCCCCTGCTATTTCTACACTAACTTCCCTCAATGTCCTAGGGAATATCCTGTCCGGACCTGGAGACTTATCCACTTTTATATTTCTCAAAAGTGTCAGTACTTCCTCTTCTTTGAATCTCATAGTTTCCATAGCTACTCTACTTGTTTCCCTTACCTCACATAATTCAATATCCTTCTCCTTGGTGAATACCGAAGAAAATAAATTGTTCAATATCTCCCCCATCTCTTTTGGCTCTGCAGATAGCTGTCCACTCTGACTCTCTAATGGACCAATTTTATCCCTCGTTATCCTTTTGCTATTAATATAGCTGTAGAAACCCTTTGGATTTACTTTCACCTTACTTGCCAAAGCAACCTCATATCTTCTTTTAGCTTTTCTAATTTCTTTCTTAAGATTCTTTTTACATTCTTTATACTCCTCAAGCACCTCATTTACTCCATGCTGCCTATAATTATTGTAGATCTCTCTCTTTTTCCGAACCGTGTCCAATTTCCCTTGAAAACCATGGCTCTTTCCAATTTTTACTATTTCCTTTCAACCGAACAGGGACATAAAGATTCTGTACTCTTAAAATTTCAACTTTAAATGTCCTCCATTTTTCTTCCACATCTTTCCCATAAAACAAACTGTCCCAATTTACTGCTTTTAAATCCTCTCGCATCTCCTCAAAGTTAGCCTTTCTCCAATCAAAAATCTCAACCCTAGGTCCAGTTCTGACCCTCTTCATAATTATATTGAAACTAATGGTATTGTGATCACTGGTCCCGAATTGTTCCCCAACGCATACCTCTGCCACCTGACCTGTCTCGTTTCCTAACAGGAGGTCCAGCACCACCCCTTCTCTAGTAGGTACCTCTATGTATTGCTGCAAAAAACTATCCTGCACACATTTTACAATCTCCAACCCATCCAGCCCATTTACAGAATGTGTTTCCCAGTCTATGTGTGGAAAATTGAAATCTCCCACAATCACTACCTTGTGCTTACTACTAATATCTGCGATCTCCTTACATATTTGCTCTTCCAATTCTCGCTCCCCATTTGGCGGTCTATAATACACCCCTATAAGTGTTGCTACCCCTTTCCCATTTCTCAGTTCCACCCAAATAGCCTCCCTAGACGAGCCCTCTAATCTATCCTGCCAAAGCACTGCTGTAATATCTTCCCTGATAAGCAATGCAACACCTCCACTTCTTGCCCCTCCAATTCTATCACACCTGAAGCAACAAAATTCTGCAATATTTAGTTTCCAATCACAGCCCTCCTGCAACCATGTTTCACTGATCGCCACAACATCATACTTCCAGGTGCCAATCCAGGCTCTAAGTTCATCCACCTTTCTTACAATGCTCCTAACATTAAAATATACACATTTAAGAAACCCACCCTCTCTTATTCTCTGTTTATTGTCTTTTTCTTCTCTCTCCCCTACATTTTGGGTCAGAGTGCTACTATTCTTTGCCTCCTACCTCACACACTGACTGCTAGCTTTCCCAATTTGAGTCCCTCCCCACAACCATACTAGTTTAAAGTCTCCCCAGTAGCCTGCAAATCTCCCCGCCAGGATATTGGTCCCCCTCGAGTTCAAGTGCAACCCGTCCTTTCTGTACAGGTCGCACCTTCCCCAAAAGAGGTCCCAATGATCCAGAAACTTGAATCCATACCCACTGCACCAGTCCCTCATCCACGCATTTATCCTCCACCTCACTCCATTCCTACTCTCACTGTCGCGTGGCACAGGCAGTAATCCTGAGATTATTACCTTTGCAGTCCTTCTCCTTAACTCTCTACCTAACTCCCTAAATTCTTCTTTCAGGACCTCTTCTCTTTTTTTACCTATGTTGTTGGTACCTATATGTGCCACAACCTCAGGCTCCTCTCCCTCCCATTTCAGGATTTCTTGGACACGTTCAGACACATCCCTGACCCTGGCACCAGGGAGGCAAACTACCATCCGGGTCTCCTGTCTGCGTCCACAGAATCGCCTATCCGACCTCCTGACTATAGAGTCCCCTATTACAATTGCCCTCCTCTTCTTTTCCTTACCCTTCTGAGCAACAGGACCGGTCTTTGTGCCAGAGGCCCGGCCGCTGTCACTGCCCCCAGGTAGGCTGTCTCCCCCACCCTTACTCAAACATGAGGACTTATTTTCAAGGTGTACAGCCACGGGGTACTCACCAGTCCTTGCCTCTGCCCATTGCCCTTCCTAACTGTGACCCAGTTTTCTGTCTCCCGTGGTCTTGGAGTGACCACCTCCCTGTAACTCCTTTCTATGACCTCCTCGCTCTCCCCGAGCAGACAGAGGTCATTGAGTTGCTGCTCCAGGTTCCTAACATGGTCTCTTAGGAGCCCCATCTCGACGCACCTGGCGCAGATGTGGACGTCTGGAGGGCACTAAGACTCCATGACCTCCCAAATCTGATATCAAGAACAGTAAACTGCCCTGGCCCTCATTCTTCCCCTTATCCGAATACAATAAAGCCTTACCCGGGATACAAGCCAATCAGCTGCTTCCTCTGGTCCGTTCAACCAATCAGAGGCTTCCACCAGCCCCCTTAATTTGAAGTGTGATCTGCAAATGGAACATTGCAGTTTTTGGCTCCTCCCTCTGTAACGGCTCCTGGGCCTCTGTTGAAACAAGCCCCACGATGGGTTTTACACTCACCACACGGACGTCGCTCCTCCCTCTGCAACAGCTCCTGGGCCTTAACTCCCAGAATCCTTAACTCCCAGAATCCTTAACTCCCAGAATCCTTAGCCTGAAAGCAGAAATATAAACCCGGGGTTACACCCAATCAGCTGCTACCTCTGGTCCTCTTCCACCAATCAGAGGCTTCCACCAGACTGCTTCTCTGGAAGTGAGATGGAATGTTGCAGATTTGGGTAACTCACAGCTCCAGGTAACTCCTCCTCTCACCAACGGCTCCCTGGGCCTCTGTAGAAGCAAGCCCCGCGCTGTTTTTATACTCACAGTTCCAGGTAACTCCTCCTTGCACCAACCGCTCCCCGGGCCTCTGTAGAAATGAAATGAAATGAAATGATTCAATTTATTGTCATTGTCAGTGTACAGTACAGAGACAACGAAATGCATTTTTAGCATCTCCCTTGAAAGGGAGACACAGGGCGTCGCGGTGTGCCCGCGCCTGCCGCCGTAACATTCCATTACAGGCAAAGGTGGGTGAAGTGTCTTGCCCAAGGACACAACGACAGTATGCACTCCAAGCGGGATTTGAACCGGCTACCCTCCGGTCGCCAGCCGAACTCTTAGCCCATTGTGCTATCTGTCGTCCCGCACTGCCCCGCACTGTTTTTATACTCATAGCTCCAGGTAATTCCACCTCGTACCAACGACAAGCATTGGAATCACATTGAAAGCCATAGGCCAAAAATGGGATTTGTATAGCTGGATACTTGAGAGTCAGTATAAAAATTAAAAAATTGCAAAATGGCGGTGCCTTGCGGCAGAGGCTTCTGCAGTTTGTCTGTCTCTTTTTCCTTTTTGTCTTGTATGTGTATGTGTATGTTTTGATCGTAGTTTATATATTATTTTATCTGTGTATATGTGTGGGGGGGGGGGATGGGTGGGCGAAACTTTTGAAACTTTTCAATCTCTTCCCTGTACGGGGACCCTGACCTTTCCCTGTTGGGTCTCCGTTGTCGTTGGGGCCTAGAACCGTGGAGCGGCCTCCAAACGGAGTCGACCTGGGGCTCCGGTCGCGGGGCCTGCGGACCTGGCATCGTGGAGCTGGACGACTTTGGAGCATGGGAGGCTGTGGTGGCGCGCGGCAGCGAACCGACTCCGGAGCTCGGAGCCTCCAGCTGCGGGCCCAGTGGACGGTGACATCGGGAGCTCGTGGGTCCCTGGTCGGAGACCACTTTTCGGAGCTCCCGCAACGGCAACTTCGCCCGCCCGGATCGCGGGGTTAAAACGACCCGGAGCGGGGCCTAACATCTCCCGGCGCGGCTTTAATGGCCGCGGGACTTACCATCGCCCTCCGGGGGGCTCCAACATCAAGCCGCAGGGCCTTACATCGCCTGGCGTGGCCTTAACGGACTTACCATCACCCGCCGGGGGCTTTAACCTTCGGGGAAGAATAAACATCGGGGGAGAGACAAGACTTTGCCTTCCATCACAATGAGGAGGGGTTTGGAGATTCACTGTGATGGATGTTTATGTAATTTGTGTTAATTGTGTGCTTTGGTTTTTTCATGTTTGTATGACTGCAGAGTTTTAATTTCATTTGAACTTAGGTTCAAATGACAATAAATTGTATTCTGATTCTGGTATGGGCACAGGGGACTGAAGGATCTTTTTCCAAGCTGTATGAATCTGTGGCTGGACTTTGGATTATCTACATCTAACAGCTGCAACCATCTGCCATTGTGCAAAGTATGGCTTCAAATTTTATGGTGTTTGCACTTGATGTCCAATGACATGTTTACCTAGGATTCCTTTTTACCACAAATTCACATGATGCTCAGCTCTCAAGGACAGACACCTATCTGTAACCTCAGGGAAATTCAGTTCTTTGTTTGAACCAAGACTGTGATGAGGTCAGGCACAGAATAGTCCTGACATAACCCAAATCAGGGGATTTGTGAGGTAGTCATTGTTGTGTAAGTACCACTTGATAACATCATCGCCAAAACCATCCATCACTTTCCTGATGATTGAGAGCATTTAGAGGACAGCTCATTAAAACACTATGAGTAAAGAATAGGAAGTTATATTGATACAGTTATATGAATGGGCTAGAGGAAGGTTTGTATGAGGCATAGAGTTGTTGAGCTGAAAAAGCTTGTAATTTTATTCAAGTAAATCAAAGTTCTAATGGGGTAAATCAGATCTATAATGGAGTATGTCAAAGTTCTAATGGAGTATGTCAAACTATAATAGAGTATGTCAAGCTTTAGTGAATCATATATTCTCCATCCCAGAATTTTTTTAAATCTTGTTTTGAGTAAATCAAAAGATATGTTATATAAACTTCAGATGGGGGCATTGACATTTGTTAAAATTAGATTGCGCTATATATCAAATGACAGTCTCTCAAAGTGATCCCATGTGAGTACAGAACCATTTTGAATTAATTGATTTTAGAATATGGTCAACATTTTAAAAGGGAAGGTAAAGATGTGACATTTATTTTGGTCATTAAATATCTGATCTAATCAATTTATCTGGTGCAAAAAATATAATTTGCCCTTGGAAAGGTTTTTTTTTAAGATCATCATTGTTGTATTTGTGATGCTGGGGATTTAATTAGATGTTTTACATTAGTGCAGTTGCTAATTTTAAAAAAGTGACCACTTAAAGGTTACAAGAAAGGTAATCAGTATGAAATATAGACATCCAAGGAAATTATCCACCAGAAGTAGATGGGCAGATTTAAACTCATATCTGACAGTTAAAAAAATGAAATTCAGCATGAAATTGATGTCCTTGTTTTGGCATGTCTCCCCCCAAAATTGTATGTAGCTAAACTGAATAGTGTTCATAAAGAATGAGAAAAAAATGTCAGAAATTCAGCATAAATTGATGTTCAGAATGTTTTTCCCAGGGTGGAAATTCAAGTACTGAAGGGCATAACTTTAGGATGAGATGGGAAAAGTTTAAAGGAGATGTGTGGGGTAAAGTGTTTATACGGAGTCTGATGAGTGGCTTGAATGCGCTGCCATGGGTGGTGGTGGAAGCAGATATGATAGTGGCATGCAAGATACACGGGTGGTTTTAAACTGAATAAGGGGGGTGGGGTGTCAAATGGGATAGTCGAGGATGGAGTTAAAGGGAAAAAGAGTAAAGGGATGGTTAATTACCCCAGAATTAATGGGAAAAGAAGCTCACAAAAGGATAGGAGCGTATGGCCAAGTGTAATACGGATCGATGAGAAAGGTGAGATGCGTAAGGAATTAAAAGTATTGTATATGAATGCGCAAAGTATAAAAAGTAAAGTAGATGAGCTTGAGGCTCAGCTAGAGGTTCGTAGATATGACATTGTGGGGATTACTGAGACGTGGCTGCAGGAGGATCGGGCCTGGGAACTTAATATTCAGGGTTATACATCCTATAGAAAGGACAGGCAGGTGGGCAGAGGAGGGGGGTAGCTCTGCTGGTGAGGGATGGAATTCAGTCCCTTGCGAGGGAAGACATAAGGACTGACGAGGTAGAGTCACTGTGGATTGACTTGAGGAATTGTAAAGGCAAGAAAACACTAATTGGTGTTATCTACAGACCCCCAAATACTATGTATACACCCCGGATGTAGGGTGTAAGTTGCAGCAGGAGTTAAAATTAGTATGTAACTAAGGTAATGCACTGTGGTGATGGGGGATTTCAATATGCAGGTAGACTGGGAAAATCAGGTTGGTTCAGGACCCCAAGAAAGAGAGTTTGTAGAATGCCTCCGAGATGGATTCTTAGAGCGGCTTGTAATGGAACCGACCAGAGAAAAGGCAATTCTGGATTTAGTGTTGTCCAATGAACCAGATATGATAAGAGGACTCGAGGTAAAGGAACCGCTTGGAGGTAGTGATCATAATATGATTAGTTTTAAACTGCAATTTCAGAAGGTGGCGTAGGCAGTGACGCGCGGTTGCGCGTGACGCCCCAGGATTTTGGAAATCACAAAATCTTTGCGCGCCACCTCAGAAGGGGGCGCTGCACTGCTGGCAGCCTCTGCCTTCAGCCTGTCCATTTTTTCCTGTCTTTTTTTTGATTTGGTTTGTCTGGACAGTTTGTGTTGGGGATTCTTCGGTCTTTCTGTGTGGGGGAGGGAGGTGGGGTGGGGGGGGAACCGTTTCCCAGTCGCTTCCTGGCGAGGACGCGACTATTTCTCTGAGTGGCGTCCTCGCCCCCTCTCCTCGCGGCCTGCCGCTGGATCAGAGCAGCCTTTCCTACCAGAGACCAGGGACTGGACCAGAGCTTCGTCAGCGGCGGCGGCGCGGCGCTAAATTCACCGTAGAGCGGACGATACCTACCTGGATCGCCATTTGAGGCTGGGCCCGCTGCTCCAACATCGCGAAGCTGTGGTTCACAGAGCTCCCAGCACGGGCGGCGCTGACTCTGGCATTGCGGTGTCCTGGGGCCCTTTGCCGGGGCCCGCCAGCATTGGGTCTCTGCCCAGCACGGCCTGGGGATGTCGGGAGCCGCGGACTCTGGTAGGAGGCAGCCGATTCGGAAGTCCAAGCCGCGGAGGTTATCCTCCTGTCCCGACGTCGGAGTTCCATCATCTCGGCGAGCGGGCCTGAGCGGTGGGCCGCCTTTAGCGGCGACTGCGGAGGGCTCCGGAGGCCCCGACCACGGGTGAACATCAGGAACATTAGAGGTGGATGACTGATGTTGGTGCCTTCCCTCACAGTGGGAAACTTTTCGATTCTGCTGTGTGGGGATGTTTTGTGTTGGACTCTATTTGTGTGTTGTGTTCTTTATTTTACTGTGTGGCTGTATGCAAAAACAAATTTCAGACCTCGGTCTGACTATAAAGTGCCATCGTATCTTATCGTGTCGTGACGTGCAAATGATGCCCAAGTGGAACAGGCCCTTCAGCGACCAAAACCTGTGAAACCTCCAATTTTATCTGCCCTAACTCCACTTGGTCACGGTTTCTATTTGGTAAAAACTTGCACCCTCGTAACATCATTGTACATCTTTTTATAGTCATGATTGTGCTTTAGTTCCCCTGTCAAATGGTCCAGCTTTACATTTCTGTTTGAATTTCATGCAATGATGTAAGGATACAAGCTCCAATCTATCAACATATGACAGTCCCGCCATCCCGGGAATTAACTTCATGAACATACGCTGTACTTCCTCAATAGCAAGAATGTCCTTCCTCAAGTTTGGAGATCAAAACTGCACACAATATTCCAGGTGTGGTCTCACTAGAGTCCTGTACAACTGCAGGAGGACCTTGTTGCTCCTACAGGCAACCCCTCGTGTTATGAAGGCCAACATGCCATTCGCATTCTTCACTGCTTGCTGTACCTGCATGCCTACTTTCAGTGACTGGTGAACCAGGACTCCCAGATCCTGTTGTACTTCCCCTTTTCCCAAATTGACACCATTTAGATAATAATCTGCCTTCCTGTTTTTGCCACCAAAGTGGATAACCTCACATTTAACCACATTAAACTGCATCTGCCATGTATCAGCTCACTCACCCAACCTGTCCAAGTCACCCTGCATCCTCATAGCATCCTCCTCACAGTTCACACTGCCACGCAGCTTTGTGTCATCTGCAAATTTGCTAATGTTACTTTTAATCCTTTCATCCAAATCATTGATGTATATTTTAAATAGCTGCGGTCCCAGCACCGAGCCTTGTGGTACCCCACTAGTCACTACTTGCCATTCTGAAAGGGACCTGTTAATCCCTACTCTTTGTTTCCTGTCTGCCAACCAATTTTCTATCCATGTCAGCACCCTACACCCAATACTATGTGCTCTAATTTTGCCCACTTATCGCCTATGTGGGACCTTATCAAATGCTTTCTGAAAGTCCGGATACACCACATCCAATGGCTCTCCCTTGTCCATTATCCTGGTAACATTCTCATAAAATTCCAGAAGATTGGTCTAGCTTGATTTCCCCTTTGTAAATCCATGCTGACTCGGACCTATCCTCCTACTGTTATCCAAATGTGTCGCTATTTCATCTTTTATTATTGACTCCAGCATCTTCCCCACCACCGATGTCAGACTAACTGGTCTATAATTGTTTGTTTTCTCTCTGCCGCTCTTCTTAAAGAGTGGGATAACATTAGCTACCCTCCAATCCACAGGAACTGGTCCTAAATCGACAGAACATTGGAAAACGATCACCAATGCGTCCACGATTTCTAGAGCCACTTCCTTAAGTACCCTGGGATGCAGACCCATCTGGCCCTGGGGATTTATCAGCCTTCAGTCCCATCAGTCTACCCAACTCCATTTCCTGCCTAAAGTGAATCTGCTACAGTTCTTCTGCCACCCTAGATCCTCTGGCCAATAGTACATCAGGGAGATTGTTTGAATCCTCCTTAGTGTAGACGGATCCAAAGTACCTGTTCAACTCATCTGCCACTTACTTGTTCCCCATAATAAATTCACCCTTTTCAGTCTTCAAGGGTCGAACTTTTGCCTTAACTAATTTTTTTTGTCTTCACATAACCAGAGAAGCATTTACTATCCTCCTTTATATTCTTGGCTAGTTTACCTTTGTACCTCATCTTTTCTTCCCGTATTGCCTTTTTAGCTATCTTCCGCTGCTCTTTAAAAGTTCCCAATCCTCTGGTTTCCTGCTCATCTTTGCTATGTTGTACTTATTCTCTTTTATTCTTATACTGTCCCTGACTTCCCTTGTCAGCCACGGTCATCCCTTACTCCCTTTGGAATCTTTCTTCCTCTTTGGAATGAACTGATCCTGCACCTTCTGTAATGCTCCCAGGAAAACCTGCCATTGTTTTTCCACTGTCATCCCTGCTGGGTATCTTTCCAGTTCACTTTGGCTAACTCCTCCCTCATGGCTCCATAGTCCCTTTGCTCAACTGTAATACTGACTGTAGTGCGTGGGTCTCAAAATGAGGCAAGTAGTCTGAAGTTTGAGAAGCACTTTTATTTAATTCCTCCCGGTTCAAGGGAAGACGAAACCAGGGGAAGATGGCACCCAAACCCTGCCTTTTAAACCCTCCGGCTAAGGGCCACCTCCGGACTGCACCACTCCTGTGCCGAGGGGTTCGGCAGTATAATGGCACGACCCTTAGGAGCTGCCACAGGACCCCCCCCCCCCCCAGAACCAGAGGCACAAAACGCATCGGCGGGCGCACGACTCGGCCGGCCCGCGTGCGGAAGTCAGCAGATCCCGGGGCTTGCGGGGGCGTAGGTGGAGGGACAGGTCGAGGGACCGGCGGGAGGACAGGTGGAGTGACAGGTGGAGGGAGTCGTGAGGGGGGGCGCCCTCGGGGCCGAGGTTGAGCAACCAGCACCGGCTGGTCAATGTCCAGGTGCGCCGGCTTTAAACGGTCAATCGACACGGCCTCCGGCCGGCCCCCCATGTCCAGGACAAAAGTCGACTGCCCGTGTTCCAGCACCCGGAACGGGCCCTCGTACGGCCTCTGAAGTGGCGTCCGGTGGGCATCACGGTGCAGGAAGACGTATGGGCAGTCCGTGAGGGCCATTGGCACGTGTGGGCGAAATGTCCCATGGCGGGACGTCGGGACGGGTGCGAGCCTGCCAACTCGCTCGCGAAGGCGTTGAAGGGTGGAGGAGGGTGTTTCCTGCTGCTCCGGCGCCGACGGCACGAACTCCCCGGGCACTGTGAGTGGCGACCTGTACACCAGCTCCGCCGATGATGAGGCCAAGTCCTCTTTGGGAGCGGTCCGGATGCCCAGCATAACCCACGGCAACTCGTCCATCCAGTCCGGGCCGGTGAGTCGTGCCTTCAATGCCGCCTTCAGCTGCCGGTGGAACCTCTCCACCAGACCGTTAGCTTGCGGGTGGTAAGCCGTGGTGTGGTGCAGCTGCACCCCCAGCAAGGGAGCCATGGCTGACCACAGCTCGGAGGTGAACTGTGGCCCCCGGTCGGAGGAGATGTGCGCCGGCACCCCGAAGCGAGCAATCCAGTGCGCGGACAACGCACGAGCACACGTAGCCGATGAGGTGTCAGCCAACGGAATGGCCTCCGGCCACCGCGTGAAGCGGTCCACCATGGTCAAAAGGTGGGTGATGCCCCGGGACGGTGGAAGGGGCACCACAATGTCCACGTGGAGATGGTCGAACCGCCGGTGAGGTAGACCGAACACCTGGAGAGGTGCGCGGACATGGCGCTGGATTTTTGCCGTCTGGCACGGGATGCAGGTGCGAGCCCAATGGGCAACCTGCTTGCGCAGACTGTGCCACATGAAGCGAGCTGCCACCAGTGCCGTTGTTGCCCGGATTGATGGGTGAGCCAGTCCGTGGATCACCTCGAACACTCTCCGGCGCCAGGTGGCAGGGACGATGGGGCGCGGCTGACCGGACGACACATCGCACATGATTGTCACACCCCCAGGACCGAGAGGGACATCCTCAAGGCGGAGGCCGGAGATGGCAGTCCGGTAGGCGGGCACCTCGTCGTCCGTGAGCTGTGCCGCCGCCAGAGCAGAATAGTCCATTCCGGGCGCCACCTCGAACACGGCATTTATAGCAGGGCAGGACAATGCGTTGGCCACCCGGTTCTCTTTCCCCTTGACGTAGCGGATGGCTGTGGTGTACTCGGAGATGTAAGCCAATTGCCGCTGCTGACGTGTGGACCAGGGGTCGGAAACCTTCTGCAGGGCGAAAGTGAGCGGCATATGGTCGGTGTAGGCGGTGAACGGGCGGCCCTCCAGGAAGTAACGAAAATGGCGCACAGCCAGGTACAGAGCCAGGAGCTCACGATCGAACGCGCTGTACTTGGTCTGCGCGCGGTTGAGGTGCCGACTGAAGAAGGCCAGAGGCCACCAAACTCCGATTTACCCTGATCCCTCTCAAATTGTAAATTAAAATCAATCATATTATGTTCACTACCTCCTAATGGCTCCTTTACCTCGACTTCCCTTATCAAATCTGGTTCATTGCGCAACACTATATCTAGAATTGCCGTCTCCCTGGTGTGTTGGATCTTGAGACTTTATTGACATAATTTCACTTTTGTTCCAGTTTATTCTATATCCTGAAAAGGAACTGAATTCCTTTATAAGATTTTTGGAATGCTAAATTGGTGATATAAAGTAATACATCATCTGCATATAATGATATTTTATTATTAGAATATTTAGTATTATAGCCGTGAATATTCAGATGTACTCTTATACTTTCTGCTAAAGGTTCAATCGCAAGGGCAAATAACAGGAGTGATAATGCACATCCCTGTCTATTGCCCCTCGATAGCTAAAACGTAGGTGAGAGTATTTGATTAGTCAGTATTCTGGCAGTCGGCTTGTCATATAGCAACTTTATCCACACACTCATCTCCCTGCTACCTTCAGGTAGAAGGTACAGGAGCCTGAAGACTGCAACAAGCAGGTTCAGGAATAGCTACTTCCCCACAGCCATCAGGCTATTAAACCAGGCTCGGTCAAAACTCTGATTATTAATAGTAAGATTAAACGAGAACTTACCAGTTCGAAGTTTGATCATTATTTTATGAGGAGTACATTGAGGGAATACGTGAAGAACCCCGCCAGGATGCATGCGTGTCATTCTTCAAAGCTGCGGTGTGAAATCACAGATAACTGTAATGACTGAACATAGTAAGATTAGAGAAGAAAATACCAGTTGAGTATATGATCAAGGGTGGGAGCGGAGGGCACGTATTCCCTCAACGTACTCCTCATAAAATAATGATCAAACTTCGAACTGGTACGTTCTCGTTTAATCTTACTATTTTACTTCGGAGTCACGTGAGTGACTACGTGAAGATTTCAAAGCTCTGTGATTTCATGCCGTGGAAACGAGTTCATGCATCACATCTGCCTTAATTGACTGTAGGAGGAATTGTGTTAACATGTTTAGACATGAATCCAACATTGAAATCCATGATAAATTATTTACAACAATTATAGCCCCTATTTATGGGGTGAAATTATATTACAGAACTTAAAATTGACTCTGCAAAGTTCCAGGTTTAACTACTGGTTTGTGGTAGAATAGTTGGAACATTTTCCCCTTATCCATCTTGCTGTCTCGAGGATTTGGTCCATTGTTACATCCAACTCCATAGCTGCCGATGTAGCTGTAGCCCTGGTGGAATAAGATTTGAATATGTTAGTATCCACCCCAACTGTTGTTAAAACCTGTTTCAGCCATCTGGAAATAGTTTGAACCAACACTTTTTTGTGGGTTGTTTGTGGCTGATTAGTAGTGCCACCTCATATCCTCAGGTGTTTTTGGTGTTCTCCATATATAACAATAATTGTCTTATTATACAGAGACGATATCTGTAGAGTAATCCCTAAATTCTATTTTGAGGCCTGATGATCCCGGTCTGTTCTGTTTGACTAATTCGTAATATGAAACATTATATTCCTGTTGAAGAAGTCATATAGTCCAGCCTTTTAACTTATGTATGACTGTACCCTTAGTGCCGTGACCAAAGCCATCAGCATGACTGTTTTGTGCGTCAGTCTTTGCAGGGACAGAGCTGTTGCTGGGGACCAATTCCTTAGCAACATTAGGGCAATACTCATATCCCATTTAGAGAGTACCTGGTTCTTGGGGGATTGATATTAAAAATTCCCCTCATAAGTTTGGTTACCAGGGGTGAGTCCCAACAGAATAACGCTCTGATCCTCGCCATAGATATGTTGAAAGGGCACTTCTGGTACAGTTAATGGCCTTGTAACTGAGCCCCTCATCATAATGGAGGCCTGCCAGGAATTCCAGAACAGACGTTATGTTCATCGAACTGTAGGTGATGTTGTTTCTGTGACAATATATCTCCCATTTCCTGATGTATACCAGATATAGTTTTTTGGTGGACTGTCTGTGGCCCGCTGAGATAATGTTCAATGTTCAGTCCGCCAGTCCCAGTTGCAGTAGAGGTTTCTTTAGACTCTACAAATTGATAGGTCTGTTGTATTTGACATGGATGACCTGTTATGGGATGAACCAATAATCTGGTTGTTTCAGGATGGTGATGCATGGTTAAACCCTATGTTGAGTATCACAGGGAACCATGGTTAAGTAGGCCAATCGGCACTACCAATTAACAGACGCCGAGTCGTGTTGTATTTTTCGTAATACCCGACTGATGCAGAAAAGGAGGGAATGCATAGATAAACAATTGCCCCCTCAATGCAGTGAAAAGCATCTGTCCCTGCTGTCCCAGGGTCTGGTTCCCAAGAAACACAGTTTGGTAACTGGTGATTAAGTCTTATTTTATTGAATTTGCGTGAACTGATGTCTGTCACTGGATTTTGGGTTACCTGGTAGGTAAGTAACTGATATTCAAATATTTCTCTGGATACACCATTGCCAAATTGTATTAGTCAGATTGTCACTCTGTAGTCTAACATGCTGGTGATTTATCCCAGAGCAGTATGACTTTAGGCCATAGAATGCACCCCACATTTCCAGGTAGTTTATGCCCAGTGTCTGTGATAATGATGCCTCCTGTGCCTTTCATCTACCTCCACAGATGGAGATGGAATTGGTAGTATCCCAACCAAGCGCACTGGCATCAGTTTGTAGCACCACTAAGGGTTTGCTGATAACGATAGGGTTGGAACAATGCCGAATGTTATCCCACCACCATTTTAATTCCATAAGCTTTGATTGGTGGCTTATTGGTCTGTCGAAATGACCAGTATTAACTTTGAGTGTTTGTATTTTTGCCATTTGTAGATTTTTGGTAATACAAAGGCCCAAATTGTGTGGCTGGAAAGGCAGACAATATATGCCAATTACCCTTGCTACCAATCTGATAGACGGTTCACTGATGTCAGTGGGGTTGTTGCAGGCCTCAGTTAAGACTGTAGCCTTGTCCTTTGGTAAAGTCACCGACATGTGAGCTGTCAACAGTGAACCCCAAATAATCCATTATGTTGGTAGGTGTTAGTTTAGATTTCACTGGATGGATGATAAACCCAGTTTCCCCCCTCTCCTCTCCCCCCCCTCTCCTCTTCCCACCCCTATCCCCCCCCTCATTCCTCCCCCTCTCTCTTCCCCCCTCTCCTCTCTCTCCCCCTCTCCTCTCCCCCTCCTCTCTCCCCCCCTCTCTCTCTCCCCCTCCCCTCCCCCTCTCTCTCTCTCCCCCCTCTTTTTCTCCCCTCCACCCCTCCATCCCTCCCCCACCCACCGTCCATCCCCTCCCCCACCTAATTTGCGAGTTTAAAAGAGTTTGCGCTCGCCACAAACTTGCAGCATGGTTGATACGTGGTCCTAGGAGGTCACTGTAATGAGTGGCGGACGGGGTCTAAAAATATTAGTTGCCAGGAGACAAAGGGGGCCCACTTCATCAGGGGCCCACTTGATATAAGGGGCCACTTCATCAGAGGCCCACTTGCCATCGGGCAAGCTGACACCCTGGTCAGTTCGCCACTGACTGTAACTCTCCTTCATGCTGGAGAGAAGTTCGCACATACTCGCGGCCTCAGTTTGGTCGAGGAATATTTTTCAGCATGGTTCTTTTGAACTTGTAGTGCAGTGGTAGTGGGGTCACCATGTGGTTATAGGCAGTCGAGGTAGCCATAGACAATCTCCTTTGCTGACCTGGCATTTTAATTGGCTCATTGGAGTTTTCAAAACCAAGGAAAACTGACCGGTAATGTTAAATGCCCGCTAAACTTTAAAAGTTGTCTGACTTCTTAAAAGTGTCTCCACTCCTTCTCCCTCCCCTTCTCCCCCCATCTCTCCCCCCACCCTCCCCGCTCTCTAAAGGACTTACCGTACACTGTGTGTGTGTGTGTGTGTGTGTGTGTGTGTGTGTGTGTGTGTGTGTGTGTGTGTGTGTGTGTGTGTGTGTGTGTGTGTGTGTGTGTGTGTGTGTGTGTGTGTGTGTGTGTGTGTGTGTGTGTGTGTGTGTGTGTGTGTGTGTGTGTGTGTGTGTGTGTGTGTGTGTGTGTGCTTGTGTGTGTGTGTGTGTGTGTGTGTGTGTGTGTGTGTGTGTGTGTGTGTGTGTGTGTGTGTGTGTGTGTGTGTGTGTGTGTGTGTGTGTGTGTGTGTGTGTGTGTGTGTGTGTGTGTGTGTGTGTGTGTGTGTGTGTGTGTGTTGACATTCGATCCAGCTCACGGTTTTTCAGGCGAGTGCCCTCGAGCTTGAAGGTCGAAGATAGTCGCTGAAAAGTCACGTAAGTGGGACAAGCCTTTGCAACATGCCAATTCTAACTCTTGATTCAACTTGCACCCTATATCCAGGCTACTGTTTGGGGTCCTATTAGGGTCTTCTTACCCTTACAATTTCTTAGTTCTATCCATACTGACTCCACATCTCCTGATTCAATGTCACCGCTTGCAAGGGAATGCATTTCATTCCTCACCAACAGAGCTACCCCACTCCCTCTGCCCACCTGTCTGTCTTTTCGATAGGATGTATACCCTTGAATATTCAGTTCCCAGCCCTGGCCTTCTTGCAGCCATGTCTCTGTAATTCCCACAACATTATACTTGCCAATTTCTAACTGAGCCTCAAGCTCATGCACTTTATTTCTTATACTTTGCGCATTCATATACAACATTTTGACTTCGGTGTTCACCTCCCCTCTCACAGCGGTCACTATTGGCTCTGACCTTACTCTTTTCCCTTCTCGAACTTTCCTTCCCATTAATTCGGGAGTCTTTTGTAACTTTCCGTGTACTCACTTCTCCTTTAACTCCATCTTTATACTCCCAATATGTCAATCCCCCCCCCCCCCCCCATTATTTCATTTTAATCCACATGTGCAGCACTAGCAAACCTGCCTGCCAGAATATTGGTCCCCATCCTGTTAAGGTGTAACCTGTCCCTTTTGTACAGGTTACCCCTACCCCAGTGGTCCATAAAGCTAGATCCCTGTTCCCTGCACCAGCCCCCCAGCCACACATACAGATCCCCTATCTCCCTGTTCCTGCCCTTATTAGCACGAGGCACTGGAAACAATCCAGAGATAACCACCCTAGAAATCCTGCTTTTCAGTCTTCTTCCCAACTCTCTAAACTTGCGTTGCAGAACCTCCTTCCTCTTCTTTCTCATTGTTGTTTCTGCCCACGTGCACAACTACTGCCGGCTGTTCACCTTCCCTCTCGCGGATGTTCAGATTTCGGTTAGTGATATCTTGAACCTTGGCACCCGGGAGGCAACAGACCATCCGCGAGTCTCACCCGCCGCCACAGAATCTCCAGTCTGCTCCTGGGACAATGGAGTCACCCACCACTATAGCTCTGTCCGACGTCAGTCTCGTCAGTCGAGTCTCATCTCTGGGATTAGAGCCATCGACCTGACCGCCGCTCGGACTGGAAGCATTGTTTCCCCCAACAACTCCCAAGAGGGCGTACCTGTTTTCATTTGGTACAGCCACTGGGGTCTCCAGTACTCCACGGTTACTCCCCTTTCTCACAGTCACCCACCTTCAGTCTTCCTGTATCCTTGGCGTGACAACCTCACTGTAGGTCCTGTCCGGGAAACTCTCATTTTCCCGGATGACCCTGAGGTTATCAAGTTGCTTCTCCAGTGCCCCAACACGGTCCTTCAGGAACTGAACCTGGACACAGTTACCACAGTTGTAGCAACCAGAGGCACCATCAGTGTGTCCCTTACCTCCCACATCCTGCAAGCATCACACTGTATCAGCTTACACGTCATGTCTTCCAGAACTAAGGGTCACAGTTTAAGGATAAGAGGGAAGTCTTTTAGGACCGAGATGAGAAAATCATTTTTTACACAGAGAGTGGTGAATCTGTGGAATTCTCTGCCACAGAAGGTAGTTGAGGCCAGTTCATTGGCTATATTTAAGAGGGAGTTAGATGTGGCCCTTGTGGCTGAAGGGATCAGGGGGTATGGAGAGAAGGCAGGTACAGGATACCGAGTTGGATGATCAGCCATGATCATATTGAATGGTGGTGCAGGCTCGAAGGGCCGAATGGGCTACTCCTGCACCTATTTTCTATGTTTCTATGTATATGTTTCTATGTCTTCACCGCGCCCCGTCCTCTCCAACTTTTGGCGTAGTCTCCTCTCCTTGGCCTCCTCGCCGAAGACTCTTGAGCCAAAGGCTCACATTTTTCTCGACTCTTGAGCCAAAGACTCGCACTTTTCTCACAAGGCACTTCCCTCGACAAGGCGCACCCCGACTGGTCGCTCCCCGACAGCAAACCTTGCTTATATTGGCTGATAAATTGCCCAATTTGCCACTTAACCAATTAACAAATTAACAAATTGAATTTGAATTGAACTCCTGCCGCTCCCGAACTTCAAGGTAATTCTTCTTTGCCCAGTTTTAAATTAACCACTCCTGAAAGGGAACACAAAGGAACCCCAAAGAGCTTACCTTGCAGCCAACCACTGAACTCACTCTCACCTTAAAGCTATGTCCATTGGTTTTTGATGTTTCCAACCTGTGAAAAAGATTCTCACTGTCTACCCTATTTGGGCCTCATAATTCTATATACTTCTATCAGATCTCCTCAGCCTCTGATGCACCAGAGAAAACAGTCCAAGCTTGTCTGACTTCCCCTGATAGCTGATACCCTCAAATCCAGGCAAAATTCTGATAAATATCTGCTGCACCCTCTTCAAAGCCCCCACATCCTTCCTGTAAAGGGGCGGCCAGAACTGCACACCTCTTTGTGAAGTTATGTTTTATGTTACAGATACAGGACTACAGTATCTGCCGGGGGTGGAAGATTGCAACCTTCCTGTGGTCCACCCTGTTTCGCCTAATGCAATCAACTCGATGTGCACAAATGGAAGATCAAATAGAACAAGTTGTCCAACAACTTTAGGCTGTGCACGCCACACGAAAGAAGAAGCTTTTGTCGAACTTGATGGGTAACTATAATTACAGAGCGGTAAAGAAGGCATATGGTAAGCTTGCCTTCTTTGGACAATGACTTTAAGAGTCAGGAAGCCTGAAAGGTTTGGAAAGGGTGCAGAGGATATTTACCAGAAAGATGCCTGGATTAGGGAGAAACAGCAGCAGCCCTAGCACAGATCTGAACTCCACTGGTCACAGACCTCCAGCCTTCCACAACAACCCTCTGTCTTCTATCAATATCTCAGTTCTGAATCCATCGCACCAAGTCACTATTAATCACTAGCATTTTAATATTTCGTGATGGTGTGAGTTAGATCATAATCTGTACTGGTGAGAATATTAACAGATGAGTAGCTGACATCCACTGGAAATAGCAGATAGATGCAGCAGTCAGTATGCAACATCTACTTGATGTCAGTACTGCTCTAACCCTTTTCCATGCACACCCGGCTATGTGATGGGGATCACCTTCTGCACTGCTTCAAGGAATCATCAATAACTCTCAGCTTAGCTGCTAATGGATGTTGCTAGCATTGTGTATGTATATCGTGTCTTCCTGCATTACTCCAGATTGGTAAAGGACTAGTGAAGCTGGAGTATAATGACCTTTTTCTGACATCAAGACTCTTGCATAATCCAATGACCACCAGACATAGATGCACTAGAATTCCCTTTGGGATAATGAACTCATGGGATGTGAATCAGAATGTCACAGAGTCATAGTTGTTCAGCATAGCAACAGGGCCTTCAGCCCAAATCATCCATGCTGACCAAGATGTTCCATCTGAACGGCTGTGGTTTGCCTGTGCCTATCGATTTCCCTCAAAATCTTTAATATCCCTGTACTTATCCAAATATATTTTAAATATTGTTATTGTACATGCCCCAGCTACCTCCTTTGGCAGCTTGCTACATATACCCACCACCCTCTGTGTAAAAATGTTGCCCCTCATTTTCCTACTAAACCTTTCTTCTCGCACATTAAAGGGCCTGTCCCACTTAGGCAATTTTTTTAGGCAACTGCCAGCGATTAGGCTGTCACCACATGGTGTCCAGGGCGTTGCCTGTCTGGTCGTGAGCAGTCTCATCAGTCGCCCAAAGAGCCGTAGCATTTTTCAGGTCGCCGCTGGATTTTGAAATGTTCAAAAGTTTTTGGCAACAGTCGGCGACCATGGGCTTGTCGTTGCTTGTCTTCTCCTGACGTAGGTGCTGTCATAGGTTGTCGTAGGTTGTCGCTGGTGCTGACTTCGGTGAATTCCATTGTTGTAGTCACCGGCAGTCGCCTAAAAAATAGCCTACGTGGGACAGGCCCATTAGTCCAGTCGCTGGTTTTTCAGCGACCTGCTACGATTATGATAGTCGCAGGCAGTCGCCTAATAAATTGCCTAGTGGGACAGGCCCTTAAGTCTATACCCTCTGGTTCTTGATTCCCTGGGAAACTGACTTCACCCTATCTATTCCTCTCACAATTTTATACATCCCTATAAGATCACCCCACAGCCTCCTGCACTTCAAGGAATAAAATCATAGCCTACCTGCCCTCCCTCTATAGCTCAGGCCCTAAAGTCCTCATAAATCTTCTCTGAACTCTTTCCAACTATTGCATTTTATCTTTAGCAGGGTGACCAAAATTGAACACAATACTCCATGTGCGTATTGAAAGTGGGATGAGGAGGGAAGACAAGCTTTTGAACGGGGAATATAGCAGCGCAATAAACTAATATCATATTTTTATAATAGTACAGGTGCACAACCTTTTATCCGAAAGCCTTGGGACCAGGCACTTTTCGTAATTCAGAATTTTTCGGCTTTCGGAATGGAAGATTTTTAGCGTAGTGGTAGAGTGCTCGGCTCATATCCGCAAGGTCGCGAGTTTGCGCCTCGATCCCGGCAGTTACTCGATCGTGAGTTTGAGTCTTCAATGTAGTTTTTTCTTGCAGAATAGGAGAGAATAGGGAGGGTTAGGCTGGGATCATTCTCTGTGAGATGATCTTAGTGCGGGAGACAAGTGTAGGAGAGGTGTACTGACTGTGTGGGCAGAACTTTGGAAGTGATTGCCCACCATTCTCAAAAGCAGCTGAGTCTCCCTGTTCCTCCAACTCCAGAGGAATCCGCTCCCCGATGGGCCGCTACGGCGACAAGTGGCAGTTCGCCCACAGCCCGAGCTGCGCCCCCTCATCCGCAACCCGGGTTCCCCTGGCGTTGGAGCGGGGCTGGGCTAGAGTTGTTGCTGGCTGTGAGTCTCTGGGATCTCCGTGCTTGCAATGGGCCTGGGGGTCGGTGTCCCGATGAGGGGGCGCAGCTCGGGCTGTGGGCGAACTGCCACTTGTCGCTGTAGCGGCGCATCGGGGAGCGGCTTCTGGTGGTCCTGACGTCTCTCAGCTCCTGTCCAGGGGGATGGCCGGAGACGTCAGGACCAACAAGAACCCGCTCCCCGATGGGCCGCTACAGCGACAAGTGGCAGTTCGCCCGCAGCCCGAGCTGCGCCCCCTCATCCGCAACCCGGGTTCCTCTGGAGTTGGAGCGGGGCTGGGCTGGGCTAGAGTTGCTGCTGGCTGTGAGTCTCCGGGATCTCCGTGCTTGCAGTCGGTGTCCCGTTGGTCCTGACGTCTCCGGTCGCCCCCCTGGAATGGAGCTGAGACTGGGAACTGTACCGCCCTTGCCCCCTCCCTCTGCAACTGCAAACAACCCCATTCTCCTGCTCACCTGCAAGGGCGGTACAGTTCCCAGTCTCAGCTCCTGTACAGGGGGGTGGCCGGAGACGTCACAGCCCGAGCTGCGTCCCCTCATCCGCAACCCGGGTTCCTCTGGAGTTGGAGCGGGGCTAGGCTAGAGTTGCTGCTGGCTGTGAGTCTCTGGGATCTCCGTGCTTGCAGTTGGTGTCCTGTTGGCCCTGACGTCTCCGGTCACCCCCTAGAATGGAGCTGAGACTGGGAACTGTACCGCCCTTGCCCCCTCCCTCTGCAACTGCAAACAACCCCACAGTTCCCAGTCTCAGCTCCTGTACAGGGGGGTGGCCGGAGACGTCACAGCCCGAGCTGCGCCCCCTCATCCGCAACCCCAAGACCAAGACGTACTTTGCACACCATCAGCTTCTGTCCCTATGGGGAGCGTGTTCCTCTGTAGTTGGAGCGGGGCTGGGCTGCTGCTGGCTGTGGGTCTCTGGGATCTCCGTGCTTGCAATGGGCCTGGGGGTCGGTGTCCCGTTGGTCCTGACATCTCCGGTGACTGGCAATGGCTCCGATGTGAAGACAGTGCAAAACCCCAGCACCGGTGCAATGGGCGGGGAGCTGGAGAGGGGAGGGAAGGGGTCACACACATGGCCGGGAAGCAGAGGGGTGTAGGTGGGGTAAAACTGAAGGGAGCGACAATCTGCTGCTCCCTGCCCGCTGAGTTAAAACGTTCCCACGCAAGACTCACGATACACTGTGTATCGTGAGTCTACCGTGGGAACATTTTTAACTCAACGGGCAGGCAGCAGCAGATTGTCAATTATTAACCCTCCCGCGCAATATACCCTCACCTTCTCTTTTATGAATGGGGATTTAGTTCCCCTTTCTTCGAGGACCGACCGGAGGTTCCGCTGTCACCTCTGCGGGCCGCCCTCGGTGAACGTCTTCAAGGACCTTTTTTCAAGGACCGAAAAAATGTCGCTATTCGGAGCTTTTCGTTATTTGGAACTTCGGATAAAAGGTTGTGCACCTGTATATTAAATAGAGAATTACCCTCAACAGAGGCACTAAGAGAAGATTGGGAACATGAACTAATGATAAAGATCCCGAAAGATAGATGGGAAAAGTATCTGATGAACACACATAATTGTTCCATTAATACAAGACATAATTTAATTAAATTTAAATTATTACATAGACTATATTATTCAAAAACGAGGTTGAATAAATTCTACCCAAACATCTCTCCCAGATGCGATAAATATTTGTTTCAAAATGCAAAAATAACACATTCATTTGTAGGATGTGCGAAGATGAATAAATTTTGGAGCAATATATTTGATATATTTACAAAGCTCTTCAAGTCAAGAATAGAACCTAATACGGAATGGATTATATTTGGAATAATAGTAGAAGATATCAATTTAAACAAAGACCAAAAAGTGTTCTTTAATTATGGGTTAATAATTGGAAATAAATTGATACTTAAATTTTGGAAAAATACAGCTATACCAACTACCCTGTATTCATATGTAGATTAGGAATATGACGGACATAGCACACCTTGAAGAAATGAGACTTTGCCGAATAGATAAATATGACCAATTCTTAAGGAGTTGGTCCCCTTTCATCGACTTTTTGGAATCATGTGATGCAGCAGTACCGTAAAGATTACTGATTTCAGGTCAGGTCGTGGATAGATTTACATCTCCGAACAAAGATTTGAAAATTTCTTTTTTAAGGGTCTTTTTCTCCTGTTTCTACTTTCTACTTTTCCTTTTCTTATATACACACTTCACGTTTTTCTATTTTCTACTATCTATTTTTCCTCTTTTTCTTCTCTCTATTTTTTGTTTTTTTTACTTCCTTTTCAAAAACATAAATCTAAAGGTTGTACATAGAATGTATAACGCTATGACATAGTTGTCACCTAAAATTAGGTACCACTGTATTGTTTTGTACTGTATTAACTTCTAATTTAAAAAAATTAAAATTAAAATTAAAAAATATAGATTGGATGCCACTCCAAGTGGCAGAGCATGCAGAACGGACACGGCCTGCAGCAGCACAGAGCAACGGTGGAGGACATTGACGCATCTCTAGGCCAGGAATTCCTTCCCAGAGCCGCTGTCAGGAGAACAGGCCTTTACGGCCATGTTAAGACTCTAACATTTTTCAATAGTTCAGACTTGAAGGATACAAGATGGCACCTAAAATGTGGTGCTTCTGGTGTACTCTCAGTGTGCTCTACAACCCAACACTCTTATACTTAGTATGTTTAATGTAATGGCAATTTCAAACTTTTCCAATGTCCAACTTTCCATTGCCATTACTACACGGGTGGTGGGAGTGATCGTTGCAGACAAGATAAAAAGGATCTTCCAGTCGTTATTTCCAACGATTAGGCCATCACCACATGGTCTCCGGGGTTCTTTATTGAAGTAGTTTTACAAACAAAAAAATGAACATATCAGATCCTCTTATTCTTACACAAATTGTAGCTTTTCTTACTATCTGGTAAGAACTGTTTTCTCTCCAATCCTGTGGCTGGTCTGATCTGGTCAGTCCCTCTCCCTTTATCATATTTTTTCATGTCCATCTACGTATCAAATGCCCATCCCCAAATGTTCAAAATAATACTGCTAGAAATATCGAGACAAAATAATATAATAGGCTAACAGTAACAAGCCTAACCATGAATGGCTCCTACTATTGTACCTAGTATGGTTGTCACTGAACTGCATGCAAAAAACAAATTCGCAGTACTTAGGTACACATGACAATAAAATACCATTGAACAATTGAATGCTTCACCAGTAGCTGCCAGAATGCTCGGGACAATGCCCTTTCATCTGTCAGGATCCTTCCTTTGGTAAAATTACACACTCTGTATCAGGGAACTTATTCACCTTTTCTTTTGAAAGAGAACTGATAACATTTAGTTCAAGTTCAAGTTCAAGTTCAAGTGAGTTTATTGTCATGTGTCCCTGTATAGGACAATGAAATTCTTGCTTTGCTTCAGCACACCGAACATAGTAGGCATTTACTACAAAACAGATCAGTGTGTCCATATACCATAATATAAATATATACACACGTGAATAAATAAACTGATAAAGTGCAAATAACAGATAATGGATTATTAATGTTCAGAGTTTTGTCCGAGCCAGGTTTAATAGCCTGATGGCTGTGGGGAAGTAGCTATTCCTGAACCTGGTTGTTGCAGTCTTCAGGCTCCTGTACCATCTACCTGAAGGTAGCAGGGAGGTGAGTGTGTGGCCAGGATGACGTGGGTCCTTGATGATGCTGCCAGCCTTTTTGAGGCAGCGACTGCAATAAATCCCCTCGATGGCTGTGGTGCAGCTGCTGTACCATACCGTGAAGCAGGTGGTCGGGATACATTCGATGGTACAGCGGTAGAGGTTGGACAGGATCTGGGGGGACAGGTGAGCTTTCTTAAACCTCCTCAGAAAGTAAAGGCGCTGCTGCGCCTTTTTGAGCAGTTTGGTGGTATTGAGGGACCAGGACAGATCCTCTGAGATGTGTACCCCGAGGAATTTGTAGTTGGAGACGCGCTCCACCTCAGTCCCGTTTATATGGATGGGGGTATGTCTGCCACCTCTGGTCTTCCTGAAGTCAACAATGATTTCCTTCGTCTTCTTGGAGTTGAGGACAAAGTTATTGTTGGCACACCAGGCTGCCAGGTGCTGGACCTCCTCCCTATAGGCTGATTCATTGTTGGCGCTGATCAGTCCTACCACTGAGGTGTCATCGGCAAATTTTATGATGGCGTTGGAGCCATACTTAGGGACACAGTCGTGGGTGAAGAGGGAGTAGAGGAGAGGGCTGAGCAGACAGCCCTGTGGCATGCCGGTGTTCAATGTTGGAGTGGAGGAGGTGAGGTTGTTGATCCTAACAGACTGTGGTCTGTTAGTGAGGAAATCCAGTGTCCAATTGCAGAGGGAGGTGGTGATGCCAAGTCCGCTGAGTTTGGTGATCAAGTTGGCGGGGATGACAGTGTTAAATGCGGAGCTGAAGTCGATGAACAACAACCTGATGTAGGAGTTGTTGTTGTCCAGGTGGGTCAGGGCAGAGTGTAGGGCCGCAGATATGGCGTCCACTGTAGATCTGTTGGTCCGGTAGGCAAACTGATGGGGGTCCAGTGTGGGGGGGAGGCTGGCTTTGAGGTGAGCCAAGATCAGCCGCTCAAAGCACTTTGCGATGACGGGGGTGAGTGTCACTGGGCGGAAGCCATTGAGACTCCCTGAAGCTGACTGTTTGGGCACTGGCACGATGGTACAGATCTTGAGGCAAGTGGGAACAACACCCTGGGCCAGTGACAGATTGAAAATGTCAGTGAAGACCAGGGATAGTTGTCCAACACATGCCCTGAGCACACACCCGGGGATGCCATCGGGGCCGGCAGCTTTGTGCTCATTCACCTTGCTCAGTGCATCTTGTACAGCAGAGGTGGAGAGACTGAGGGGTTGTTTGTTCGGGGGGTGGGGCAGCTTTGATGGCTGTTGTTTTGTTGTCCCGGTCAAAACGAGCATAGAAGTAGTTTAGCTCGTCAGGAAGGGAGGCGTTGTCTGGGGGGGGTGTTAACTTTATTGTAGTCGGCAATGGACTTGATGCCTTGCCACATGTGTCTGGGGTCGGAGTTGTTTTGAAAATGCTCCTCGATCTGTCATTTGTGTTTGAGTTTTACGCTCCTGATTCCCTTTTTCAGGTTGGCCCTGGATGAGCTGCATCCCTCAGCGTCGCCAGATTCTAAAAGCGGCATCGCAAGCCTTCAGCAAGAGTCTGACCTCTCTGCTCATCCACGGCTTCTGATTAGGGAAGGTCTTTATTTGTTTATGGGTAGTGACGTTGTCGGTGCAAAATTTTATGTAGTCCAAAATGGATGAGGTGTATGTGTTAATGTCCACTTGGGAGTCAAAGGTGGCCTGAGTGGCAAACAGACTCCAGTCTGTTTGCTGAAACTGCTCCTGTAAAACAGAGACAGCCCCCTCAGACCAAACCTTCACTGTCCTCACGGTTGGTTTCACATGTCTGATGAGAGGTGTGTATTTGGGGAGCAGGAACAGAGAGAGGTGGTCAGACTGTCCAAGGTGGGGGAGGGGGAGGGCTTTGTAGGCTTCAGTAATATTAGTACAGGTGCGCAACCTTTTATCCGAAGTTCCAAATAACGAAAAGCTCCGAATAGCGGACATTTTTTCTGTCCTTGAAGAAAGGTCCTTGAAGACGTTCACCGAGGGCGGCCCGCAGAGGTGACAGCGGAACCTCCGGTCGGTCCTCGAAGAAAGGGGAACTAAATCCCAATTCATAAAAGAGAAGGTGAGGGTATATTGCGCGGGAGGGTTAATAATTGACAATCTGCTGCTGCCTGCCCGCTGAGTTAAAAAGTTCCCACGGTAGACTCACAATACACAGTGTATCGTGAGTGTTGCGTGGGAACTTTTTAAACTCAGCAGGCAGGCAGCAGCAGATTGTCGCTCCCTTCAGTTTCACCCCACCTACACCCCTCTGCTTCCCAGCCATGTGTGTGACCCCTTCCCTCCCCTCTCCAGCTCCCCGCCCATTGCACCGGCGCGGGGGCTTTGCACTGTCTTCACGTCGGCGATGCCAGCAGGTCAGTGCCAGTCACCGGAGACGTCAGGACCAACGGGACACCGACCCCCAGGCCCACTGCAAGCACGGAGATTCCAGAGACCCACAGCCAGCAGCAGCCCAGCCCCGTTCCAACTCCAGAGGGACACGCTCCCCGTAGGGACAGAAGCTGATGGTGTGCAAGGTATGTCTTGGTCTTGGGGTTGCGGATGAGGCGGCGCAGCTCGGGCTGTGACGTCTCCGGCCACCCCCCTGTACAGGAGCTGAGACTGGGAACTGTGGGGTTGTTTGCAGTTGCAGAGGGAGGGGGCAAGGGCGGTACAGTTCCCAGTCTCAGCTCCATTCCAGGGGGGTGGCCGGAGGCGTCAGGACCAATGGGACACCGACTACAAGCACGGAGATCCCAGAGACTCACAGTCAGCAGCAACTCTAGCCCAGCCCCGCTCCAACTCCAGAGGAACCCAGGTTGCGGATGAGGGGGCGCAGCTCGGGCTGTGGGCGAACTGCCACTTGTCACTGTAGCGGCGCATCGGGGAGCGGGTTCCTGTTGGTCCTGACGTCTCCGGCCACCCCCCCGGGACAGGAGCTGAGAGACATCAGGACCACCAGAAGCCGCTCCCCGATGGGCCGCTACGGCGACAAGTGGCAGTTCGCCCACAACCCGAGCTGTGCCCTCTCATCGGGACACCAACCCCCAGGCCCACTGCAAGCACGGAGATCCCAGATCAGCAACTCCAACTGATGGTGTGTAAGGTACGTCTTGTTCTTGGGGTGGCGCAGCTCGGGCTGTGGGCGAACTGCCACTTGTCGCCGTAGCAGCCCATCGGGGAGGGGATTCCTCTGGAGTTGGAGGGACAGGGAGACACAGCGGCTTTTGAGAATGGTGGGCAATCACTTCCAAAGTTATGCCCACACAGTCAGTACACCTCTCCTACACTTGTTTCCCGCACTAAGATCATCTCGCAGAGAATGATCCCAGCCTAACCCTCCCTATTCTCTCCAATTCTGCAAGAAAAAATTACATTGAAGACTCAAACTCGCGATCGAGTAACTGCCGGGATCTAGGCGCAAACTCACGATCTTGCGGATATGAGCCGAGCACTCTACCACTAAGGCAGCCGTTAAAATCTACGCTAAATACCAACAACAAAAATGTGGATTTCAAACATGTTCGAAACACTACACTTGGAAGAGATGAGACTCCTCCTAACAGGCAAAGCAGATCACTTCCAAAAGACGTGGTCTGCATTTATGGAACTAGTACAAGCATAAGGTGCAATAATAAGTTAAAACATAAAGGCTACCAGGACCTGGTAACGGGAGGTATAAAATATTTTTTTTATAAAAACACTGTTGGTATATCCTTTTTTGCGGAGTTTTGTGTTACAATAGAGCGATTGATTTTCCTTTCTTCTTTTTTTTCTTTTCTTTCTAGGGTCTTATTTCTTTTCTTTACTTCCTCCTCTAATTCCTTCCCGAAGGGGTTCTCTTCTCCCAACACTTTTCTGCACCTTCACGATTCTTGCTTACTTTCCTTACTTCTTTTATTTCTATCTTTTTTATAGCTCAAAAAATGAAGTGGTACAACATAATGTAATAAGATATATGCGATGTATTAATGTAATTTACTGTACTGCTAATAAAAATTTAAAAAAAGTAAAAATCTACGCTAAAAATCTTCCATTCCGAAAGCCGAAAAATTCTGAATTACGAAAAGTGTCTGGTCCCAAGGCTTTCGGATAAAAGGTTGTGCACCTGTATATACTAAATCCAGAATATTGTCTCCTCTGGTTGGACAGGAGACATGTTGATGGAACCTGGGGAGTACTGTTTTAAGGTTGGAGTGGTTAAAATCACCCGCAACAATAAAAGCCCCCTCTGGGTGTGCAGTTAGTTGTTTGCTGATAGCAGCTTGCAGCTCTTCCATTGCTAGCCTGGCATTAGCGTCCGGGGGTAAATAGACTGCAGTGATAACAGTCGATGTAAATTCTCTGGGCAGATAGAAGGGCCTGCACTTTATCATCAGGTATTCCAGGTCAGCAGAGCAGTGACTACCAATCCTAACAACGTCCGTACACCATGAGTTGTTCACATAAATGCACAGTCCGCCGCCCTTGGTCTTACCGGAGTCCTCCGCTGTTCTGTCGGCCCTGAAGACAGTGCGCTCATCAAGCTCGATGGCGTTGTCCGGGGTGTTGTCGTTGAGCCATGTTTCGGTAAAGACCATGGCGTTGCAGTCGGCGATCCATTTATGTGAGGTGATCCGCAGCCGTAGTTCATCGATTTTATTCATCAGGGACCGAACATTGGCGAGGAAAATGCTGGGCAGAGCTGGCTGGTGAGGGTTTATCTTTAGCCTAGCCCAATAGCCTCCCCGCTTCCCACGTCTTTGTTTGCGGTCTCTGCGCCGCCTCCGGGCACTTCCTGTCGGAGGAGCTGGCACACTAGACCGCGGTGCCCTGGTGATCTCCGGCGGTAATTGGAAGTTGCCTAGTGTACTGGTTGTGCAGAGAAGGCCGAAATCCAGTAGATCTAGTAAACTGAGTGGATACAGGCCCTTCGACCCATGGAGTCCACATCGACTAGCGATCCCTGCACATTAACACTACCCTACACCCACCAGAGATATTCTTTTACATTTACACCAAGCCAATGAACCTACAAACGTGGACGCCTTTGGAGTGTGGGAAGATACCAAAGATCTCGGAGGAAACCCACACAGGTCACGGGGAGAACGCACAAACTCCGTAAAGACAGCACCCGCAGTCAGGATTGAACCCAGGTCTCTGGTGCTGTAAGGCAGTAGCTCTACCTCTACACCACTGTGCCCCCCACAATTGAGAGAAAAACGTTTTTTAATTGCACAACACAGAAACTTACGGCATTATGCAACTTAATTTCTTGTTCTGTATTCATTACATTAAAAATATTTGCTGAATTTACACAGACCTTACCTGATAATTAATCGTCTATTAATGCTCAAAGTATCAAGCCACCATTAATTGGACAATATATATTGGAGGTGTAGAACACATGCCATCTAAGTCGCCAAACACCGTTAAGAGAAATAAAAACAGATAATTGAAAATTCAAAATAATGTTGGAAATTCTAAGCGGTCGGGTAGCAACCATTGAGAGGGAAATAGCATTATTTTTTTAGGTGGATGATCTTTCATTCATTTCTCCTTCCCCAGATGCTGATGAACCCGTTATGTATATCCAGCATTTTCTGCTTTGCAGTAAAAGCTAAGCAATCCACAAGAAGATCAAACAAACATGACCTTCTTCAATAATTCAACGATTTAAAAAAATGCTTGCTTAGTTCTTGGCCTCCTTGAGCTATTCCCTTCAGGCCAAAATGCTGATTTTCAAAGGCAACCTAATGAATATTCACAATACAAAGGTGATGGAAGTATTGCCAGCAAGTAATTATCAGATTATTTTTCAATCGTGAATTCGTTTAAAAATTATTGCTGACTTTACACTCTGTCTCATTGCAATGCAGAAGTTCATTAAAGAATAGCAGTGATTGACGTGCAGTAAAAAGTTATCTTTTAAAAATTGTCAATTTAACTTATCATGATGACTTTTTAAAAAATGATTTTGTACAACATGTTTCTTTTAAGGCTGCCTTGTGATCTAAGAATTGCAACTGGAATCAATGCAATCTTCAGTGAACAACCTGACCTTGTGTTGCAGTGAAGATAATGATAAAGCAGTTGAAGATAGTTGCGACAAAGATATTGCTCTGAGGAACTCTTGCTGTGATGTCCAGGGCTGAGACTAATGGATCATAGCCACCAGAATCATTGTGCCATTTGCTTTTTAAGACTTCAAATAATGCAAAGTTTTCTCTTTGATTCTCATTGACTTCAATTTTAGAAGTGTTCCTTCATGCTGCACCCAATGAAACATTGCTCTGATGTCAAGTACAGTCACTCTCCCCTCACTTGTCAAACTCAACTAATTTTCCCATGTTTAGCCAAAGATTGAAATGAGGTCTGGAGATCAATGTGTGCAACCCCAAATGAGAATTAGTGAGGGGAGTTACTGCTAAGTGCCATTGGTTATTAAAATTGACAAAACCTTCCATCACTCCAAGTCAAGTCAAGTCAAGTTAAGTTTATTTGTCACATACACATACGAGATGTGCAGTGAAATGAAAGTGGCAATGCTCGCGGACTTTTGTGCAAAAGACAAACAACAAAACAACCAAACAAATTATAAACACAATCATGTTGGGGTAAGCTTTATATTTGGATGGTTGTACTCAAAGCAGTCCTCTGAAAAATTAGAAGTGATTAAAAGGTTTAAGGGCCTGTCCCACAGGCGATTTTTTAGGCAACTGTGGCAATAGTCGCTGTCGCGGCGTAATGCCAGAAATGTATCCACCCCACAACAATTTCCATGACAAACTGCCACCTAGTCGACGTCAAGCTACAACAACCAGCGACACAATTCCTCGCGACTTGGGAGGTCACTCTAGGACCACACCTACGACAACCACGACGACACCTACGACAACCTTCGACCACACAGGCGACAACCTACAACAACCAAAGCCAACCAACCCCCACGCGCAACAAGCTACGACAAGCTACATCCCTGTCGGCGACAAATGAAGACAACTGAATACTTCTCTTGACGCCGGAACTGTCGCCGGTTGACAGAGGGTGATGTAGGTTGGCGCCAATGGAATTCACCGAGGTCATGACCCGGCGACAACCAACGTCACCTGCCGTTATCCTGGCGACAACCTAGGAAGGCACCTAGGACAGGAGAAAACAGGCAGTGTCAGGCAACATCAAGCCCACTGTCACCAAAAGGTTTTGAACATTTCAAAATCCAGCGGTGACAAGAAACAAGTAACGACACTTGAGGAGACCGCTCGCGACAATACAGGCGTCACCCCGCGACCACGTGGCGACAGTCTATTTTTTGGCTGTTGCCGAAATCGCATAAGTGGGACAGGCCCTTTAGAGAGTTTAGGGAGGATCATCATTAGGGCGGCACAGAATCGCAGCTGTAGAGTTGCTGCCTTACAGCGACAGAGACACTGGTTCGATCTTGACTGCAGGCACTGTCTATATGGAGTTTGTACAGTCTCCCTGTGACTGTGAGTTTTCTCCGGGTGCTCCAGTTTCCTCCCACATTCCAAATACAGTATGTGTGGGTTGTAGGTTAATTGGTTTCTGTAAATTGTACCTAGTGTGTAGGATAGAATTCGTGCATGGGTGATCGCTGGTCGGTATGGCCTCGGTGGGCCGAAGTGCCTGCTTCCGCACTGTATCTCTAAAGTCATGTCTAAAGTATAGTCAGCAATCTCTGAACACTTTCACATATTCCAAGTTAATTTAAAAATTACGACATTGGATCTCAGCTTCTGGCTTACAGTGAAACTCAAGTAGAGCTATTTGAGCTGCAGTGCATGATACTGGTGCTTAACTCTTGCTTTAAACACTTGCACTCACAATGATAAAGGTGGCCAATTTGCAGGATTGTCCAAGGAGACACTCACATTTACTCTTAGCATCTTGGCTCTCTCCGGTCAACAATATGACAAAGCGTAGAAACAAGGAACAGCAAATGCTGGTTTTAAAAAAAGACACAAAATGCTGGAGTAAGTCGGAGGTCATGCACAGCTTTAGAGTCTGAAGAAGGATCCCGACCCAAAAAGGCACCTATCTATTCATGTTCTCCAGGGATGCTGCATTACCTGCTGAGTTTGTTTCTATTGCAAATTGTGCAAAATATAATTCCTCAAATTGAGGAGTTACATTTTGGTAGATCCAATAAGAGGAAAGTAGACAATAAATGTCAGGTTCCTTAGGAGCATTGATATGCAGAGGGATTTTTGGATTCAAGAGATTCATAGCTCCTTGAAAGTGGCAGCACAAGTGGATAGGGCGGTAAAGAAGGCATACAACATGCTTGCCTTCATTGGTCGGGATGTTGAGTATATATGTTGGGAAGTCATGTTGCAGCATATAAAACCTTTGTTGGGCCACATCCAGAGCATTGTGTACAGTGCTGCTCACATTACAAGAAGGATGTGGAGGGTTTATTGAGAAAGCAGTAGTGGTTCATCAGGATGTTGTATTGATTAGTGAATATAGAAACATAGAAACATAGAAATTAGGTGCAGGAGTAGGCCATTCGGCCCTTCGAGCCTGCACCGCCATTCATTATGATCATGGCTGATCATCCAACTCAGTATCCCGTACCTGCCTTCTCTCCATACCCTCTGATCCCCTTAGCCACAAGGGCCACATCTAACTCCCTCTTAAATATAGCCAATGAACTGGCCTCAACTACCCTCTGTGGCAGAGAGTTCCAGAGATTCACCATTCTCTGTGTGAAAAAAGTTCTTCTCATCTCGGTTTTAAAGGATTTCCCCCTTATCCTTAAACTGTGACCCCTTGTCCTGGACTTACTCAACATCGGGAGCAATCTTCCTGCATCTAGCCTGTCCAACCCCTTAAGAATTTTGTAAGTTTCTATAAGATCCCCTCTCAATCTCCTAAATTCTAGAGAGTATAAACCAAGTCTATCCAGTCTTTCTTCATAAGACAGTCCTGACATCCCAGGAATCAGTCTGGTGAACCTTCTCTGCACTCCCTCTATGGCAATAATGTCCTTCCTCAGATTTGGAGACCAAAACTGTACGCAATACTCCAGGTGTGGTCTCACCAAGACCCTGTACAACTGCAGTAGAACCTCCCTGCTCCTATACTCAAATCCTTTTGCTATGAAAGTTAACATACCATTCGCGTTCTTCACTGCCTGCTGCACCTGCATGCCTACTTTCAATGACTGGTGTACCATGACACCCAGGTGTCCCTGCATCTCCCTTTTTCCTAGTCGGCCACCATTTAGATAATAGTCTGCTTTCCTGTTTTTGCCACCAAAATGGATAACCTCACATTTATCCACATTATACTGCATCTGCCAAACATTTGCCCACTCACCCAGCCTATCCAAGTCACCCTGCAGTGTCCTAGCATCCTCCTCACAGCTAACACTGCCCCCCTCTTAGCTGTACGAAGTGGTGAAACAAATATAGATTGTTTTCTCTGGAGTGTTGAAAGTTGAGGGGAGACAGGTAGAAGTATTTTAAATTGTGAGAGTCTTAGTTAGTGTAAATAGTCAGACTCTTTTTCCCCATTATGGAAATACCAGAGGGTATAGGTTTAAGATGAGTGGGAGAATTCTAAAGGAGAGCTACATGGCAAGTATTTGACACAGAGATTTGTAGGTGCATGGAATGTGCTACGAGAAAGTGGCAAAAGCAGATATAATGGCAAGATTTCAGAGGCATTTAACCATATAATAACATATAACCATATAACAATTACAGCACGGAAACAGGCCATCTCGGCCCTTCTAGTCCGTGCCGAATACGTATTCTCCCCTAGTCCCATATACGTGCACTCAGACCATAACCCTCCATTCCTTTCCCGTCCATATAACTATCCAATTTAATTTTAAATGATAAAATCGAACCTGCCTCCACCACCTTCACTGCAAGCTCATTCCACACAGCTACCACTCTCTGAGTAAAGAAGTTCCCCCTCATGTTACCCCTAAACTTCTGTCCCTTAATTCTCAAATCATGTCCTCTTGTTTGAATCTTCCCTACTCTCAGTGGGAAAAGCTTATCCATGTCTACTCTGTCTATCCCTCTCATCATTTTAAAGACCTCTATCAAGTCCCCGCTTAACCTTCTGCGCTCCAAAGAATAAAGACCTAACTTGTTCAACTTTTCTCTAACTTAGTTGCTGAAACCCAGGCAACATTCTAGTAAATCTCCTCTGTACTCTCTCTATTTTGTTGACATCTTTCCTATAATTAGGCGACCAAAATTGTACACCATACTCCAGAATTGGCCTCACCAATGCCTTGTACAATTTTAACATTACATCCCAACTTCTATACTCAATGCTCTGATTTATAAAGGCCAGCACACCAAAAGCTTTCTTTTCCTCCCTATCTACATGGGATTCCACCTTCAGGGAACTGTGCACAGTTATTCCCAGATCCCTCTGTTCAACTGCATTCTCCAATTCCCTACCATTTACAATGTACGTCCTATTTTGATTTGTCCTGCCAAGACGTAGCACCTCACACTTCTCAGCATTAAACTCCATCTGCCACCTTTCAGCCCACTCTTCCAACTGGCATAAATCTCTCTGTAGACTTTGAAAATCTACTTCATTATCCACAGCACCACCTATCTGAGTATCATCTGCATACTTACTAATCCAATTTACCACACCATTACTCTCTGGCATCTTCCAATCAGACACTGTTGAATCCATCTTGCTAATACCCAACAATTGAACCTTCTTAACCAACCTTCCATGAGGAACCTTGTCAAAGGCCTTACTGAAGTCCATATATACAACATCCACTGCTTTATCATCATCAATTTCCCGAGTAACCTCTTCAAAAAATTCAAGAAGATTAGTCAAACATGACCTTCCAGGCACAAATCCATGTTAACTATTCCCCCTATTTATCTAGGTGCTTATATATATTATCTCTAAGTATCCTTTCCATTAATTTGCCCACCACTGACGTCAAACTAACAGGTCTATAATTGCTAGGTTTACTCTTAGAACCCTTTTTAAACAATGGAACAACATGTGCAGTACGCCAATCCTCCGGCACTATTCCCGTTTCTAATGACATTTGAAATATTTCTGTCATAGCCCCTGCTATTTCTACACTAACTTCCCTCAATGTCCTAGGGAATATCCTGTCCGGACCTGGAGACTTATCCACTTTTATATTTCTCAAAAGTGTCAGTATTTCCTCTTCTTTGAATCTCATAGTTTCCATAGCTACTCTACTTGTTTCTGCAATCTCCTTACATATTTGCTCTTCCAATTCTCGCTCCCCATTTGGCGGTCTGTAACACACCCCTATAAGTGTTGCTACCCCTTTCCCATTTCTCAGTTCCACCCAAATAGCCTCCCTAGACAAGCCCTCTAATCTATCCTGCCAAAGCACTGCTGTAATATCTTCCCTGATAAGCAATGCAACATCTCCACCTCTTGCCCCTCCAATTCTATCACACCTGAAGCAACAAAATCCTGGAATATTTATTTTCCAATCACAGCCGTCCTGCAACCATATTTCACTGATCGCCAGAATATCATACTTCCAGGTGTCAATCCAGGCTCTAAGTTCATCCACCTTTCTTACAATGCTCCTAGCATTAAAATATACACATTTAAGAAACCCACCCTCTCTTATTCTCTGTTTATTGTCTTTTTCTTCTTTCTCCCCTACATTTTGGGTCAGAGTGCTACCATTCTCTGCCTCCTGCCTCACACACTGACTGCTAGGTTTCCCTATTTGAGTCCCTCCCCCCCAACCGTTCAAGTTTAAAGTCTCCCCAGTAGCCTTTGCAAATCTCCCCGCCAGGATATTGGCCCCCCTCGACATATTTATATATATATATATATATGAACGGGAAGGGAATGAAGGTATCGAAAGGCCTGTTCCTTTGTGGTACTGTTCTATGTTCTAATGATGAACAATTATAACAGTGGATTTTATTAGCGTTTTTGTTTCTGAGAAAAATTACATTTCCATTGACTTAATTTCATATTACTGATGTTAATAATTTGAGATGCCATGATTAAAAAGTGTAATTTCTCATTGAGTGGTTATTTCCAGGATTTTGATGGTGAATCAAGATGGCATTTTAACCAGTTGGCAACAGTTCATTTTCAAAATGCCACAGAAAGTGCTGAGGGTGAGGCCGCATCTATGAAGGGAATGGATAGATGACATTTAGGGTCGGAACTCTTAGAAACATAGAAAATAGGTGCAGGAGTAAGCCATTCGGACCTTCGAGCCTGCACCGCTATTCAATATGATCATGGCTGATCATCCAACTCAGTTTCCTGTGCCTGCCTTCTCTCCTCAGACTCTCATACTCAGAAGATTTGAAGAAGCATGCCGATACCAAACGTTATCTAACCATTCTCACAAAGATGCTGCCTCACTTGCTGTTCCTCCAGTGTTTTGTATTTTGCTCAAGTTTCCAGCATCTGCAGTTTCTTGTGTCTCCATTTTAAAATGGCACACGTGTATTTTCAGATTTTCATTCAAAATTTTTGCTTTTCACGTGACTGATTCTGGAGGTCTTTGTGTCTATCTCCAATCATCTTGGCCCCTCTCTGGGAGTAGGAGTGGGGGCGGAACCGGATCCGCAACGGCCATGAGCCCCAGGCCGAGCTCGACAATCGCTTGCCTGCTTCTGCTGCTGATTACATGTTTGGCTGGAGTTAGTACTTTGTCATCTATATATTACTAAAAGTCTGTTCTTGACCGGTTTTGGTGACCTGTGCTGTGATTTCCGAGAGAACGCCGCCACCTACGGCCATCATTTTTGGCCACCTTGCTCAGAGCCCCCCTCCGCCGCATGTGTGCCGAGGATTTTTCCCGTCGATTAAAAATGACAGAGATATTAATGTTTTTACAAAATTCCCCATTCTCTCTGCTGCCCCCACTGGCGGCAGGGGGGAGGGACTATAAAACCAGGAAGTGGTGTGTCACACAGTCTCTTCAAGATGGAGGAAGGCAGAGGGTCACGTTTCTCTGAGCTGTGAATAACACTGAACACATGTCTACTGAATGTAAGTGCCCTTAGTGGTTCTGAAATGCTTGCAGAATGTGTCTATTGGTTCTAAGCTTGCAAAAAGTGTATCTCTTGGTTCTAAAGCTTGCAAAAATATGTCTATTGTTTCTAAAGCTTGCAAAAATATGTTATCTATTGGTTCTAAAGCTTTCAAAATTGGTTCTAAAGCTTGCAAAAAAGCTGTCTATTGGTTCTAAAGCTTGCAAAAAATATGTCTATTGGTTCTATAGCTTGCAAAAAAAATGTCTATTGGTTCTAAAGCTTGCAAAAATATGTCTATTGGTTCTAAAGCTTGCAAAAATATGTCTATTGGTTCTAAAGCTTGCAAAAAATGTCTATTGGTTCTAAAGCTTGCAAAAAAAATGTCTATTGGTTCTAAAGCTTGCAAAAAATGTCTATTGGTTCTAAAACTTGCAAAAAGTGTGTCTATTGGTTGTAAAGCTTGCAAAAAATGACTATTGGTTCTAAAGCTTGCAAAATATGTCTATTGGTTCTAAAGCTTGCAAAAGAAATGTCTATTGGTTCTAAAGCTTGCAAAAAAAATGTCTATTGGTTCTAAAGCTTGCAAAAAAATTGGTTCTAAAGCTTGTGTATATTTTGGTTCTAAAGCTTGCAAAAAATGTCTATTGGTTCTAAAGCTTGCAAAAAGTGCCTGTATTGGTTCTAAAGCTTGCAAAAAATGACTATTGGTTCTAAAGCTTGGGTGTGGCTTGAAGTTGAAAGGCACTACTTACTGCAAATGGTGGCATGAAGTTGAAAGGCACTACTTACGGCAAATGATGGCTTGGGAGCTTTGGCTTGAATTTGAAAGGCACTATTACTGCAAATGGTGGCTTGGTTGCTTTGGCTTGAAGTTGAAAGGCACTACTTACTGCAAATGGTGGCTTGGGTGTGGCTTGAAGTTGAAAGACACCACTTACTGCAAATGGTGGCATGAAGTTGAAAGGCACTACTTACTGCAAATGGTGGATTGGTTGCTTTGGCTTGAAATTGAAAGGCACTACTACTGCAAATGGTAGGGTTGTGGCGTGGGTGCATTGGCTTGAAGTTGAAAGACACCACTTACTGCAAATGGTGGCATGAAGTTGAAAGGCACTACTTACTGCAAATGGTGGCTTGGGAGCTTTGGTTTGAAGTTGAAAGGCACTATTACTGCAAATGGTGGCTTGGTTGCTTTGGCTTGAAGTTGAAAGGCAGTACTTACTGCAAATGGTGGCATGGGTGTGGCTTGAAGTTGAAAGACACCACTTGCTGCAAACGGTGGCTTGGGTGTGGCTTGAAGTTGAAAGGCACCACTTACTGCAAATGGTGGCTTGAAGTTGAAAGACACCACTTACTGCAAATGGTGGCATGAAGTTGAAAGGCACTACTTACTGCAAATGGTGGCTTGGGTGCTTTGGCTTGCAGTTGAAAGGCACCACTTACTGCAAATGGTGGCTTGGGTGCAATGGCTTGAAGTTGAAAGGTATTACTTACTGCAAATGGTGGCTTGGGAGCTTTGAAGTTGAAAGGCACTACTTACTGCAAATGGTGGCTTGGGTATGGCTTGAAGTTGAAAGACACCACTTACTGCAAATGGTGGCTTGGGAGCTTTGAAGTTGAAAGGCACTACTTACTGCAAATGGAGGCTTGGGAGCTTTGGCTTGAAGTTGAAAAGCACTACTTACTGCAAATTGTAGCTTGGGTGTGGCTTGAAGTTGAAAGGCACTACTTACTGCAAATGGTGGCTTGGGAGCTTTGAGTTGAAGTTGAAAGGCACTACTTACTGCAAATGATGGCTTGAATGGCTTGAAGTTGAAAGACACCACTTACTGCAAATGGTGGCATGAAGTTGAAAGGCACTACTTACTGCAGATGGTGGCTTGGGTGCTTTGGCTTGAAGTTGAAAGGTACTACTTACTGCAAATTGTGGCTTGAAGTTGAAAGGCTCTACCTACTGCAAATAGTGGCTTGGGTGCTTTGGCTTTAAGTTGAAAGCACTACTTACTGCAAATGGTGGCTTCGGAGCTTTGGTTTGAAGTTGAAAGGCACTATTACTGCAAATGGTGGCTTGTTTGCTTTGGCTTGAAGTTGAAAGACACCACTTACTGCAAATTGTGGCATGGGAGCTTTGAAGTTGAAAGGCACTACTTACTGGAAATGATAGCTTGGGTGTGGCTTGAAGTTGAAAGACATCACTTACTGCAAATGATGGCATGAAGTTGAAAGGCACTACTTACTGCAAATGGTAGCTTGGGTGTGGCTTGGGTGTGGTTTGAAGTTGAAAGACACCACTTACTGCAAATGGTGGCTTGGGTGTTTTGGCTTTAAGTTGAAAGGCATTACTTACTGCAAATGGTGGCTTGGGAGCATTGGCTTGAAAGGCACTACTTACTGCAAATGGTGGCTTGGGAGCTTTGGCTTGAAGTAGAAAAGGCACTACTTACTGCAAATGGTGGCTTGGGTGCTTTGGCTTGAAGTTGAATGGCACCACTTACTGCAAATGGTAGCTTGAAGTTGAAAGGCACTACTTACTGCAAATGGTGGCTTGGGTGCTTTGGCTTGAAGTTAAAAGGCACTACTGTAAATGTACTTACTTCCTGTTTGCACTGTATATTGATTTTAGATATAACGCTACCACTTACGGCTGTGATTTTTGGCAATCTTACTCAGTCCCCCTCCGCTGAGCAGGTGCAGAGAATTCTTCCCATCAATGAAAAATAAAAGTGTTATTAGTTTTTTTTTTAATGTTCAGAATCTCTCTCCTGTCAATCACTCCATGAAAGCCACACCTTTTCCGGTGGGGGGGGGGTAGGGGTTATAAAACCCGGAAATGTGGGTGTGGCTCAGTCTCTGCAAGATGGAGGAGGGAGAGGTCACGACTCGCTGTCTTTAGTAGCTTTGCACCCTACTTCAAATGGTATGAAACTGCACTTGAATTTGGTGGCCTTGCACCCTGCTAGAAGTGGTAAGAAACTGCACTTGAATTTGGTGGCCTTATACCCTGCTTGAAATAGAATTTCAAGGATTAGCCGTGAGTCAACTACCAGCCCACCAGCCGTGAGTGAGTGAGTTGCCAGCACAACAGGCTTGATTGACTGAGACGCCAGCCCAAGAATCCATTTGGCGCACAATTTTCATACTAGCCCTCTGGAAACCAGTCCCTTCAGCCCACAACACCCATACTAACGCTCCAGAAAGCCCTGCACCCCAAACTGGCCACCAATATTAGAATTGGTGGAGAGGTGGAATATTGCGTTGGATGACCAGCCCTCCCGTGTGATGCTGGGGCCCAACGGGTCCCACTTAGTCTAGTGTTCTCATATAATCCAAATGATACCATCCATACACACGGATCTGTCACATGGGATTCAGTATCTTGTAATGTGGGATATTCGTCTTGGCTAATTTCAATGTTTATTTAAGTGAGTAATTGGCCATGGGAATCCTTATTTAGTTATAATTTTAATTATTTAGTTGTAATTTTTGCTCACTCCTGTTCCAGTGATACAGTAACTGCCCAGTATGTTCTTCTGGTGATAAAGCTGCTATCGTAAATCAGTAACTGTGTGAAGGTCAAGCAGTCAGTATGATAACATATAAGTCACAGAACCACTGGTCAATATGGTACAAATCAGTTCTATTTTTCACAATTCTATCTTATAAATTCTACCTCCTTGAAAACTAATAGTTGCATCTTCATTTGAAATAATTTCCTAAATGACCACAAATCCACTTCCAAAAGAGTTGTTGTCAGGATTTGTGGCTCCAGGAGGGCCGTGTGCAAACATTGATACTCAGATAGCTCACAGCTGCTCTTGTTCTCTCATTCATCTCCTCCACTGAAATGCATCAGATATTCACCGCAGCATCAGGACAAACAAGGAGGCAACCAACACCCAATAGTTCGATTGAGCCGCCCAACAACTGATTTGTGCAGAAAATTCAGTCAGCAAAAAATAGTTCTGTATTGGTCACAATGCTCTCTGTTGACTTTCACCTCCTGAAATAACAAACATTTGCATAATTGCACTAGAAGCCAGCAGATATCGACCATCGATTAATCTATGTGCTGGGCATCTCCTTTAATTAAGGATGGTGCAGTTAGGATGTTGGGACGGTACTGTGCCCTGACTATAGCTCCTCTTGTGCTCAGTTCCATGACACTCAGAGGCATGATCCACTCGCATCTTGTATGCGTGTGTGTGTATGCGTGTGTGTGTATGCGTGTGTGTGTATATGTGTCCTTCTACCTTCATCAAAATGGCACACGTTTACGCATAAAGTATCACACATTATTAATCACATTAACCCCGTTGACAAAATAAATTGCTTCACTTCTCATTTCATGCTACATTTCACGTTATAGCGTTTTAAAAATAGCGAAAACCAACTTTTTAAACGGCAAACCTCCTTCAACCTGCTTTGAGTGACGTTACAAAGGGCGGGGGTAGGGAGGGTAGTTGCCACGTCTACACTCCCTCTCTCATCCCCTCCTTCTCTACCTTCACTCCCAACCTTTCTACCCCCCCTCCCTCTCTACCATCCGCCCTCTCCCTCCCTTGCCCTCTCTCTCTTTACCCCTCCCCCCACTCTACCCCCATCCTTCTCCCTCTGCCCCCTCCCTCTCTTCCTCCTCCCCCTCTGTCCCCCCTCCCTCTCTGCCCTCTCCCTCTCTGCACCCTCCCTCTCTACCCCCTCCCCCTCCCTCTCTACCCCCCTCCCCCTCCCTGTACCCCCTCTACCTCCCCTCTCTCCCTATCTACCCCATCCCTCTCTACCTCCCCTCCTTCTCTACCCCCCCCCCTTTTCTAACCCCTTCCCTCTCTACCTCCCCTTCCTCTCTACCCCCCCCCCTCTCTCACTACCCCCCTCCCTCTCTACCACCCCTCCCTTTCTGCCCCCCTCCCTCTAGGGATTGAAGAGGGAGGATGAAGAGGAGGATGAGGGAGTGCTGGGGGACGAGGAGAAATAAGCCGAGCCTGCACAGTTGGGGGCTATGCATGAGTGGTGCAATATTGCATTGGGGGTGCAGACCCAACGGGTCAGCACTTGGTCTAGTATTTACTTAAATCGATGAGATTCACTAGGTAGGTACAAATGGCAAAACATTTTTATCACCTGAAAAGGCACTGATAACTTTCTCACTATCCCTTATTTTATCTGATTGTCCTCAGGCAGGTGGCAGCATTTATCATCTTTAAAAATTACTTCCTGTGTAATGATTACATTTAATCAATTGTTAGAAAGCATTTACGTATTTCAGTTGACTAATTGCAAAATTCATCAAAGATATAGCGAAGATGAGTAAACCAATGTCAATATCACTCGGAGGCCAACATATTAGCACTGAGATTTTGACCACACACTGGTGTACGGACCCCAGCACTGATGTGCCTGATACCAGGCTCCTGAAACAAATATCCACTCTGAATACCAGTAAAGGTTCACAGGAGGACCAAGGAAACATTGATTCCACAGGAGGTTTACAAGAATGATTCCATGAAAGAGTGGGTTGCCATATGATGAGCATGTGACAGCGCTGGGCCTCTGCTCGCTGGAGTTTAGAAGGTTGAGGGGGAACTTAATTGAAAGGTACAGAATAATGAAATGCCTGGAGAGAGTGGATGTAGAAAGGATGTTTCCACTGGTGAGAGAGTCTGGGACCAGTCATAGCCTCAGAATTAAAGGGTGCTCTTTTGGAAAGGAGGTGAGGATGAACTTCTTTAGTCAGAGGGTAATTAATCTGTGGAACTCATTGATGGCTGTGGAGGCCAAGTCAGTGGATATGTTTAAGGCAGAGATTAACAAATTCTTGATTAGAACCGGTGTCAAGGGTTATGGGGAGAAGGCAGGAAAATGGGTTCAGGTTGCAGAGATCAGCAGAGTAGATGAGTTGGGCCAAATAGACACATAGAGACATAGAAATTAGGTGCAGGAGTAGGCCATTTGGCCCTTCGAGCCTGCACCGCCATTCAATATGATCATGGCTGATCATCCAACTCAGTATCCCATCCCTGCCTTCTCTCCATACCCCCTGATCCCTTTAGCCACAAGAGCCACATCTAACTCCCTTTTAAATATAGCCAATGAACTGGCCTCAACTACCTTCTGTAGCAGAGAATTCCACAGATTCACCACTCTCTGTGTAAAAAATGATTTTCTCATCTCGGTCCTAAAAGACTTCCCTCTTACCCTTAAACTGTGACCCCTAGTTCTGGACTTCCCCAACATCGGGAATAATCTTCCTGCATCTAGCCTGTCCAACCCCTTAAGAATTTTGTAAGTTTCTATAAAATCCCCCCTCAATCTTCTGAATTCTAGCGTGTACAAGCCGAGTCTATCCAGTCTTTCTTCATATGAAAGTCCTGCCATCCCAGGAATCAGTCTGGTGAACCTTCTCTGTACTCCCTCTATGGCAAGAATGTCTTTCCTCAGATTAGGAGACCAAAACTGTATGCATTACTCTAGGTGTGGTCTCACCAAGACCCTGTACAACTGCAGTAGAACATCCCTGATCTTATACTCAAATCCTTTTGTTATGAATGCTAACATACCATTTGCTTTCTTCACTGCCTGCTGCACCTGCATTCCTACTTTCAATGACTGGTGTACCATGACACACAGGTCTCGTTGCATCTCCCCTTTTCCTAATTACCCACCATTCAGATAATAGTCCACTTTCCTGTTTTTGCCACCAAAGTTGATAACCTCACATTTATCCACATTATACTGCATCTGCCATGCATTTGCCCACTCACCCAGCCTATCCAAGTCACCCTGCAGCCTCCTAGCATCCTCCTCACAGCTAACACTGCCCCCCAGCTTTATGTCATCCGAAAACTTCGAGATGTTGCACTCAATTCCCTCATCCAGATCATTAATATATATTGTAAATAACTGGGGTCCCAGCATTGAGCCTTGCGGTACCCCACTAGTCACTGCCTGGTCTACTTTTACTCCAAAAAACTTGTGAACGTGAAAATGGAGATGGGAGAAAGAGGAAGGCAGCAAACACTTTAAATCTTTATGACGGGAATAGATGGAGACCAATAGCGGCAGGTACGCATAATGTTACAAACAACACCCCCCCCCCCCCTCCCTGCCTCTGCCCCACATGAGGCTGTGTCAGAGGATCACATTTTTTCCCATGAGCAACCTCAGGACCCACAGATCTTAAGGGGATGTGACCTGATGACTTACTACAGAGAGGAGTTTGATTATTTGAATGCAGATTCCATATCTTGTTCAGACCGACTGTTTTATTTTCCCAAACGTTGGTGTTTTGTAACAACATGCTGTTTTCTATTTGCAGCACAATGAATCTTTTGTGAACTTTGAATCAAAATGTTAGGAAGCAGATGTATACATCTCCAATCCTATAAATCACGCTGCACAGATAGTTTCATTTCTATCAATGTGGCTGGCACAGTTACTGTTAGAACTGGAATGTACTCTTTAATAAAAAGCTGTAGCTCTGAGTTTCACTCTCTCTCTGAATCCTTACTTCACTCGTCTCTTCCCACCCACCCTCCCATCGCCGAGCACTCTCTCCTGCATTTATAGGGTGTTGACTCTTGTCCCTACCTCTCCTTCCCTGCCAATATCTAGGCACCCAAACAGCACATCCAGTTTACATGTTTGGGCTTTAGAGGTACAGCACGGAAACAGGCCCTTCGGCCCACTGAGTCTGTGCCAACCAGTGATCACACCATACACGAGCACTATCCTATACCTCTTTGGGACAATGTACAATTAACAGAAACCAATTAACCTACAAACCTGTACGTCTTGGGAAGGTGGAGGAAGGTGGAGCACCCGGGGGAAATCCACGCGGTCACAGGGAGAAATGTGTGAACACTGTACGGGGAGTATCTGTAGTCAGGATCGATCCTGGGTCGCCTGCATTATAAGGCAGCAACTCTGGGGGGGGTGTGGGAGAGAAGGTTGTCTGGCAGGTGGGGTTGTGGGGGAGGGGGCGATTGTGGGGGGAGGGATGTGGGGGCAGAAGGGGATTGTGGGGTGTGGAGAGGGGTTGTTGGGGGGATTGGTTTGAGGGCAGGGGGGTTGTGGGGGGAGGGGGTTGTGTGGGCGGTGGGTGTGGGAGGGGGGCTGCGTGGGGGCTGGGGGTTGTGTGTGGGGGCAGGGGGGTTGTGGGAGGAGGGTGATGTGTGGGCGGGAGGTGGTCATGGGGGGGAGGGGGTTGTGTGCGCAGGGGAGGTGTGTGTGTGGGGGGGGGAAATTGAGTGGGGTGTGTGGACAGGGGGGAAGGAAAGGAGGGGGAGGGAGCTCGGAGAAAAGACGGTGGAAGAGCCATGGGGGGGGGAAGGGGGTATGACGGGGAGGGGGGCAGGAGCAAGCGAGGGGGACCAGAGGGGAAGGGGCTGGAACTGGCGGTGCGATGGGGACACACAACGAGTGCTGGTCATTGGGATCAGTGTCTCCGCTTTCCGTTTGGTGACATCTCCGACTCTGTGCCGGGCTGCGCAGGGCTAGGCCGCTTCCGGCCCCTCCGACATTGTGTCAGGTTGAAGACCTCCGCCGGCCATCCAGAGCGTCCCTCGGCTCCAGTAAAGATGCGATGGCGCAGGAAGGGGCGGGCCGTCCCGGTGAGTGACTGGAGAAGGGACTAATCCACACGGTGCTGACTGGCAGGAGAGGAGACCGATCTGCGCACACGCATTTTTAAAGAATTTTAAACCTCGCTAACTTTTAGACCACCGATCGGAACAAGACTTTGTGCACTCGCAGCACAGGAGAATGGTGAGTGAGCTGGCGAAAAACCGTAGCGCTATCAAATAGAAAAACTGTGCAAACCGGAAGATAACAAGATCAGAGTTTTAGTTATGTATAGATGTATCAAACAGCGGCAGAAAGAACTGGTGTGGATAGGTCATCTTGGTTGACATAGGCAAGGTGGGCTGAAGGACCCGTTTCCATGCTGCATGACTGTGACTATGATGTTGGAGAGGAATAATCTCCTTTTTTATGGACCACGTGGACGAAGGCATGAGGACATACCAGTTGAAAAAGCACCACTGGTGTAGGTAGGGACTTCTTGCCTGTTATCAGTGGCCAGGTGCACCATAGCTGCTGAACAAAGTCTTCTCTTTCACCTCAGCCAGGCACAGTGTAGCAAAAGGCCACAGTTTGTCAATATAACACAAAAATAGCATTAAATGTTTTGATCATCCATACAATATATTATATGGCACTGTTCATGCCCTGGGGTGAAATCAGAGCTACCTGCCTTACTTAGCCTAAGGATCTGCATAAGTTCTTGAATCATTCAATTAGCCAGCATTGTGTGTTTAAAAGCTGTAAAACACATATTATAAATACTTCACAATGGGAAATAATTCAGCAGAATAGATCGTATCATCGTGTAGATCTCGGTTAGTCACCTGCATGACAGCACCCATTCAGCATGTTACAAAGATTTATTGCAGGAGGCTAGTCACACCTTTGTCGCAACCTCAGCGTAAAAGGAAGATAACAAAATACTATTGAATACAAGTGGCCAATGCAAACCTTGCAGACACTTGAGTCTGAACTCGACCCGAAACGTCACGAGTTCATTCTCTGCAGAGATTCTGCCTGCCCTGCTGTGTTACTCCAGCACTTAATGTCAATCCATGCTTCCTCTTGTACTTGGACAGGCAGTAGATCATGGCAACGTGACAAGTTTAATGTCAAACAAGGGTTTTAATGCACCGAGGATTGCTGGAGTTTGCTTTCTGCTAGCGTACCTTAACTTTTCTATGACCAGTCATGTGGGAAGCCACTACAGATGCTGCCTGGCCAGCAGAGTTCCTCCAGCAGAATGGTTCTTTTTGCTCAAGTTTCTGCCAACCGCAGTCTCTTGTGTCTCTATTTTCTCTATAAGATATTTTGTTTTACAACAGCTGAATCAATGAAAAAGTTATCAAATTCTACATCATAATCTGTCATTGGTTCCATGTTTAACTGTTGTGCTAAAAATCTGTGACAGAATGTAATTATGGGTAAGAAGCAGAGTTGTTTCACAGCTGACAACAGCATTGTTCATCACAGCTAGCATGAAAATTTATGGAAGGAAACTGATTCATTTGTTTTAGTTCGGATGCCCTTTAACTTTAAGTCAATTTCCAAAGTGTGTATCTCACGGGTTTTCAATGAGGAATTTTCCATTTTGATAGTGCCCCCAGACACAAATGTGTCTCAGAAATCATAGGTGACAATCATAGACTCACACAGCATAGAAACAGGCCCTTCTGTACAACTCGTCTATGCCGACCAAAATGCCCTGTGTTTGGCCCATATCCCTCTAAACCGTTCCTATCAATGTAACTGTCCAAGAGTCATTTAAATGCTGTTACTGTGTCTGCCTCAACTACCTCCTCGGGCAGCTCGTTCCATACACCCACCACCTTCTGAATTAAAATGTTGCCCTTCAGGTTCCTATTAAATCTTACTGCTCACAAATTAAATTTAAGGTTAAAAGATTCTGGGTAAATGGCTCTCTGCATTCTTCTCATGATTTTCTACACCTTTATATGATCACCCCTCAACCTCCTGCACTCCAAGGAATGTAATCCTAGCCTTCCCAGCCTTTTCCTATAGTCTAGGCTCTCAGGTTCTGATAGCATTCTCGTAAATCTTCTCTGCACTCTGTCCAACTTATGGGCCTGTCCCACTTAGGTGATTATGCCTCAGGAATCTGTGTTGGGTCCAGTGTTGTTTGTCATGTACATCAATGATCTGGATGATGGTGTGGTAAATTGGATTAGTAAGTATACAGGTGATACTAAGATAGGTGGTGTTGTGGATAATGAAGTAGATTTTCAAAGTCTACAGAGATTTAGGCCATTTGGAAGTGGGCTGAAAGATGGCAGATGGAGTTTAATGCTGATAAGTGTGAGGTGCTACATCTTGGCAGGCCAAATCAAAATAGGACGTACATGGTAAATGGTAGTGAATTGAGGAATGCAGTTGAACAGAGGGATCTGGGAATCACTGTGCATAGTTCCGTGAAGGTGGAATCTCATGTAGATAGGGCGGTAAAGAAAGCTTTTGGTGTGCTGGCCTTTATAAATCAGAGCATTGAGTATAGAAGTTGGGATGTAATGTTAAAATTGTCCAAGGCATTGGTGAGGCAAATTCTGGAGTATGGTGTACAATTTTGGTCGCCTAATTATAGGAAGGATGTCAAGTAAATAGAGAGAGTACAGAGGAGATTTACTAAACAAGTTAGGTCTTTATTCTTTGGAGCGCAGAAGGTTAAGGGGGGACTTGATAGAGGTCTTTAAAATGATGAGAGGGATAGACAGAGTTGACGTGGATAAACTTTTCCCATTGAGAGTAGGGAAGATTCAAACAAGAGGACATGACTTGAGAATGAAGGGACAGAAGTTTAGGGGTAACATGAGGGGGAACTTCTTTACTAAGAGAGTGGTAGCTGTGTGGAATGAGCTTCCAGTGGAAGTGGTGGAGGCAGGTTCGATTTTATCATTTAAAAATAAATTGGATAGGCATATGGACGGGAAATGAATGGAGGGTTATGGTCTGAGTGCAGGTAGATGGGACTAGGGGAAAATAAGTGTTCGGCACGGACTTGAAGAGCCGAGATGGCCTGTTTCCATGCTGTAATTGTTATATGGTTATATGTTGGTGGCAATAATGTACCTTTGAACTATTAAACTATCAATTGAATAGTAATGTTTTAATAGTGAACCAAGTTAAAACCCAGAGCTAAATCTGACAACAGAATCTATTGACATATATCTCTATCATAATCAAATGCTATACAGCTTCAACTAGACTGTATTTTGGTCTTTAGCCACTTTAAGTATATGGAAAGTAATTCTTCTATTTTACCTTCATTGCTGAATGTCAACATTCACACCTACTCTGAGCAAATCAGGATGTGATAAAACCAAAATATTGCATGCCAAAAAGTCTGATCTATCTTTGTTTATTTAAAAGCTGCAGACTAAAGTTCAACTAGTGGTAAGGGGTGATTTCATAAATTTACTGCTACAATCTTTGGAGGAATTTTAACACATGACTTATCTTCTCATGATAGCCACACCCAAACTGGATTTTTTTCTTCTTGTTTTTCTCCATCTGTTTAAAGTGATGTGTTAGGATTAACTGTTCACCTTGCATTACTGAATATGGTGGTAACTCCTTTGATTCTCAAGAACTCTTTTTCTCCCGATATTCTCAGAATTACAAGTTCTCAAAGCACTGTGAAATCACTGTGTAAAGAAAAAGTTGTTTTGATATTAGGTTTTGAAATGAAATGTATAAAATAGTATTCAACAGCTTGGCGCCAACATGCGCCCTTTTTAGGGCAGGCACCTATGAATGTCGAACCGGATGGCATCACCCTGCTGTAGACTTCTGCTGCCTCAAATGCAATAGAAGAAGTGGGACAGACAGAGGTGTATAAAATCATGAGAGGAATAGATCGGGTAGATGCCCAGAGTAGGGGAATCGAGGACCAGAGGACATGGGTTCAAGGTGAATGGGAAAAGATTTAATAGGAATCTGAGGGGTAACATTTTCACACAAAAGGTGGTGGGTGTATGTTACAAGCTGCCGCATGAGGTAGTTGGGGCTGGGACTATCCCAACGTTTAAGAGACAGTAGTGTTAAAGATGAAACTGCAGATGCTGGAAAAACGAAGGCACACAAAAATGCTGGAGAAACTCAGCGGGTGCAGCAGCATCTATGGAGCGAAGGAGATCAGTCTGAAGAAGGGTTTTGGCCCGAAACGTTGCCTATCTCCTTCGCTCCATAGATGCTGCTGCACCCGCTGAGTTTCTCCAGCATTTTTGTGTACCTTTAAGAGACAGTAGACAGGTACATGGATAGGACAGGTTTGGAGGGATATGAGCCAAGCACAGGTGGTTGGAACTGGTGTAGATGGGATATGTTGGCCAGTGTGGGCAAATTGGGCCGAATGGCTAGTTTCCACACTGTGTCTATGACTCTATGATTCTATGACAGGCAGCATCTCTGGACAAAAGGAATTCCTTCTGCTGAATTACTCCAGCATTTTGTGTCTCGCAGTAAAATGTTGTCGGGTCAAAAAGTTAACTTTACTTTGTATTTTGGTTTCTCACAAGAAACTTTGTTAATGTTCCTTAAAAACAAAAATTGTTTCAGAATATAATGAAATCAGATAATTCTAGATATCAAACAAGGGGCTTTCATGGAGTCAAGCCAACAGAATACACTCACTATGTGAGAGACAATGAAGAGCCATCAGTACAAGTATGATACAAGCAAGACTGGCAGTTTAGGACTGAAACCATTTAACTGTGGGATTAGTGATAATTACTTGCAGGACAGGTGCCAGATGCTGCGATGCTTTGTTTTCTATTCTAATTAATGTGACTAATCTTCGGTAACATTATTATGATGTAAATTCCCGGGATTACTGTGTAAAAAAACATGTACAAACTTGTTTTCCCTTTGATCCAGTTTGGGTGGCCAGGAGCATTCTCTTCTCTGAGAAAGATACATGATGCCGTGTGAAGTGTAATTAGAGAATGTGGCTTCTGCTTTCATTGACAATGTCTATTCGGTGTGAGTGGGTGCAAGGAGATTAGTTTAGTTTTGAGATTCAGCATGGAAATAGGCCCAGCAACCCCACTGCGACCAACAAATACGCGTTCACACTAATTCTAAGTTGTTCCACTTTCTCATCCACTTCCTACACACGAGAGGCAATTTGCAGACGCCAATTAACCTGCAAACCCACATCTCTTTGGGATCTGGGAGGAAACCGGGTACCTGGAGGAAACCCATATGGTTACATGGAGAATGTTCAAATTCCACTTTGACTTCGATGAGGAGAGGTCCTGATGTCATCTTGTTAATATGTATGAGGGTTTTTGCAGAAGAGCTGAGCAGGTCTGCAAATGCATGGTTAAGATTGGTTATGGAGGGGGTGTAAAAAGGTATTATTAATTATCTTGCAGAGTGTTTGTGCTGCTATTTGATGATTGGTTAAAGTGTGAAGCCTTGTTTAAATTGTTTATACAACCTGGGAAAATGTTTCTTTACTTTAGTGAACTGTCTTCCATCTAGAAGCTTCTGTGGAAACAATGTAATGGGATATGTTGTGATTGGGTTAGGCAACTGTCAATTAATGCGTTGTATGATCTCTATTTATGATTGGTTTGTGGGGGTTGCCTTCCCCAAGTAATGTCACGCCCTTAGTTTGGAAGGGTATAAGAGGGATGTGTCGGTTGATTGTGACCTGTTCTGTTTGCACGAGATATTCTTGTCTTGTGTGAGTGGATCGGCAACCGTCCCTGCAGTTTGTTCTTCAATAAAGTAAGCTTTTGGAACCAGAGTTTGACTTAGTGTTTGACTAAACCAGACTAAGGGCGTAAGTCTAGAACCGGAGTTAACATTGGGGGCTCGTCTGGGATCTCAATGGAGCCCCAGACATAAGTTTGCGGTCAGGGAGTTCCAGATTGCGAGAGGAGAAATCAGCGCCACAGTGCAGATTTCGCATCGGATTTCCCCGCTTTGCTGATCGGGATGAATCAATCATTTGCGAGCTTGTGTTGGGGATCCCGACGAGATAAGAAAATAGTAGTCTGGCAAACTCTGGTTTAGTGAGGGTTCGAGTCTCTGGAGGGTTCAGGTCAATAGGGTTGAGGGTTCAGGTCAATAGTTATTGAGGGTCGGTGTTAATTACTGGGGGTCAAAATATGAGGGTTGGATTTAGTCAGCAGCTGTCTGAAGGTTGGGACAATTGAGAGGGTCAGTATTGGGGTAAACGATTGGCTACTTATCTTATAGTACAATACTGAAAGGTTATTCAATATTAAGCGGTGGAAGTATTGAAGGTCCAGCGCTGGGGTAAGATTGGCTATCTATCTATATTACTAAAAGTCTGTTCTTGACCGCTTTTGGCGATCTGTGCTGCGATTTCCAAGAGAACGCCGCCACCTACGGCCGTCATTTTTGGCCACCTTGCTCAGAGCCCCCCTCTGCCGCATATGTGCCGAGGATTTTGCCAGTCAATTAAAAATGACAGAAATATTAATGTTTTTACAAAATTCGCCATTCTCTCTGCTGCCCCCGCTGGCGGCAGGGGGGAGGGACTATAAAACCAGGAAGTTGTGTGCCACACAGTCTGTTCAAGATGGAGGAAGGCAGAGGGTCACGTTTTTCTGAGCTGTGAATAACACTGAACACATGACTACTCAAATGTAAGTGCCCTTAGTGGTTCTAAAATATTTGCAGAATGTGTCTATTGGTTCTAAAGCTTGCAAAAAGTGTCTCTATTGGTTCTAAAGCTTGCAAAAAATGTCTCTATTGTTTCTAAAGCTTGCAAAAAATGTCTCTATTGGTTCTAAAGCATGCAAAAAATGTCTATTGGTTCTAAAGCTTGCAAAAAAAAATGTCTATTGGTTCTAAAGCTTGCAAAAAGTGTCTCTATTGGTTCTAAAGCGTGCAAAAAAAAGACTATTGGTTCTAAAGCTTGGGTGTGGCTTGAAGTTGAAAGGCACTACTTACTGCAGATGGTGGCTTGGGTGCAATGGCTTAAAGTTAAAATGCATTACTTACTGCAAATGGGGGCGTGGGTGCATTGGCTTGAAGTTGAAAGGCACTGCTTACTGCAAAGTGTGACATGAAGTTGAAAGGCACTACTACTTACTGCAAATGGTGGCTTGAGAGCTTTGGCTTGAAGTTGAAAGGCACTATTACTGCAAATGGTGGCTTGGTTGCTTTGGCTTGAAATTGAAAGGCACTAACTGCAAATGGTGGCTTGGGAGCTTTGGCTTGAAGTGGAAAGGCACTACTTACTGCAAATGGTGGCTTGGGTGTGGCGTGGGTGCATTGGCTTGAAGTTGAAAGGCACTATTACTGCAAATGGTGGCTTGGGTGCTTTGGCTTGCAGTTGAAAGGCACCACTTACTGCAAATGGTGGCATGAAGTTGAAAGGCACTACTTACTGCTAATGGTGGCTTGGTTGCTTTGGCTTGAAGTTGAAAGGCACTACTTACTGCAAATGATGGCTTTAATGGCTTGAAGTTGAAATACACCACTTACTGCAAATGGTGCCATGAAGTTGAAAGGCACTACTTACTGCAGATGGTGGCTTTGGTGCATTGGCTTGAAGTTGAAAGGCACTACTACCCCCCCCCCCCCCCCCCCCCCCCCCAACTGGCCACCAATATTAGAATTGGTGGAGAGGTGGAATATTGCGTTGGATGACCAGCCCTCCCATGTGATGCTGGGACCCAACGGGTCCCACTTAGTCTAGTTTACTTTAAAACTCAGCACTGATGTGTTGTCAGTATATTAAAAGTCGGTATTGAAGTTGGTTCAGTGCTAAGGTAGGTTGGCATATTGAAAATTACCGCTGAACTGTGATCTAAATTTTTGATTCTAAATTTCTCTAAATTTGAGGTGTTCACATTGAATATCCATTTTGATCTTGATCTTGTAAAATTGTAAAATAGCTCCGTAATTGTATATAACTCCGTAATTGTAATATAAGGACTTGCTTAGAATCATATAAATACTCTTTTTAAAAACTGTTTGCTCAAATCGTACTGCTCTGCCTTTATTTGAATTATGGGATTCTGTTCTTGCAACGTAACTGATTTTGTTCCGGTAATATAACCAATTCTGCTCCTGTATTGTAACTACTTGCTTAGAACTGTTTAATTTATTAGCTGTATTATATCTTGTTTGAGTGTAATTTTGCTCTTGTGTTACAACTGTGTTTATTCTTGTTTGAATCCAAGTGTTTGTGCAGGTAATTTGCTGCTGTATTGTGTTTGCTTGTTCTTTTGAGAAGGTGGTCCCGCCTTGAGTGGAGTGTGTTTGCTGCTTTAAAAAGCCTGTGTGGGTCTCTGTGTATGTAGGATTTGCGTGACTGGTTCTTTGGTACCCGTTTGAAGAAGATAGACTTGTGTGGGAGACTTGCTAGGTGTTAGGAATTTTGCCTTTGTTTTGTGAGAGATTTATCTGTGAGATTTACTAGTGTGTTGGAAAACCTTTGCCATTGTTTTGTGAGTAAACTTGTTAAATCCCAGGAATGTTGTGATTGAAGTGTGAATAGTCTGAGCCATTGTTTCCATTGTAATCGATAATTAGTTTTTTCCGGTAGCTCCAGTTTCCTCCCACACTCCAAAAGTGTACAGATTTGTACGTTAATTGGCTTTGGTAAAATTGACGCAGGTCATGTGGAGAATGTACAAACTCCATACAATACGGACAACACACATATTCGGGATCGACCTGGACCTCCAGTGCTGCACTCACTGTAAAGCCTCTGTCCCACTTGGGCGACCTCCACCGCGACCTCTGGTGAGTTTGCCCACGACCCATAGTCGTGGCAAGGTCGCCACGAGGTCGTAGGAGGTCTTCGTCACTCTCCTTCATGGTTGAGAGTGGTCTCCGCGTAGTCGAGGCTTCAGCTAGGTCGCGGCGTATTTTTCAAAATGTTAAAATTTGACCGAGACTAAAACTAGGTCGCCGAGGGAAAAAGCAATCTTTTTTTAGTCGCAGGTCTAGTCGAAGCCGGTCGTAGTAGGTTGTGATGCTAGTCAAGGGTGGTCGAAGGTAGTCGAAGGTAATAGCTCCAGGGTGAAAAAAAGGTCAGTAGAAAAAAGCTAATTTAAACAGCAGAACATCACCTCTTTCACTCCAGGGCATGTTCATTCATAGCTAGAGAGTTTTTTGGAGAGGAGATTTGTGTTTTAGAGATGGCACCAAAAAGGCAGCAGCGCAGGGGAAGGGCACAACCCTAAAAAGAACCTGCCATGCCGGTGTTGCCCACCCAGGAGGAGGAGTGGCGGGAGGTGATGCCACAGGAGTTGATAGTGCAGGAGGAGGTAGCCCTACATGAGAGACCCTGGAGGAGGAGACCAGGGTGGTAGTATATGTCCCCACCACCACCCCATTCTTCACTGCTTCATTTGAAGGCAGCAAAGCAGCCCTTTCTCCTGTGTCTGACGCAGCATCAGAGGCAGATACCATCCTGTACGAAAATGAAAATGAGGGGGACAAGGACAAGAATGGCATGCTTGCCATCCACTGCCCCGCATGTGTGCTTAAAGTTCCATCTTTTGTCAAAGCCCACTTTCTTCCACTCTCTTCCAGTCATCTGGTGTACTGGGACAGTCCATCACATCATCTCCATTCACCCATTGAGACCTCTTCTTGTGCTTCCTCTTCACCCTTGCTCTTCCCCTTCTGCCTTTCTTAAAAGGCTGCTGGAGCAAAAGGGCTACTGCAAACAGCAGTAGTTGTATTTTTATTAACATCCTCCACACTAGTTCATTCCTTGCTTGCATGGTTCAGAATGATTTTTTTTTTAAAAACATGGGAAGCATTTTTTAGTGAGAAAAAAATGCAGACATTACATCATTTTATCAGGTGATCATTTGAGCTGTAGACACTCGTCACTGGTCGTTGTTGGTTTTCGTTGTGGTCCTTTGAGGTGGAAGGGACCAATTTGCCAGAGCATCCTCGAGTAAAACGTACATGGTCGAAGCCAGTCTTCAACATAGTCGAAGGAGGTCGAAGGAAGTCTTCAACATAGTCGAGGAAGGTTGTAGGAGGTCGTAGGTCACCGCGACCTTGATTTTTTTTTGGTCACTTAAGGTCGCCAGAGGTCGCGGTGGAGGTATCCCAAGTGGGACAGGCCCTTAAGGCAGCAACTCGACCACTGCACCACCATGCAGTGGTGCATGGTGCATCACTGCACCATGCACCTCTTTAATTATTACCTCCTTTAATTATTAGCAATCATAGTCATGATAGTAGCTGTTCGTTACTAAATAAAAGCATTATTCAACCTAAAATTAACGTAAGTAGTTCCCCCTAGATCACAATTTAATAATAAGATGGAGAACAGGTGACAAATTTCTTTCTCCAAGACATAGGATGCTTTCTTTTGTAAGATAATCGAGAACTATGGATCACAATTTAATAATAGGAAGGAGAAGAGGTGACACATTTCTTTCTCCAATGCATAGGTGAAATTGACTGTAGGTCCCCAACAGACAGCAATAGGAGAACTTATTATAAGTGGAGTGGTTAAATGGAAGAGCAATTCTGTCTTTACTGAGAAAATGCAAGTTATTTTCCAGAAATGTTAGGAGACTGTAAAACAGTTAGATCTAAGGTAATTAACATTAGTAAGAAAAAAGAGCTGGTGAAATTAATGATATCAGGAGGGCAAATAATAGAGCAAAAGGAGATGTGAGATTGCTTTGGCAGATAAGGTAAAAGAGAATCCAATGAAATTATATTAATTTGTTAAGAGCAATTAAGGGAAAGACTAGGCCCCTGAATGATCGTTAGGTTGTCCATGTTTAGGTTTATTTTTGTCGTGTGTAGCAAGGTGCAGTGAAAAACTTTGTTTTACATGTTATCAGATCAGATAATGCTAATCATAAATGCAATCAAGTGAAACTCAAGTACAATGGGTAGAGCAAAGAGTGCAGAATATAGTTCTCAGTAGTGTAACGTATCAGTTCTGTAGACAAAATCCTATGTCCACAATAGGGTAGAGAGAGGTGAATCGGAAATGCACTAGCTTACAGAAGGACTGTTCAGAAGCTGATAACGGAGGAGATGAAGCTGTTTCTGGGACTTGTGGTGCCACTTTCAAATTTCTGTACCTGTTGCCCAATTGGAGCAGGATTGTGCTAAAGGGGTGAGAAATGACAGATGGGGTTTAAATAAGATAAATCTGAGGTGATACATTTTGGAAAGAAAAAACAGGCCAGAAACTGCACAGTAAATGGTAAGGCCCTGGGAAATGTTGTAGAACAGAGTCCTAGGGACTGCAACTGGATGGTTGATGAACCTGTCCTAATGAACATTTGAGGTTCTTTTATTTATGTTAATTTTAGGTTGAATAACGCTTTTATTTAGTAACGAACAGCTACTATCACGACTATGATTGCTAATAATTAAAGAAGGTAATAATTAAAGAGTGTGGCATGGTGGTGCAGTGGTAGAGTTGATGCCTTAAATCAATCATGGGCAATTGAAGCTACCATACCTTGCCTCCATCAGCTGCTGAGCCAATACTCTTCCATGATAAACAGAGCTGAGAAGCAAAGACACATTGTGTAATCTGAGCAGAGATGGTGGTTGATACAAACTTGTTGTTGAGACATTCAGGTTTAGAGAAAATAGGTGCAGGAGTAGGCCCTTCGAGCCAGTACCGCCATTCAATATGATCATGGGTGATCATCCAAAATCAGAACCCAGTTCTTGCTTTCTCCCCATATCCCTTGATTCCATTAGCCCAAAGAGCTATATCGAACTCTCTCTTGAAAACATCAATATAGTGTGCTCTCAATTGAATTGAACTGATTTTCCCTGTCTTTATCCCTCCCTTTCCCTACAGTTTCAACAGTAGGCATCCCGTGACTGTTTAAATGGTCACAGATCATTTTGTCAGCATTTGATCCTAACTGATATTTTAAATCAATTCAACTGCACGACCTTGAAGATATAAATGAACCTTTGGTAATTTTGGTTATCAATTCCGATCGCTCATGTAAAGTGTTTTGTAGCCTTGTCAATTACCAAATGTTGTTTTAACAAATTGTGACAGAAAATCAAAAATCAAATTGATTATTTTAATATGTATGCATCTATGAAACTAATGTTCTTTCTGATTTTTAAGTCGGTGATTATATAATTAAAATTGTTAATACAAGATAGTCTTACATAATTTGCTATTGTCAGAAAAGATATGCACACATACACCACCATTTAACTTCTCTTGGCTAGTTTCTTTATTAATGGTTCTCCCTGATCTGGCCTCGTGCACTTTCTGAGGTCATTCTAACTTTCACAATCATTATCATTACTTTTATAGTTTACAATGAAGCAATGATCTGCAGGGAAAATTCCACTCCTGTCGCTTTGTTCAAAAGTCCTCAAAATAGTAAGAGAAGATTATTCATCTTGGAATCTGGTGCCTACAGAGATAACTAATCATTATTAAATATATGTTACCATCTCTCTGATCACAGAGGCAGCAATTTTGCTGATTTCAGCAAACCCCCACCCCAAGTGCACATGGTGTGAAATCTGTCCAGAATCATTATTTCTATGTCTATTATTATTCCTTTTCAAGCTGATTTCAGCTGTCGAATGATTTTAATCAAAACTTTGCCAATAATAATTTTGCAAGGATCAGCAATATTATTTGAATTATAAATGCTTGTTGAGAAAGTTGATTAAAATTGCAGAAATATGAGTGACAGAGCTTTTATGTAGTTGATTCACTTTGAATTAGCAATCATGGCCACACTCAGTTAACATCATCCAGTGAACTAAAGTTTAAAATATGAGAAATCAAATGAAAAGCCTATGCATGTATGTCTGTAGCAAAGGGCACCACTTGGACCACAGTCATTATTTCATGTATGTGGGATTTGGAATTCACACCACGTACGTAGGGGTAATAACTTGACCAAGATTACTTTCCAAGCAGCCACCGGCAATTAAAAATAACTTTTAACAGCTGTGCACCAGCTATCACAGCTGTAGCAATAACAAGTGATGCCAAATAGCTACTCACTGAGTTGTCTTGGCACTAAAAGAATAAGCAAAGCATGTTGGCATTATCCAGCCAGCATAGTTGAACTCTCTCATGCTGGCATTCATCATCTGCAATCACCCTATTGCCTTGGTAGCCATGGCACTGCTTCACGGCCGTTTACTTTGTTCACTAAAAGAGGCCACAATTCCCAAGCTGCTCTTCATTATTTAAACTTTTCAAACATTTTCTAACAATGAAACGTGATATTGGGGAACTTCCATTTTAAAAATAGAACTGTGAAATGAAATGTAAATTCAATATTAATTCCTTCAATCGATTATTTTGCATTATAATGTAATACTGTGCAATGAAAATTTGCATTATTTGGGTCTCTTGCTCATGAAAGTGCCATGTCCTTAACACTGTGCAATTTGAGCATCTACAGTATTTTATTCAGAAACCTTCTTTCTACTTTTGGAATATTCACCTTTGTGATGTATGTGATATAATTAGCATATGTTATGTCTTGTGCGAGGGGACGTATGCGCTGGGGGAGACTCAAGGTGGCGTCCTGGAATAAAGAAGCTTGTTAGTTTATTCCCGTATCTGAATGTTATTTTAAGTCAGTTCCAAGCACCCAAATACAGAACAATTGGCGACGAGGATAAAGGAACAAAGAAGAAGGGGTGTCAAGAAAAAAAAAGTTTAAAAGAAGAGGTTGTGTTTGAAAATAAAGTGGAACGGCACCAAATGGTTTTGAATTGGCGCCAAAGAAAAGAAAGGTCGGAACGGGAAGCAAGAGCGCAAGGAAAACAAGTGGGGCACTAAGTAAGTCTCACCGAAGAACGCCGCCGAAGGCTGGAAGCCTAACCAGCAGGACAGCGACGGTGTCAACTTACCTGGAACGCTTTCCACGGCAAAGGGGCAGAAGAGGCCCAGCAGCCACCACCAACTTCGGGTGAGTTCCAGGGCCGTGTACCGTGTAGGTCACGGACGGGTCCGGTGACCGCCACCGACTTCAAACGTTTTCCAGGGCTGTGTAGCCCACAGCCAGGCCCAGGAGCTGCCACCGACATCGAGTGAGGGCTTAGTACCGGGTAGGTCACAGACAGGTCCGGAGAAGCCACCGACGAAAACGAAGTCAGCCCGGCTGGGAGCAGAGTCAGCCCGGTCGTGAGAGAAAGCCCGGTCGCAAGAGACGGCCGTGAGCGGAGAAAGCCCAGTCGCAGGAGACGACCGCGAGAAGGGAAAGCCCGGTCGGGAGCAGTGTCAGACCGTGAGCAGAAAAGAGGGTCCGGCCATGCAAGAGAAGCGGACCGGCCGAGCTAGAGAGCTGACAAAGTGATGTCAAAATATGGGTAACATGGTCATCTATAGACATACAGTAGGCAATGCTTTTTTGTGACGGTATGCGATGGTACAGCTTATAGACATCTCTAACAAGTTAAAAACTCAATTGATGTACAGCAGACTATAGCATCACTTGTACTGTTACATGCATGCCAGCACATTTTTGTTTACAAAAAAGGATATGGATAAATGGAACAAGTCTCTCTCTTATCCTCAACATGTAATAGGAACCCAAGGGGCAATTTTTTTACACAAAGATTGGTAAGTATTGGATTGAACTGCCAGAGGAAGTAGTTGAGGCAGGTATTATTACAACACTTGGACAAGTACATGGATAGGAAAGGTTTAGAGGGATATGGGGCCAAACGCAGGCAGGTGGGACTAGTGTAAATGGAACATGTTGGTGGACATGGGCAAGTTGGGCCAAGGGGCCTGTTTATACACTGAATAACTATGAATCTATGACTCTGAATTTAATCTGGAATCAATCGATGAAAGGTTTTAGTTCCTATGTGTTTGGGTTTTGTGTTTGCTGCTCCATGCACATTTCATGTACATGCACAGGGGTAAAAGTTGAAGAGGAACACATGTTTTGATGTCACCACACATTTGACCCAAAAGCACTGAGCACAATGCAGAAATCCAAGGCATCGATTTTTTGGCAGGCAAGCTCTCTTTAAGAATGTTGTTTGTTTGTATTTTCTTAACTCGATGTATGTCCCTGCTACGTCAATTTACTGCCAATGTTGTTTGGGTCCTAATAGGCAATCTGAACAAGACACCACTCCTCACAGGCACCAAACCAATCATTTGTCAAGCCCTTTACCCCACCACGAATGCCATGTCTATTTCTAGTTGCACCCTCCCCATTGCTCCCCTTTCACCCAACATGTTCTTGCCCCATGTCGCCTCTCTAGCTGTTATCGCTTCCCCTGATGCCACCCCACGATTCCAGCAACCGCCTCCCAAGGCCAACAACACCGATGTATTTGACAAGATCCTCAGAGTCAGCTGGGGAAAGGTCTTTGCAAACACCTTAATGGGAAAACACTGTTATATTACAAACAACACCTTTGACCTTATTTACCATAGTTATTATTGACAGGATCCTTGCACAATATTTGTGTGACCTTCCTATTTATTAGTAATTCAACATTGCTTTTTGTATGTTGAAGAATTTCTAAACCATCCATTTTTAATGTGCAATCCTTGCAGGAACTTAAAATGAATGCCAGGCAAAGTGAGTTAACGCATTAAGTTCAGATGTTCCTGCTATTCTCTCAAGTTTCAAGATTCAGGGTAACGTTGGCTTCCACATAAAGCGTTGGAGACCATGCGCAGTAAGCAAGGCAAATCTGTTTTAGACTAGATTTTACTTTAAACTAGAGATATGGCACGGAAACAGGCCTTTCGGCTTACTGAATCCAAGCTGGCTAGTGATCACCATACATTAACACACTAAGGATCGTTTACAATTTTTTACCAAAGCCAATCAACCTACAAACCTGAATGTCTTTGGAGTGTGGGTGGAAACCAGAGCACCCAGAGAAAACCCATGCAGTGACAGGGAGAACATACAAACTCCATACAGACAGCACCCGTAGTCAGGATCGAACCCGGGTTTCTGGTGCTGCACGGCAGAAACTCTACCGCTACACTACTGTGCCACCCAACTGTTTGTGAACACGTCAGCAGATTGAGAGGTCTTTAAAAAAGTAATTAAAGTTCTACACGATCTGTTTATACCCAGAACAAGAATACAGCCTTCCAAAAACTACTATGCATGACAACAATGTCAGGGATGACATAAAACTCAAAGGAAAGCATACAAGAACCGTAAAACTTGCATAGATCTGCCGAGTGAGAGAAACACAAAAACAAGAAAAGCTGTCAAAAATAATTGTTTGATGTTACAAATTGCATTTGCAAGGAGAATCATATTCAGCAATACTTCACAATCCTTACATATAATTCCTCTATGTAGCACATAAAAGCATTATATTCCATAATTGGATTTCTAACCCACTGGGTGGTGCATTGGGAGTTGGAATCACGTATCTCGGTGACATTGCAAATAGTTGTGAACAAATGGTGATCAATATTTAATTATACTTTGAATCTCACCTAAGAAAATCCACCCTCATGAGATCCAAATCTGTATGAATCACAGGGAAGGTATCTAGCAGTCTCCAAGCATAGTTAGAAAGTTTAGATATGATGAAAGACTCCACTGATGAAAGGCTTACCATCAGTTTTGTACACCAGCTGGTGTTTTGCTAAACAGCTGGAACGGAGAAGTTGGGGAAAAACACAATCACATTGTTAAGGAATGTTACATATCGATGCATTCCATGTGCTATGCATTCAATAGTCTATTCATCCACTTGCAGAAATTGCTGCTAAATAAATAAATCGCTGGCTATTTAAATCCCACAATGTTTTTTTTCATCTAGACCTGATAAAAGCCTACTATTTTAGTCTTCTCTTTGAGGGCCATTTGTGGTTTTTTTAAAAAGCCAACATTCACAGCAGCAGCCAAGGGAATGGCTGTCGGTATATCTAAAGAAAATATCTTCACCGGGTTGGATGGGAGATGTTTGTTGTCTCATGTGTGACAAGATGGGACTTTCTCATCCAGATATTGATGTCTACCGAAGACTCCGTGTTTTATATGCTAATTAATCAGGCAAATTGTCACTTCTTTTCAGCTGATGGCTAAAAGTATCTTTCAAATGTTTTAAATATGAACTTATGAAGCTCAATTGAAATTATTTTGCATAACTCATTGTCATCTTTCAAAATACATTTTCCAATGTTTTTCCTCTACTATCGCATCTGTGCAGGATTTAACCACTAGTACTGTTTTTCAGCGATTCCTTGATCAATACATACTGCAAGTGAGCATTCTCCTTGTACATCCACATTTTTATTTGCTCCACATTAGAAAGCTTGGCTTCAGTTCTCCAAGCAATTTAAATCTACTTCTTCCTATTATTGTAACCAAGGTATATATAAGCTCTGGAATATTTTGCATGTGCATCTCTGCCTCCCTCTTCCACATATTATCCAAGTCCCCCATCTAAATTATACGCACATGGCACCTTGGTATTTTTTATTTGATGCAGTTTGTGATACACAGCATTAAAGATGCCACAATAAACCAAGCATTCACCATAGGTTGTCAATACATTTTACATGCGTCTTACTCTTCAAAAAGACACAAAGTACTAGAGTAACTCAATGTGTCAGGCAGCATCCCTGAAGAAGATAGATAATGTTTCAGGTCGAGCCACTTCTTCAGAAAACAAAGACCAGAATAAAGAAGGAAGGTCTGAGACATGTTAAAGAGTTGTGGATTGTAAAGCCAAGAGGAAGGCAAGACATGTGGGGTGGGTGATGGGGGGGGGGGGGGGAGAGGGGGGGGGGGGGGGGAGAGGAGAGGTGGGAGTCCAGGTGGGGCACAGGGAAGGGAGTGGGGGGCAGTTGTGGGGGAAAAGGAGGAGAAGGGGTGTTATTGAAAGGGGATGGTTTGGGTGGGAAGGGATGATAGAACCAAGGAGTTGCAGAGAGAGCGGTCACTACGGAAGGCAGAAAGGGGTAGAGATGGGAACAAGTGACTAGTGGTGGGATCAAGTTGTAGGTGGATATGTTGGAATATGATGTGTATCATTTAGTATGATATAGATGCGGAGGCTGGTGGGTGAAAGGTGAGCATCAGGGGAACTCTATCCCTGTTCCCACTGGGGGAGGGGGAATAAGAACAGAACAACAGGACCAGAGGAGACGCAGTTGAGGGATCCATCTGTGACAGAAGGGGAAAACTATGTTTACAAAAGAAAGGGGACATCTCGGATGTCCTAGAATGGAAAGCCTCATCTTGGCTCTTGCGGCAGAGACTAAGAAATTGAAAGGAGGGAATAGTGTCCTTGCAAGAGGCTGGGTGGGAGGAAGTGTAGTCCAGATAACTGTGGGAGTTGGTAGGTTTATCGTAGATGTCAGTTGATAGTCTGTCCCCTGTGCTGGAGAGAGAGAGAGAGATCAAGAAAGTGGAAATAGGTGTTCAATATAGTCCTGGTGAATTTGAGATTAGGGTGGAAATTAATGATGAAGTTAATGAGATCCACGAGTTCTGCGCGGGTGCAGGAAGTTGCTCTGATGTAGTCATTGATGTAGCGCCGAAAGAATTGGGAAATAGGGCCAGTGTACACCTGAAACAAGGACTTTCCGGCGTAATGAACAAAAATGCAAGCATAGCTGGGGACCATGTGAGTGCCCATGGCTACAGCCTTCACTCGGAGGAAGCCTTCTGTTGTGTGCTCTTCCATACTTCTTAATCAGCAAAGAACACGAGTGTCATTTTGGAAACTGGCCCCACTTAACTGGACGAAGCATAAATGAACCAAGCGCAACATCATTTCCTACTTGCACCTAATTTTTTTTACAGTCATCTAAAAAAAGTAGCCATGTTTTAAATAAAAGGAGATAGAGAAAGAAAAAAGGGGGGAAGATATGAAGGCAAATAAGACAAATGTCTTTGACACATCAGAAACGATGAAAGGAAAATAGAAGAAAGGATATGCTCGTTATAATTTAAACATATCTACATTTAATTGTAATTTAAAAATACAAGATTGTATTTGGCAATCAAGCTGAAAATAGATCCAGTATAACAAAACCTAGGTAATTAATGAGAAGGAAGGGAGGATAAGTCAATACACATTACAATAAAGTAAAGTAATGCTCCTTCAATTGATTGGATCTTTATTGCAGATAATACAGATATGAACCACTGCTAGTGTGACAGAATGTTTTTTTATAAACACCATGTTTGGCTTCAAAACATTCCAATCAAACATTATTCATGCTGTGCTTAAGGACTTTGCCCTGTTGCAATTCAATTATGTGCAGCTGCACTTCAACAGCTTCCAATGCAGGAATTATTTGGGTAACTCTACAATCATGCTGAGTAAAATGGAGCCTACATAAGTAGCTGCAGTTTGTTTTTAATTTAGATACATTTGAATTGATCGTAAAGTACTGTTCTTCTTTACAAACAAAGCACACAGTTCAAACTTTGTCTGCAACAAATCTGATGCATATCATGTTTATTCACTCACTAATATGCCATTCAACTTGACTCATTAACATTTGCATACTGGATGCCAAAGACTGTATATGGCCCACACATTGAAGCTAAAAACTAACTGCAGGAGGAACTCAGTGGGTTAGTAAACGTGAGGAGGCAGAGGGATAGTCTGGTTTGAGGACAGAATATGGTGGATTGAGACCCTGCATGAGGACTGAGAGTGTCGAGGGGAGATAACCAGAGTAAAGAGGTCAGGAAGAGGGGTGTGGCAGGAACTGGCAGACAATAGGGTCAACCAGGAGTGGATGAGGATGAGGATGATGAGCCAATCTACATGTGGGGGGGAGATGAGCGTGTTGGTAGAGACAGATGTTGGAAGATGAAAAGTGGAGACAGGTGAGAAGGGGTTGCAGATTCAGGAATCTGATTATTTGAAAGGTGATAAATAGAACCAGATAATGGAGAAATAATTAGCAAATGGAACCAGCGGGTGGAGGAGGAGGGTGGGTGGAAAGAAACTGGCAAACAAGAGGCTGGGTGCAAGGGGTGTTGGAGAGTGTGAGCAACCTGGGTGGAAAAGAAGGAAAGAGAAAGAAACAGAGTGAGTGTGGGTATCAGAAATTGAAAAGTTCAATGTTTAAACAATTAGATTGATGACTCCCCAGGCAGAACATGAGGTGCTGCTCCTCTAGTTTGTGCTTGGCAGCGGAGAAGGCCATGGGGAGACAGGTTGGTGAGGGAATGGGAAGTGAAGTTGAAATGGTCTGCAACTGAGAGTTCAAAATGGTTACTGCAGAAAGAGTGCATGTGATCAGCAAAGCAGTCACCTCATCTAATTGACCCATTGAGTTCCTCCAGCAGTTTTGTATGTGGCTCCAGAACGCAGCATCTAGAGTTTCTCTTCTGTCACTAACTCATTGAATTTGCATTTTGTTATCCAAACTGTTTGAAGAAACATAGCAAGTTAGCATTAGTGGTGTAGTAGACACATTCGATGAATACATTTGAGATGGTTTCTTAGATCAAGATGCTAAAGAGGCAACTTGGGAAATGGCTTTAGGTTCTTGTTTTGTATACTGTAAAAGGGCTAACAGCTAATCTTGTTCACAAATGACCTTTCAGGAAGAGTGATCAAGTAATAGAATTTTACATTGAGTTTGAAAGTGATGTAGTTCAATCCAAAACTGGGGTCTGAATTCTCAACAAATGAGCCCGTGAACGTTTAAGAGAGATTTGGCTGTGCTTGATTAGGAAAATATATCGAAAGATTTGACAGTAAATCGATAATAGCTAAAATTTAAAATAAATAATATATAAATTGCAAAAAAGAATTCATTGAAGCTCAAACCCCAAGAGGAAAAGTGATTTAATCAGGTTAAGGGAAATTAAAGATAGCTGTAAATCAAAGGTTTAACTTACAAAGTCAGCAGAAAATAGCAGCAGATCTGAGAATTGGGAGCAATTTAGAAATCAGCAAAAAAAGACCATGAAATTGATTTAAGAAAAAAGCAAGATTAAAAAACGAGAGTACACTGGAAAAAAAAACATTAAAAAACATACACAGTAAAACAAATGTAGGCTCCCTACAGAAACTCCCAGAGTCTGTCGGGAGCCTACATAATCACAAAAAATAAACAAGGACTTCTTTGTACGTTCACAGACAAAGGCTCCAGAGATATTTGCAGAGCAATCTACAAAGAAGAAATGAAGGAAGTGGTGTTGGTCCAGAAATTGGTATATAAAATCACTAGAGAAATTGGTGCAGGCTTGTAAGTCTGAAGGTACTGATGATCATCCAGAACTTTGAAGAAGGTGACTCTGGGGATAATGGAAGCTCGAGTTACTGTTTTCTGAAACTATATATTCTGGAATTGTTCCTGTGGATTGGTGTGCTGCAAGTGTGATCATCACTATTTAATAAAGGAGGAAGTGGGACATGGGGGAACAAGAAAGATTTATAGATTTCTGGATTAAAGGAGATGGAGTGACATTGGAATGACACCTTAAAATGGTGCCAAGTCATATGATCAGCCATGAGGAACATAAGAAATAGGAGCAAGAAAAGGCAAAGCAAGTTTGAAAGGCAAGTATCAATCTTTACTCTATTTCTTATGTTCCTCAGTTCACCTAGAAAATCTTGGCAAAATTTTGTCCAGCCTTTACCTTTAGCACAGAAATAGGCCCTTCGACCCAGCAAGTCCACGTTGACCAGCGATCACCCCATACACTAACACTACCGTACACACTCGGGACATCAATGATTTGGATGAGAACATACAGGGCAAAATGAGGAAGTTTGTTGATGATACAACAGTTAGTGGTTTTGCAGATTGTGAAGTTGGTTGTGAACAATTGCAGCAGGATCTGGATCGATTGGCCAGGAGGGCAGAGGTATGGTTGATGGAATTTAATACAGAGAAGTGTGAGGTGTTGCATTTTGGGACGTCGAACAAGGGCAAGACCTACACAGTAAATGGTAGGCCTCTGGGTAGTTTTGTAGAACAGAGGGATCTAGGAGTACAAGTGCATCGTTCCTTGAAGGTCGAGTCGCAGGTAGATAAGGTGGTCAAAAAGACTTTTGCCACTTTGGCCTTCATCAGTAAGAGTATTGAATATAGAAGTTGGAAGGTCATGTTGCAGTCGTATAAGACGTGGTGAAACCACATTTAGAATATTGTGTTCGGTTCTGGGCACCATGTTATAGGAAAGATATTGTCAAGCTTGAAAGGGTTCAGAAAAGATTTACGAGGATGTTGCCAGGACAAGAGGGTGTGAGCTATAGGGAGAGGTTAAATAGGTTGGGTCTCTATCCATGGAGCATAGTAGGATGAGTGGAGATCTTATAGAGGTATATAAAAGCATGAGAGAAATAGAGTGGGTAGATGCAGTCTTTTACCGAGAGTAGGGGAATCGAGGACCAGAGGACATAGATTCAAGGTGAAGGGGAAAAGATTTAATAGGAGTCCGAGGGGTAACTTTTTCACACTCTATGACACTATGCATGCTACCCAATCAAATCAGATAACACTATACATGAATACCAGCAAGCTAAGCACAAGTACAAAAGATAGAGTGAAGAGAAAGATATCAGAGTGCAGAACACAATTCCCTTCAATGTAGGTTAACGGCTCCAGAGAAAAAGTGCAATGTTTGCAATGAGGTAGTTTGGACTATACATAAGCTTATGGAAGGACCATTAGAAATCTGATAACAGAGGGGAAGAAGCTGTTTCTGAGTCTGGTTTAGACACAAAAATTTGGAGTAACTCAGTGGGTCAGGCAGCTTCTTTGAAGAAAAGAAATAGGTGACGTTTCGGGTCAAGACCCTTCTTCAGGCGGGGAGTCATGGGGAAATGAAACGAGATAAAAAAGGTAAATAAAACAAATTAATGAAAGATTGATCAAGGAAAGGTGGAGCTCACAATGGTCCATTGTTAGCGGTGGCGTAGGTGATAACAAGTTATACAGACAGTCAAATTGAACAGAATGACAATTGACAGTTCAAGAGTAAGTGGCGATGAAGAACATTCTGTGGAGTGTTGACTCCATGCTACCCCAAACCACCTGCTGCACCCGCTGAGTTTCTCCAGCTTTTCTGTGTAACCTTCGATTCTCCAGCATCTGCAGTTCCCTCTTAAACACTGTGTACACTCTACTGCGCTATCTCTTCAAGATATGCCTACCTTGAAGAAGTTCTCCTCTTCTCTCCGGAGACAGTTTCACAACCTCCTCTCTAACTGTCCCCCATCTGTGATCCCTCCTGCCCTCCAACTGTACGACCACATTCTTACCCAGACTCGATACCACAGCCACATCTGCTTCCTCGGGGCCTGCCTGCGCCTCCATCTCATACCCCATGGCTTCCAGCTACAGTTCCCTACCTCCCAGTTCGGACCGCAACCGGACCATCGGTACCGACTGGCCATCCACCGGCATACCCAGCAATTCTCCAACCGGGCACTGAGATCCACCCTGGCCGCGATGCGCCGGCACCAGCAGGAACTCACATCAACACTCCCTGAACTTCAGGCCTCACTAACCCAGACCTGCAACGGACCCCAATTATATTTTATCCGCCGGAAGATCCACCGCTTCAATCAACAATTCCTGGCCCATCTGAACTCCACCAAGGACCTCAAATTATCCCGCCTCCAGGCCTCTCCCGACGGCCCGCAACACCCGCAGACTCCGGGCCCCAACTCTGCCCTGCATCGCCTGCCCGAGTCCCGCGACGCCATCTTGGCCACGAGGAGCGCCTTCACCGACCTCCGCGCTGATGCTGCCGCCGACCCTCACCTGCCCACCGATGACGCCCAGCCTCGCCGCTACGGTAACTTGGACTTTCCTCTCCCCGCCGATTCCTCCGACCCTCGCCGCTCTCTGGGACAACCTAGCCTCATCGCCGCACCGGGCCTACCCTACGCCGCCGCCTCACTGCCCCCCCCAATACCGGGCATCGCCGCCGGACCCGACCCCGACCTTCCGGGCATCGCCGCGGGACCGGGGCCTTCCCAGCATGGCCGCTGCACCGCACCCTGCTCATCTCATCGCGTTCCCGGGCTGGCCGAGCCGCGCCGCCGCGCCGACCATCCACCCACCGGGACCTCCCACACACCGCCCGCGGACCCCGACTCAACCGACCATCGACGCCGAACATCGGGTCCGCTGACCCGCGCCACCGGACTCTCACCATCGGGTCCGCTGACCCGCGCCACCGGACTACCACCATCGGGTCCGCTGACCCCCGCCACTCCACCTCCCTCCAACAACCCACAGCCGTCGCCTTACCTGGAGCCTGGACTCTCCACTGGGCCTGAAGCCTTCACGCTGCTTACTCCCACTCTCCTGGGTTTGACTCCACTGGGTCCTAGTGCCAGTCGACCCAGCCTGGTCTACCCCAGTGGCAGTTCGACTGAGTCTCCTCCTCCCACCCCCTCTAACTGTAAGTCTCCTCCCCCCACCCCCCTCTAACTGTGTGGCCCCTGCTCTTCCCCACCCACAACACAGCCCTCTCACCCCCCCCACCCCCTGACCACCCACCACCCCCCCACCACACACCGCCTCGTCCCCACCTGCCTTCCTCCGGCCCCAACCCCCATCCCTTCCCGGTGTTCACCACCCCCCCCCCCCGACCTCCCCCTCTCCAACACCGAACGGTCCGTCCTCAACAGAGGTCTTACCTTTGTCCCCCTCCGTCCCCACCTCAATGAATTCCACGCCCACCACGACTTGGAGCGCTTCTACCGTCGCCTCCGCCTCACAGCTTTCTTCCATGGGAAGGAGTCCTAGCCCCCCACTGATGACCCCTTTTCCCGTCTCCAACGCACCCCCTCCTCGTGGAACCCCCCTCGTGGCCAATTTCTGGCTTTAGAACTTTTTATCAATAACTGCCGTCGCGACATCAACCGCCTCAACTTCTCCACTCCCCTGTCTCACTCCAATCTCTCACCACAGGAACGTTCTGCCATCGACTCACTCCGCAACAACCCAGATTGGGTTATCAAACCCGCTGACAAGGGAGGTGCCGTGGTAGTCTGGCGCGCCGATCTCTACAAAGCTGAGGCCATGCGCCAACTATCGGACACCTCCTCCTACTTACCCCTGGACCATGACCCCACTGACGAGCACCAGGCCACCATCTCCAGCACCATCACCAACTTCATCCACTCCAATGCCCTACCCGACCGAGCCTCCAACCTCATCGTTCCCCAGCCCCGCACAGCCCGATTTTACCTTCTCCCTAAAATCCACAAACCTGATTGTCCCGGAAGACCCATTGTCTCCGCCTGTTCGTGCCCCACCGAACTCATTTCCAAATACCTTGACTCCATCCTATCACCCTTGGTTAAATCCCTCCCTACCTATGTCCAAGACACCTCAGACACTCTCCGTCGTCTCCGCGCATTCAATTCTCTAGGCCCTCACCCCCTCATCTTCACCATGGACGTCCAATCACTATACACCTCCATCCCCCACCACGATGGTCTCACAGCCCTCCGGTTCTTCCTCGACCAGAGAAGCAACCCATACCCAGCCACTGACACTCTCCTCCGCCTAGCGGAGCTGGTCCTTACCCTCAATAACTTCACGTTCGACTCCTCCCACTTCCTCCAAATCCAAGGCGTAGCTATGGGCACACGCATGGGCCCCAGCTATGCCTGCCTATTTGTAGGTTACGTCGAGCAATCCTTGTTCAATACATACCAGGGCCCCATCCCCAACCTCTACCTCCGCTACATCGACGACTGCTTTGGTGCCACCTCCTGCACCCGCACACAACTGACTGACTTCATCCACTTCACCACTAATTTCCATCCGGCACTGAAATACACCTGGACCATTTCCGACACTTCCCTACCATTCCTTGACCTCACTATCTCCATTGCAGGTGATAGACTTCTAACCGACATACACTATAAACCCACTGACTCCCATGGCTATCTGGACTACACTTCTTCCCACCCTGCTTCCTGTAAGGACTCCATCCCCTACTCCCAATTCCTCCGTCTACGCCGCATCTGCTCCACGGATGAGGCGTTCCACACCAGGACATCTGAAATGTCCTCACTATTCAGGGAACGGGGGTTCCCCTCCTCCACCATAAATGAGGCTCGCACCAGGGTCTCTTCCATACCCCGCAACACTGCTCTCTCTCCCCATCCCCGCACTCACAACAAGGGCCGAGTCCCCCTAGTCCTCACCTTTCACCCCACCAGCCGTCACATACAAAAAATAATCCTCCGTCAGTTTCGCCACCTCCAACGTGACCCCACTACTCGCCACATCTTCCCATCTCCCCCCATATCTGCCTTCCGCAAAGACCGCTCCCTCCATAACTCCCTTGTCAATTCTTCCCTTCCCTCTCGGTCCACCCCCTCCCCGGGCACTTTCCCTTGCAACCGCAAGAGATGCAACACTTGTCCCTTTACCTCCCCCCTCGACTCCGTTCAAGGACCCAAGCAATCGTTCCAGGTACGACAGAGGTTTACCTGCATCTCTTCCAACCTCATCTATTGCGTCCGCTGCTCTAGATGTCAGCAGATCTATATCGGTGAGACCAAGCGGAGGTTGGGCGATCGTTTCGCCGAACACCTCCGCTCGGTCCGCAATAACCAAGCTGACCTCCCGGTGGCTCAGCACTTCAACTCCCCCTCCCACTCCGCCTCCGACCTCTCTGTCCTGGGTCTCCTCCATGGCCACAGCGAGCAGCACCGGAAATTGGAGGAACAGCACCTCATATTCCGTTTGGGGAGTCTGCACCCCGGGGGCATGAACATCGAATTCTCCCAATTTTGTTAGTCCTTGCTGTCTCCTCCCCTTCCTCAGCTCCCCTCCTGTCTCCTCCCACCCTCCAGCCTTCTGGCTACTCCTCCTTTTCCCTTTCTTGTCCCCACCTACCCCCACCCCCGATCAGTCTGAAGAAGGGTTTCGGCCCGAAACGTTGCCTATTTCCTTCGCTCCATAGATGCTGCTGCACCCGCTGAGTTTCTCCAGCTTTTCTGTGTAACCACCTGGCACACTAGTCAGCTTTACACTCTCTTTGGCAGGAGGTTGAGAATCAGGTCATGTTTAATAGTTATGGTTACTGTCTGCCTTTTCAAACCGCGTCCAGCTAAAATATGAAAATATTTGCGTGATCTTTCTTTTTAACAAAGTGTGTGAAATTGATCAAAAATTAAATACATAACTGATCGAGACACTCGGCCATTCCTTCAAGCTGTCGGTGTCAAAGTGCATCCACACAGAACCAACAGAATTCACATGTTGGCTTCAGCCAACATCGAGTCAAGCATAAAAGTTCTCAGCTGCTTACACCACCAGAAAACTTTCTATCATTCCACAAAGAAAGATAAAACTAATTTGGCGGGGGTGTGTAATTTAAAATGCCACATGCGTTGCAAAACATACATTTAAAGAGCCTGGGAATGTGACCCGGGAAGTGTACTGCCCGCTGATAGGCAAGGCAAGGCAAGGCAAGATACACAGTCTCCACCTGCAGCAAACCGAAAGAAAATCAAAGAAGATTTTCTTTGCTTACATTCAACAGGATGACGGGGTCACGGAAAGAGCGTTCACGTCGCTGCACTGTTCCCACCAATCTTTCATCCACCACGCACAAGAAGCATAGGAAGTGCAAGACACAATTATATGTAGATGCCGAGAAGTGTGTTCAGCTCTGGCTGAACAATTTCTAATCTTGTAATGTGGACTCGATAAGAAGAACAGGATGACAGTTAACAGTTGAAGAGTAAGTGGCACTGAAGAATATTCTGTGGAGTGTTGCCTCCATGCTACACCAAACCACCTGCCACATTAGTCAGCTTTACATCCTCGTGCAAAGTAAGGCGGGGGATGCATGTGGCATTCCCCTTCTAAAATTCAGTTTCATTGAGACCAAATCTCAGAAACCGATGCTCTACAATCGTCAAGTCTTCTAATGTTTTTGTGCAGATTCCCCGCTTGAAAGGGATCCGATTCATCCACCCCGAGATGATGAACTGGATTTCACTCAATGACCAAACCACTTATTTTCCTTTTTTTTTTTTCTCCTTTTATTTTGGCAGATTCAGCAATTAATTGACAGTTTCACTTGATTTATTGCTTCAGCCATTACTTTGAAGGCATTTGGATGTTGTAGGTCTTAAGGTATTTAACAGTTTAGTCTTTTAGCAGCTGAAAAACTGGTCACCAATCGGGTGCTGTAGATAATCAGTCCTGCATGCCTTCGCTGGCGATCGCGGCAGTTTTTAGAACAGTCTCTTAGATTATACTGTTCAAGTTTTTAGCCGCAAGTCAACTTCCATCTTTTTCCTCGCTTCTGGTGCTGTGTGCCCTTTTTTATAGCCCCGGGCGGAACTCGTCTTATCTCCGCTTCTCTCGCAGGCCTGTCCGCTTTTCTGTTAACGGTCGGGCTGACTCTGCTCCCGACTGGGCTTTCTCTGCTTTCTCCCCGCACCGGGTTGACTGTTCCCAGTTGGGCTGAAGACTCAGCCTCTGTCAGTGGCTCTCTGGACCTGTCCATGGCCTACACGGTACTAGGCCCTCACCTGACGTCTGTGGCTGGTACTGGGGCTGGCCGTGGGCTACACGGCCCTCTTGTCGGTGGCTTTTCTGGACCTGTCCGTGGCTTTCACGGTACTAGGCCCCCACCCGACGTCTGTGGCTGCTGCTTGGGCTTGGCTGTGGGCTGCACAGCCCTGGATACATTCCAGGTAAGCTGACACCGTGCTTGGTGACCCTTACTGCCCCTGTTTGTTTTCCTAGCTATTCTCTGAGCTATTGCTTCCTGTTCCTATCTTTTTTCTTTTTGGTGCCAATTCAAAACCATTTGTCTTGGTGCTGTTCCACTTGTTTCCAAATACTACTTCTATTTTTAACTTTTGTTTTCGATTCTTCTTGCTGGCCTTGTTCTTATCTTCGTTCTTTTATCCTCGTCGCTAATTGTTGTGAATTCGGATGCTTTGAACAGTCTTGAATAAAGGCTCGGACACGGGAGGAATCATGCAAGCTTCTTTACTGCAGGCGCCACCTTGTCTTTTTTGCTCCTGCGTACTTGCCCCAGACCTCACAAGACAGCAATTACTTATCCTAATTATCCCATACCTAGCACTCCTCCCCCTTTAACTTGGAGGCTGGTAACACCAATTATATTACATACATAATACTCCTCCCCCCTTAACTTGGAGGCAGGTAACACCAATTATATTACATACATAATACTCCTCCCCCTTTAACTTGGAGGCAGGTAATACCTTTCATTACAGTTTGACTTGACAACAATACAATATCACATGTTTCATGCTCAGGATGAATTTTTGCTGCAGTTTCATTGCAGTTCATTAATTCTGCAGTTTATTAAACCTAGGAGTAATGAGTAGTCTTCAGTCTTGGAAGACAAAGTGCAACATAAACAGTGACTGAAGATAGGGTTGGCATAGATAGGGTAGACAGTCTGAACCTTTTCCCCAGGGTGGAAATATCAGAGTCTATAGAGCATAGCTTTAAGGTGAGAGGGGCAAAGTTTAAAGGAGATGTGCACGGCAAGCTTTTTTTACACAGAGAGTGAAACATAGAAATATAGAAAACAGGTGCAGGAGGAGGCCATTCGTCCCTTCGAGCCAGCACCGCCATTCATTGTGATCATGGCTGATCGTCCCCAATCAATAACCGTGCCTCCTTCTCCCCATCTCCATTGATTCTGCTAGCCCCTAGAGCTCTATATAACTCTCTCTTAAATCCATCCAGTGATTTGGCCTCCACTGCCCTCTGTGGCAGGGAATTCCACAAATTCACAACTGGGTGAAAATGTTTTTTCTCACCTCAGTCTTAAATGGCCTCCCCTTTATTCTAAGACTGTGGCCCCTGGTTCTGGACTCGCCTACCATTGGGAACATTTTTCCTGCATCTAGCTTGTCCAGTCCTTTTATAATTCTATATGTTTCTATAAGAACCCCCTCATCCTTCTAAACTCCAGTGAATACAAGCCTAGTCTTTTCAATCTTTCCTCATATGACAGTCCCGCCATCCCAGGGATCAATCTCGTGAACCTACGCTGCACTGCCTCAATCACAAGGATGTCCTTCCTTTATTTAGGAGACCAAAACTGTACACAATACTCCAGATGTGGTCTTACCAGAGCCCTATACAACTGCAGAAGAACCTCTCTACTCAAGTCGTCAAGTCAAGTTTATTTGTCACATACACATACGAGATGTGCAGTGAAATGAAAGTGGCAATGCTCGCGGACTTTTGTGCAAAAGACAAACAACAAAACAACCAAACAAATTATAAACACAATCATAACACACATATTCTTTTCCATAATAAATAATGGAAGGAAAAACGTTCTATACTGAAATCCTCTTGTTATGAAGGCCAACATTCCATTAGCTTTCTTCACTGCCTGCTATACCTGCACGCCAACCTTCAGTGACTGGTGTACAAGGACACCCAGGTTTCGCTGCACCTCCCCCTTACCTAACCTAACCCATTGAGATAATAATCTGAAGAGTGGTAGGTATCGGGAATGTGGTTTGATGGTAGGGTGCTGGGAATGATTTTGAAGGATGCTTTTCAAAATGGAGAGCTGTGACCTGTGGTGTGACACAAGGATTGGTGCTGGGCTTATTGTTGTTCATCATTTATTTACATACTTTGGATGACAATATATAAGGTATTGTTGTTACATTTGCAGATGCCACTAAAATAGGAGGCATCGCAGACAGTAATGAAGATTGTCAAAAATTACAGCAGGACCTTGATCAGTTAGTTAAGTATTCAATTTGGGAAGTCAAACCAGTGTAGTACTTTCACACTGAATAGTGAGGTTCTGGAGAGTATTGCGAGGCAGAGCGAGGCCAAACTTGGAGTAATGTGTACAGTTTTGGTTATCCTGATAATGGACAGATGTCATTAAGCAGAAAAGAAACAAAGAAGACTTGCATGAATGTCGCCATGGTGTAAAGCCTGAGTTATCGGGAGAAGTTTGGCAAGCTAGTGTCGGGTTATGCTTGTAATAAGGCTCGTACCACGACGTAAACAGAGTATATCTTTAATCTGTACAACAGCAGCCTCGTGTGCAAGCCCAGGCAACTCCCTAACTGCCCACACCCTGGGTTCCAGTCACATCCAGTTACTGGAGCCTGGCTTCTGGCACACAGGGTCCTAGTGCCCCTCTGCTCAGCCTCACACTATTATTGCATAATACCACATCTCCCTTTCTTTGAGAACAAAGGGTGGACTACCTTTGTCTCTGCAGGTCTTAAGGGGTTTATTCTGCCCTTTTGCTGGAAGACCTGTCCCTGATCTAAGCATGCAAAATAGAAATAAAATAACTTACACGTTACCATCCTGTGAATTATTCTTTCAGGTTTCAGGTAAATGTAACAGGTTTACAGAACAATTTCACATCACATTTCACTCTCTCTTTTTCTTTAATGTAGAAAACAGATCAATAAATCACAAATCAAGTCTCTTCGGCTGCCTAACCTCTCGCCCACACCTGGTCCGCACAATCTCTGTGGTGGGGCCCTCTCCGCTGGGTGATGCTGTCACTGGTGGAGCTGGCTCTGGTGGAGCTGGCTCTTCTCCCACCGGTGGCTCATCCGCGTCGACCACCTCACTGTTGGTCTGCAGCGGCACCAAGTGCTGCCGATTCCTCCTCAGTGTGCCCTGAGGCACCTGGACGATATAAGAGCGAGGGGTATTGTGTGTAGATAGCACTTTGCCCTGGACTCGTGCATCGGTGATCCACACATCCTCCCCAGGTATTAGTGGCTCCAGATTTCTCACTCCGTGCCTCTTGTCAAAGGATCTTGCGTCGTTCCACCTCTTTTCCCTTTCTTTGGCCCCCAGCGCGTTGTAGTCAGGCAAAACTGGATTCAGCAGGGTTGGAAGGGCAGGAACTGTAGTGCGGAGGCGGCGCCCCATCAACAGCTCGGCCGGGCTATAGCCGTTCCGTAGAGGGGTTGCTCTGTAGGCCAGCAATGCAAGATATGGGTCTGACGCCTTTGTTAGCAGGTTTTTCACGGTTTGTACAGCGCGTTCCGCCTCCCCATTGCTCTGAGGAAACCTGGAGCTGCTCGTGATGTGCATAAAGCCATACTCTGCTGCAAAGGATTTAAAGTGGCTACCTGAGAACTGGGGCCCATTGTCACTTTTAAGAAATTCACAAATTCCATGACGAGCAAATATGGATTTCAGGTGTGGACCTTGTGGACCTTGTGGGTGACAGCAGCGCAACCTCCACATATCTTGAGAAATAATCTACGACTAATAGATAAGTCTTGTTTTTCAGCGTGAATAGGTCAGCTCCCAAGGTTTGCCAAGGCCTGTCTGGCATCTCCGTTGGCATCAGCGGCTCTTTGACGTTCCTTCTCTCTTGGATGCAGGTTCTACATTTCAGCACCATGTCATTCAGCTGGCTGCTGAGTCCTGGCCACCATACCGTCTGTTTGGCCCGGCCCCTGCACTTTGTCACCCCCAGGTGTCCTTCGTGTAGTCTCTGCAGCACATCACCTTGTAAAGCTGATGGGATGACGAGCCTCGTGCCCCACAGCAGCAGCCCATCGTGCACAGTCAGCACTGCTCTATCAGCCCAGTAATGTCTCAGCACTCCCTGCAGTTGGCTTTTGTCGGGCCAGCCGTCTGTGCAGTACTCCATCAGTGCAGAGCATGTGCTGTCTGCCTGCAGGTGCTCACGTAGGCTGCTCAGATAATCTCCACTGACAGGAATGTTGCTGATGACAGAGTCTACATAGATGTTGGTGTCCTCTGATCCCAAGGTGATGCCGTCAACCCTGCACACAAGCTGAAGCCTTTCTATGGCAGGTCTTCCCAACAGTGCAGTGTGCAGGTCTTTGACTACATAAATGTTCTCTATGGCTGTCTTGTTGCCTCTGCGCAGTGTTTCTCTGGCTACGCCCAGGACAGAGAGTGCATTGCCCCCTGGCCCAAACAATGGGCGTGTCGACACTGCCAGGCGCTTCACATCATGCCCCCCTGTAATGTCATGGTACACCTCCGCTGGCATGGCGGTGACATCAGCACCAATGTCTATTTTAAAGCACACCTTTTTTTGTCTCACTTGTAGCTGCACCGTCCACGGGTCTTTTCCAGCATCCACGGATCCCAGGAAAAAGCTCTCTTCTTCCTCTGTAGTGACAGCATTGAGAGATTTTGCACTGTTTCTGCACACTTTGCCATAATGTCCCTTTTTGCCACAGTTGTGACACACAGCATCTTTAGCAGGGCATTCCAATTT